>NC_090437.1:650186779-650490519 GCF_031143425.1 Pleurodeles waltl
TCACTGCTGCTGCCCTCAGTGAGGAGGCCATTGACCTCCTCTGGTTCCTCACTGTTGGGCAGTCTACCATTTTGAATGCCATCCAGGGTGTAGAAAGACAGTTGCAACAAACAAATGCATTCCTGGAGGGCATTCATTCTGGTCAGACGGCCTGTCAGCGAGCTTTTCAGACTCTGTCCTCAGCACTGATGGCAGCCATTGTCCCTGTCTCTAGTCTCCCCCCTCCAACTTCCTCCACCCAGACCCAATCCCCTGTACCTCAGCCTATCCCAAGCACACCTTCAGACCAGCATGCACACACGTCAACACACAAGGGAAGCTCTGGCAAACATAAGCACCACACATCCCACAGGCACTCACACAAGCATCACACACATGCAGACACGCCAACATCCCCTGCCTCCACTGTGTCCCCCTCCTCCTCATCTCCCTCCTCCCTTCCAGTCTCGTCTACACTCACACCTGAATGAACTACATCTACAGCCACTACTTCCATCACCAGCACACCCATCACCACACCCCGCTCACGTGCAGTCACCACCCCCACTACCATTCACACATCCCCTGTGTCCTCTCCCAGTGTGTCTGTGATGCCACCTCCCAAGATACACAAACGCAGCCACACACCCACCCAACAGCCATCCACCTCACGACAGCCTACAGTGCATGCACCTTCACCCAAAGTCACCAAACGAACACCTCCTACAACCACAACCTCTTCCTCCACTCCCAACCCCCCTCCAGCTACCCATCCCAGTGCTCCCAAGAACCATTTCCTGTCCACCCTTTACCTCTTTTCCTCACCTCCCCCACCCCGTCAGTCTCCTAGGGCCTGACTCTCCAGGTCCCAACCTAGCACCTCAGCCACAACATCTCTGGGACCAGTGGTGCCTGTTGTCACCGGCATCTGGAGTGCACCGGGCAGCAGGGCAGCCAGTGTGGCACGGAGCCACAGCACGGACAGTCCCCCACCTGTCAAGCATCAAAAGTTGGCCAGTGCCCGGCGGGAGAGGGGGAAGACTCCAGCCACCAAAGCTGCTCAGAGGGGTACCGGTGGGAGTGTGGAGTCAGCTGTGACACTTTCCAAGGTGGGAAAGGGGCACAAGAAACTCAGCAAGTCTGGGAAGAGCAGCACGGCGGAGAAGACTGCCATCATCCCCGCTGCCCAGGAGGCCACCGCCATCGTCCCCGCTGCCCAGGAGGCCACTGCCAGCACCAGTCCTGCTGCCCAGGGGGCCACCGCCATCTTCCCCGCTGCACAGGAGGCCACTGCCATCATCCCCGCTGCCCAGGAGGCCACTGCCAGCACCAGTCCTGCTGCCCAGGAGGCCACCGCCATCATCCCCGCTGCCCAGGATGCCACCGCCATCATCTCCGCTGCCCAGGAGGCCACCGCTAGCACCAGCCCTGCTGCCCCGTTGCCCAGGAGGCCACCGCCATCATCCCCGCTGCCCAGGAGGCCACCGCCAGCACCAGCCCTGCTGCACAGGAGGCCACCGCCATCATCCCCATTGCCCAAGAGGCCACCGCCAACACCAGCCCTGCTGCCCAGGAGGCCACCACCAGCACCAGCCCAGCTGCCCAGGACAGGACCGCCAGCACCAGCCCAGCTGCCCAGGACAGGACCGCAAGCACCAGCTCAGCTGCCCAGGACAGGACCGCCAGCACCAGCCCCTCTGGGCCATAGAGGACCGCCAGCCCAGCTGGTCCATAAAGGACCACCAGCACCAGCGCCGCTGGGCCATAAAAGACTGCCAGCTCCAGCCCCGCTGGGCCAGACAGGACCGCCAGCAGCTGAGTCACTGCCAAGGAGCCCGCCGCCACGAGCACCGCTGAACAGGACACTGCCGCCACAAGCACCGCTGCCAAGGACACCGCCGCAATAAGCACCGCTGAACAGGACACTGCCGCCACAAGCACCGCTGGCAAGGACACCGCCACAACAAGCACCACTGGCCCATGAGCGCCAAGGGCACTGACGCTACTGAGTCCGTCATGAGCAGGATGAAGCACTCTGGTCACAAGGCCCCCTCCAGAACCAGTGGAGAAATGCATCCACTACCTCATTCCTTGGCAGGATGAAGCACTCTGGGCACAAGGCCCCCTCCAGAACCGGTGGAGAGATACATCCACTACCTCAGTCCTTGGCAGGATGAAGCACTCTGGGCACAAGGCCCCCTCCAGAACCAGTGGAGACTGTTATCCACTTGAGAGACTGTAGCTTTGTACTCCCCAGGATTGAACAGTGGGCAACCCACCCACTGAAGAGACTTGTGAGACTGTGGCTTTGCACTCCCCAGAATGGAACACTGGGCAACCCACCCACTGTGGAGACTTGAGAGGCTGTGGCTTTGCACTCCCCACGATGGAACAGTGGGCAACCCACCCACTGTATAGACTTGAGAGACTGTTGCTTTGCACTCCCAAGGATGGGACAGTGGGCAACCCACCCACTGTAGAGACTTGAGAGACTGTGGCTTTACACTCCCCAGGATGGAACAGTGGGCATGTGGCCCCCTTGTGGATTTGGCGTTGTGCACTCAACCGGCTGAGGTGCCCCCCCTTGCCCTTCCCCCTGAGGTGCCTGTTTTATTGCTATCTGATGCCCCTGCAGTGTTCTCTCCATCATGTTCGGGGATTGAGTGTGGGCCTTGCCCATGCCGTGTGGGCCCAGTGCTCCACGGAGTTCAATGGAGCACTACCTGGACTACTATTCTTGGTGTATATATTTGTTTATGGTGTGTATATATTTTTTGCGTACTGTATTTTAATATATTACAATGGTTACACTCATTTCCTTTTGTCTTTGCATTCTTCCGGGGGGTTTTGGGGGTTTAACTGTAATGTATCATGCTGTATTAATATGTGTGTTGTAGTGGGTGAGGGTGGGGGTGGGGGTGTTGCGTGTGTGTGTCCCTGTTTTTTCCCTCCCCCCTCCCCTTTGTCGTAAGTGCAATACTCACCGTAGTCTTCGCCGCTGGCATTCGTGCTCCTAGTAGAGGAGCAAGAAGATAAGGGCTGGCAGGATCTGGAGCTCGGGTTCCATGGTGTCCTGATTCCTCGTGGGGTGTGTAGAAGTGAGTGTTTTCCCTTCGAATTCCTGTTTCCGCTGTGTTTTTGTTCACGGTGAATCCGCCCCGGAAAAGGTGGTGGATTGGTAGGTTGTGATACTGTTGGCGGTACATTGTCCTCCGCCTGTCTGTTGGCGGTGACCGCCATGCTGTTTGTTTGTACCGCCGTGGCGGTCGGAGTGTTAAAGTGGCTGTCTATGTTGGCGGTTTCCGCCACGGTCGTGATTCCATTTCTTTTCCGCCAGCCTGTTGGCGGTCTTACCTCCACTTTAACACCGACCGCCAGGGTTGTAATGACCACCATAGTTCCTATTTGTGAATGCAGACTACAGAAGTACAGAAGGATGAGTGGAAATCAAAATCTTTTTTTAGATTTTTGACCTTTGAGACAATCCTTTTGCCTTGACTATTGCAGGTGGTGTGTATGCCACTTCCAAAGATGGCTTTCTATCTGAGTGCTTCAGCCCCCTTTCGCCTTGCTAGAGCAACCCCTTTTGGCATATTTGCTTTGCGCCTATCATACCACAATAATTTATTTGTCCTTGGAGCTTTACAGTAAGCACCAGCAACATTCACCACTTTTCCTCGCACATCTCTTGTTCAACAAACAATCTCAATTTACCAGTAGGATAACTCTAACCCCACTAGGCATGTGTTCGTAACCACACAATGTCTGTTTGATTCTGCAAATACAGGTTCAGATAGGACAGTCCAATACCTATGCCATAATGTTTGAAATGGAGGCCTCAATGTTTCCATATTTCAATCTTCAGGCACTGGGTCCCTTTTCAAAGACTTTTTATGAAAGAACAAAACGTGGCCTCCAAATTCTTAAGTTATGCTATAGGTGTGCACCTCAGTCCCCAAGTCTCTTTGTCGTCTAACTTCAACCTAAAAAGAAGCACAAATATCCAAAATAACGTTTTGAAATTACTGCTGCTTTTCACACTCTTATCATATTCAATACATTGTAAGTTTGACGGACACCTCCATCAACATGACAAAGCCATACGTCAGCAAACTTACTATGTTTTTTTTATTTTCCAAAAGAAAATCCCAATGTGGGCTTTCATTTGTGAAAAAAAAAAAACAATATCCCCCCACACCACGCTAGTTCCCCTTCATGGTGATTAGAGCATTTAACATTTTATAATGCCTCTTAACATTAGGTTTTTCCTTGCAGTGATTGGTACTTGAAAATTGGCTGTATGTCCACCCATCTTAATTAGATGGGCATGAATACAACCAAACTTCCCACTGACCTTACTCCATTGAACCACCGGCTGAGTTTGACCATAGTCTCTGCCTTTGTCAAACCCATTCTAAAGCGGGTGAGTGAAGCATAATTTGTGTGGGGAGGGAACTCTGTTGATGTTGCGACGTAGTTTCCCCTCGGCTAACATTTAAATCATGCCCGATGTTCACATTGAGGTTTTCTGTTACCACACACAATCCCTGAAACTCAGCTAATTGGGCTACTATAAGCACAGACAAAAAGGATGTCTGCAAGAAGTAAACATGTCATTTTTAGGCAATAACTTCACTTGCAGCCTCATAAGCATACCCCAAGCACCACTCCTAATCCAAGGAAGACAAACCTATCAATTTGAAAACAGCTTTGACAATGTAACAACCTGTAAGCCTTATAAGCAATGTAGGGCCTGATTATAAAGCGCATGTGGGGTCTCAAAAAGTGGAATTTGCTAAATCTCATAGATTACAACTGCAAATGTTTTCACACAAGGGGTGCTTCAAGTTATTTGCAATTGTGATCAGCAGGGGGCCTTAAAAGAGCTTCTTCTCCTAATTGTTATTTGCAATGGAAGAAGTTTGTGTCTAACGTGGTTACAAACCATTGGTCAGATATACCTGGATTGGGGTGAAATTTCATTTTCAAATGGGTAGCTGTTTCTGGAGAAGTGCTGCTCTTCCAGGTGTCGAGTTGGTTGGCCTTGGGAGTACCAGATACTGGTCCATGGGACCACTGCAGGTGCTTGAATGTTTCTAATGGACATTGACTGCTTCACAGAAAAATATGTTTACAATTTGGGAATGTAAACAAAGGCATGGAGGCAGGAGTGTCTGTCTTATCTGTAAGTCCCTAGTAGACAGCACTACCTCTGCTCACTGCCTGTAAATTAAATGCTATTAGTGGGCCTGCTGCATTGAATGCACCATCCACACAAGTAACTCTTTAAACATGTTTTGTGTCTGCCACTGCAGGGCCTGTGTGTCCATTTTCACTGCCATGTCATCTTGGCATATCAAACCTCTTGCAAAGGAACTTCCTTTGTAAATCCTAGGAGAGGGTATCTCCTGGGTAGGAAATTACATAAAGTGTTCTCATACACTTCCTTCCACTCATAGCCAACACCATAGCAGATTCCTTACCATAAAAAAGAACAATCTTAAGTCAAAATTTCACTGAAATCTCGAAAGCCAGCCAGAGTCACTTTGAAACTGAAAATAAAAGCAGGAGGGGAGGATGTTTTGATTCCTTTTTCAGAGTAAGATGGGAGGAGTGTATTGTGTCTTACGTTCTATTGCTATGCTGTGAGGTCCTGTTGTCGTGGTGGTGATGTGCGTTCCAGGGGATCAGTTGGAGTGCGCCAGGCAGAGGACACAGCTGTGGTTCGTGTGAGAAACTTGAAACAAATAAATATATATATCAAGACGTAACCCCGACTCATTGGCGTGCCTGAGATAGGTTATCACATCTGTTATTTGGCGACGAGTGTTTGAACCACCGTCAACGACCCACGCGGTAAATTCTTGTTCCTATGCCACATGTTGCTAACATTGTACCGGACATTGTCGTTGCTTGAGGTGTTTTCTCTTAACTATCTTCGTCTTCGTGTTCAGTTGTCATTTCTCAGCACTGTTTCGTCTGTTCGTAGGGAAGGACCCCACGGACAGATCGCATATGCACATTTCGGAATGAACTAGCTTGCGCATGCGCATTTTGCCACAAGAGACTACAACGTCGTCTCATCGCTTTCCGTATGAGTTAATGCCGCCATCTTACATGCGCAGGCATGAAAGCGCGCTAAAGATCCATTGGAGAGCATTCTCTGAGAGACTATATGGTCGTCTCATCACCTTCAGAAGCAGCTACGGCCGCCATCTTACACACGTCCAGGCGTGGAAGCGCACTAATAACATATTGGAGAGCATTCTTGGAAATATTTAAAAATAAAAATAAAAAAAAAGTAATAGAGTCCTGTAACTATTGATTCCAAGCACATTTGCAAGTAGCAAGCATTATATTTTTTCTTCAACGCAAAAGTGGATCCCAGTGGTGATACACACACTTTACATTACTGATCAGAGGCGTTTGCAACGGTGATATGCACATCCTGCGTGGCTGACCAGAAGCGTACCGCAGTGGTGATACGCAAATGTTGTATAAGTTTACAATTTGAAGGAAGGTTTGTATTTGGAAACACAATTTTCTACTGTTTAATTTTTCTCAAGTATGCAGTCAGTTAATCCACCACTATCATTCTTAGAAACACCCAGTATGCCTTCCATTCCCTGGAAACAGTGGTTTGATGGATTTGAAACCTAGCTTGGAGCTATTGGTGCAGCTCATTTAAGACCACTAAGAAAGAAGTATTTGTTGCTACATTTGTTGGGTTACAAGCGGAGAGAGATCTTTAAACATCTACCTGAGTTAGTACAAAATGAAGAAAAACTAAATGACTATCAGGCTGCTAGTACAACATTGACCACAAGGTTTGATATTCTGCCCAGTTTAGTGGTTTTGAGGCATACATTTTTCAAACGTACACAAATTCAAAATGAAGATGTTGATGTGTACATTAGTGCTCTTAGGAAGCTGTCATCCCAATGTGAGTTTTGTGATTTTCAGGACCAATTGATAAGGGATTAATTCATTGGTCATTGTGCAGATAAATCTATCCAACAAAAACTTTTGAGCATGGGAAATCCAACCTTGGAGGAGGCCATTAAATTTGCCAAGAGCTTTGAACTGGCACAAATATCACTAAAAGAACTCAGTATCAGTAATGCCGTAAAAGGCAATGGGCTTGTAAATGTTAATGTTATCAAGTCTAGTACAAAGTCAGGAACCACAAACAGAAGTGAATGAAAGAAATACGAAAACAGTTTCTTTAAAAATAGTAATATATGTTTTAGGTGTAGTAATGCTCCACACAACAGATAAGGCAGATGTACAGCAAAGAATGTGATGTGTAGGAAGTGTGGTAAAGTTGGTCACTTTGCCAAGGTGTGTCAATCTGCACAGAGTAGGCAAACAAGAATAAGTTGTGTGAGGGACGAGGATGATACAACGTGAGATAAAGTTATGGCTAAAGCATTACAGGACATGATTGTTGTTGTCAGGGACGATCAGATTGTTAGTTGTGATCAAAGTGAGTGGGTGGATCCCTATGTGGATATCATCGTAGGAGATAAAACGTTACATCTATTGGTTGATTCTGGTGCACGCATATCGATTATTTCATCAGATTTGTTCCATAATGCTTGGGGTGATAGGGAGTTGCATCCTCCAGACAGGGCTCCGGTCTCCTATGAAGGAAGGAAAATAGAATTAAAAGGTTTCATTGAAGACTGTTTAGAGTTCAAAGGCCGTAAAATTGTAGGCAAAGTTTATGTGGCATTGATGGGTTGGTTTCACCAAGGTTTGTTTGGAATGATACTTAAACCCGGGGCCAGGGAACAAGTCCTGGTTGTGGTTGATTCCACAGATGTGATTCCTTTTGAAAGTGAGTTTCCCAGTGTTTTCACTAAAGGATTGGGAAAAATTGTGGGTTTTAGACATAGGATAAAAATAAAAGAAAATGCCATTTCTGTAAAATATAAAATTAGGTCTGTTTCTTTCAGTCTGAGAGATGATCTAAAATTTGAACTAAACAAACTTCAAAAAAATGGAGTGATAGAGCCCATTGAATCAAGTTTGTGGATTTCACCATTGGTTGTTGACCGGAAACGGAATGGCGACATGCGTTTGTGCGTTGATTTGATAAGTCTCAACAAAGAAATATGGGTGGACTCACATCTGCTACCCAAGGTTAGCGATCTTCTAGAGGAACTTAGAGATGCAGAATGGTTTTCTAAAATTGACTTTGCGACAGCTTACCACCAAGTAGTGTTGGATGAAGAATCTCATCATTATACAGTTTTCAATTCACGATTTGGCACTTTCCAGTTTTGTAGGATGCCATTCGGCCTGGAATCTGTGGCTTCTGTTTTCCAACGTATAATGCACAAGTTGTTGGAAAATGTCAATGGTGTTTTAACTTTCCAAGACGATGTCTTGATTTATGCTAAGTGTCTAGAAGACTGTTAGATCAGTTTTGAGTATCTTCCAAACTAATGGGGTTGTTGTGAAAAAAGAGAAATGTGAATTTTGGAAAAATGAGGTTGAATTTTTGGGGCACTGTGTGTCAAACAAAGGAATTGCACCTCAGTCAGGCTTAGTTAAGGCTGTGGTAGATACTCCCAATCCCAGAAACAAAGATGAACTACGTTCGTTCGTCGGTATGTGTGAATATCATGCCAGATTCATCCCTGTGTATGCGACCAAGATGAAAGTTTTGTCCAATATGCTAAAGAATAAGGCTCCTTTTGTGTGGGATAGTGAGTGTCAAAGCACTTTTGACAAGGTTAAACAGGAATTGACTAATGTTAGGATGTTGAGTCCATATGATCCTAGCAAATTGTGCATCATCACTGTGGATGCCAGTAAACATGGTTTGGGAGCAGTGTTGTCTCAGGGTTCCAATGAAGATGAAAAAATCATTAGTTTTGCTTCAATAGTATTGCGTGAACCTGAGCTCAATTACACTGTAATTGAGAAGGAGTTACTTGCTTGTTACTGGGCAAATGAGAAGTTCAGGAGTAGTGTCTGGGGTAGGATTTATGTAATACAAACTGACCATAAGCCTTTGGCGTATATTCTGAGTGGTGATAAGGTTAACTACACTACTCCATGCGTTGCACACCTCACTACAAAATTGATACAGTACAATTTTCCAGGAAAGGAATAATTCACAGCTCATTTCTTGTCTAGATTACCTATTTCATAACAGGATGCCTTTGACTTAGAAAACTACAAGGAAGATTGTTCCATTGCAGCAGTAGATGTAGACAAGTCTAAGGTTTGTTCGGAAGTGGTTTGGAAAGCTGCTGACGGAAAGGATGTGGTGTTGAGCAGAGTTAAGGATTATATTCTCAATGGGTGGCCAAAGGAAAGATGTTTAAGCACCAAAATTCAACCTTACTTTACTCAAAAGTCAGTGAAGAGTTATCTATTGAGGATGGTGTTGTGTTGAGGAAGGATAAATGTGTTCCCCCATATGACATCCGTTAGATGTTGGTGGATCATGCACATGAAGAGCATTTAGGCTCAGCCATGACCAAGAGATGGGTGCGTGCTCATTATTGGTGGCCCTCTATGGACAAAGATGTGGAAATGGTGGTGAACAGTTGGGTGGTGTGTAGTAGATCAGAGAAGGGGTTTAGAGTTGTGACGCCGCCCTTACTACCTATATCTGTGCCTGAGAAATCTTGGATGAAGGTAGGGGTTGACATGGAGGTACCTTTTCATTTTCTTCCATATCAGTTACGCTACGCATTTGTACTGATGGATTACCATAGCAAATAGCCTGAGGTTTGTTTTTTTGTAACCCAACGTCTGGCAATGCTCTGCAATTTCTGAAAGGTTTTTTCGTGAGAGAAGGGTTTTCTGGAGTACATAGTCTCTGATAATGGTGTCCACTTTGTCAATCATGAAATGCAAGTTTTTTTGGAAGAGTCTGGTGTGAAGCATTTGAGAAGTTCTTTTTACCACCCTAAAACCAATGGTTTGATAGAAAGGATGAACAAAGTGGTGGTGGACTGTATCAAATAGGCTAAAGCTAATGGATATGATGTGTGGGAGGCGGTGAAGTCTATGACTGGTTTTATAGCACAACGCCGCATTCCCTCACTTCCCCGTTTGTACTTCGTAGGGGAAGATGCTCTACATCTAAGATTTTTCCTGCGTGGTTTGCCAATGCAATACAGGGTAAGTTCACTGAAAAGGTAGACCTGGGCAAAATGTTGGAAGAAGTAAAGGGAGCACAAGAAAAAATGAAAGATAGGTGCGATTTTATAAAATCTACTAAAGTCCAGGATTTCAACCTGGAGATGTTGTACGCATTAAGGCCCTCATTACAACATTGGCGGTAAAAGGCGCTTACCGCCATACAGAAGACCGCCAAAACACCGCCGCGGCTGCCGAATTCCACCACAGCTATTATGACCCACATTTCGGAATCCGCCGAAATTCAGACACCCACATAAGACCGCCACACCAAAGGTCAGTGTTAAACGGACAAAAACAAAACCTCCACCGTCACGCCAACAGAAACACGCCCATGCTATCACGACCCACGAATCCACGTGGCGGTCTTTCAACCGCGGTATTCCATTGGCGGTACACACCGCCGCGCTCAAAATACAGCACACATCTCCAAAACACCGCCACATTGGACAATTCAAAATACACACACCTGATAAACATACAAACAACACTCCCACACACCAAACACAATATAAAACACACACCCACATCACCCACAAACCCCTACGACCACAATTCACGGACGAAGGCCAGATAGACAGAGAGCACAGCAACTGAGAACCCCACCACACAGAGGCACACAACACCATCACCCACACAACATTACACGCACAAAACACCACACACCACTACACATCAACACCCACATCAACACTTACACCACCCCACACAACACCCACACCACCCCATGTCACGCCAAAGACACCCCCGGTTTTCCGAGGAGGAGCTCAGGGTCATGGTGGAGGAAATCCTACGGGTAGAGCCACAGCTATTTGGCTCACAGGTGCAGCACACATCCATAGTAAGGAAGATGGAGCTATGGCAAAGAATCGTGGACAGGGTCAAAGCTGTGGGACAGCATCCAAGAAATCGGGAGGACATCAGGAAGAGGTGGAACGACCTACGGGGGAAGGTGCGTTCAGTGGTCTCCAGGCACAACATCGCGGTACAGCAGACTGGCGGCGGACCCCCACAACTAACAACATGGGAGGAGCAAGTCTTGACCATCATGCATCCAGAGGGCCTCGGAGGAGTCGGTGGAGGAATGGATACTGGTAAGTTAAATCTCAACTATCATATCACCAACCCTACCTAAATGCTATCACACACCCCCACCCTCGCCCCCTCCCCTATCACTCCAACTCCTCACTAATGTACTCATAACACAAACCACCCATCCCAACACCAAGCCCCGCATGCAAAAACAAAGCATGGTCACCCCTCACCAAAGCATGCTCACTGCACATACCCATAACAACCCCCTAACCATCATCACACAAACCCACACACAGGAATGCTTGCACTGGGGTACACAAACACCCACCCATTGCACACCATTACACACACACATGCAATAATCATGCTCTTATATCCCTGCAGGACCACTATGGAACGTCACCACACTGGAGGGTCCAGACAATTCCACTCCACCCACAGAAGAGGCCCACAGTGACGACAGCAGCTCTGCCCTACTGGATCCTGATGACCAGCCCGGACCATCGTGGGCCTCGGGACAGTCAGTTCCCCTTGCACAGGCACAGCCCAACACTGACCTTCCACCCTCTGGTAACACCAGCACAGCACCCACCCAGCGGGCCCGTACCTCCGTACCCAGGACACGTCAATCAGCGGTGTGTCCACCATTACAGGGAACCCAGGATAACCCACCACCCCAACAGCAACAGGGACCTGGGGGCAGTGGTAGTGGGCACACGGTCCAGGGAACGGAGGCACAGGAACACAGGGGCACTGGGAGGGCTGCTGTGCGACAGGGGGCGGACAGGCCAAGGGAACCCACTCTCCACGAGGCCCTCTCCTCCATCATGGGAGCATACCACCACTCCCAGGAGACGATGGCGACGGTCCTGGCCAAGTTTCAGGAGACCCAGCGCCTGCAGGAGGAGCAGTATTTGGGGTTCAAGGAAGAGCTCAGAACCATGAGCTCCGTCCCCGAGGACACCATCGTAGGGGTGTTGAAGGACATACAAAAGACCATGAGGGACACTGTGGCACTCCAAGGGGCCCCTGACACTAGTATGGACGATGAACTGCCCACCACCTCCGCCGGCGCTAGTGGACAGGAAGCCCCGCCACAGGACCACCACACCAGCACCCCACCCCCTGCAGACGGACAACCACCCCGCAAGCGGTCCCTGAGATCCAGGAACAGGACAGAGCAAGATGGCAATACCCCCGCCAAGAAATGAGACCACCCTGATTGTCCTCCCACTGTCCCACCTTGTTACACTGTCCATACTGAAACTGCCCCAGCTCCACTTCCTATGACCACATGGGCAGTGCACCTGTGTGACTAATGGACTGGACTCTGCCATGGACATACCTCCACCGTCCCCCATCACCATATTACTACCCCCCTCCATTTTTGAGCACTTAAATATACACTCTTGAACCACAAAACAATCTGGAGTCAGTCTGTGATTTGCTAAATATGTATAATCAATGACAGTGTCAACATGCGTTTCCAATTGTAAAGCCAACATACCTATGTCACACATCACAAGACCTTGAAGGTTGAAAGCAGATGACACACGTTGCTAACCACACCTGTGAAACCGTGATGGAGAGGTACAACTCAGTGACCAAATACTGCTATGAAATGACAGACAGGATAGAGGTAGAAGTGTGAAAGTGAATGTAATGGTTAAAAGAAAACTGTTCTCACCTGTGTGTCACTGGAAATATTGCTGTATGACTGACTCCCTGTTGTCTATGTCTTCTTCTTCAGCATCCTCCTCATCAGTGTCCACAGGCTCCACAGCTGCCACAACACCGCCACCTGGACCATCCTCCTGCAGAAAAGGCACCTGGCGTTACAAAGCAAGATTGTGAAGCATCGAGCAGGCGATGATGATCTGGCACACCTTCTTCGGTGAGTAGAATAGGGAACCACCTGTCATATGTAGGCACCTGAACCTGGCCTTCAAGAGGCCAAAGGTGCGTTCGATCACCCTCCTAGTCCGTCCATGGGCCTCATTGTAGCGTTCCTCTGCCCTGGTCCTGGGATTCCTCACTGGGGTCAATAGCCAGGACAGGTTGGGGTAACCAGAGTCCCCCAATAGCCACACCCGGTACCTCTGGAGTTGACCCATCATATAAGGGATGCTGCTATTGCGCAGGATGTAGGCGTCATGCACTGAGCCAGGGAACATAGCATTTACCTGGGAGATGTACTGGTCTGCCAAACATACCATCTGTACATTCATGGAATGATAACTCTTCCTGTTCCTGTACACCTGTTCACTCCTGTTGGGGGGGACCAGAGCTACATGGGTCCCATCAATAGCACCTATGATGTTGGGGATATGTCCAAGGGCATAGAAGTCACCTTTCACTGTAGCCAAATCCTCCACCTGAGGGAAAACGATGTAGCTTCTTACGCGTTTCAGTAGGGCAGACAACACTCTGGACAACACGTTTGAAAACATAGGCTGGGACATCCCTGATGCCAAGGCCACTGTTGTCTGAAAAGATCCACTTGCAAGGAAATGGAGCACTGACAGCACCTGCACGTCAGGGGGGATTCCTGTGGGATGGCGGATTGGTGACATCAGGTCTGGCTCCAACTGGGTACATAGTTCCTGGATAGTGGCACGGTCAAACCTGTAGGTGATGAGTAAATGTCGCTCCTCCATTGTCAACAGGTCCACCAGCGGTCGGTACACCAGAGGATTCCGCCATCTTCTCAAATGTTCCAGCTGACGGTGCCTAGGAAGGACAACAGCGACCACAGAGTCAACAAAATCCCAGGTACGTACCCACAGATACACAGAACACGACACCAAAGACAAAAATCTTCCTGTATGTGTGTCGAGTGTAGGCCTAGGTATGTGTGACGCAGTTGTAAATGAAGCCATGTGGGCCCCTGAAATGGCGGCTGCCTGACCTCTAAACTAGGACAATGGGATGTGAGGTAACTGCGCTGGCGTTGTACACCGTCGCGGTAGGCGGTCGAAGACCGCGGCGCAATGCTGCATTGGTTAACATTGGACCCTATGGGTCCCAGGAGCCAATGACGAAGTGCACCGGCGGTGATGATACGCACCGCCGTGGACGTCACCGCCGCGGACGTGACCGCCATTTTCTATCTGTTCAATCACTCGATACCTGATCTTCGACAGGAGAGGACCTACACTGCAAGTGCTGCTGTGACCTCAGTCTGGAAGAGACAATGGCTGCTGCGTCTGGGGAAAGGGCCCCTGCCTTCACTGCTCAGGAGTTGGAGAAGCTCGTGGACGGGGTCCTCCCCCAGTACACGCTACTCTACGGTCCTCCAGACCAACAGGTAAGTACACAGGGAGCACGTTGTATGGGCTATGCCTGTGTGGAGAGGGCTGGTTGTAAGAGGGAAGGGGGCAGAGTGCAGTGAACATGAAGGACTGTGAATGCATGTGCCACATGGCAAGGGCAGGGATGTGGGCCACTCACTTCGACAGTGCTCTTGCTAATGACTTGTCTTCTTCCCCTGTGCATGTCATGTAGGTCAGCGCCCACCAGAAGAAGGACATTTGGCGTGCCATCGCCAAGGACGTCCGGACCCTGGGGGTCCACCAGTGACGGGGCACCCACTTCTGGAAAAGATGGGAGGACATTCACCGCTGGAGCAAGAAGACGGCGGAGGCTCAGCTGGGGATGGCCTCCCAACGTGGGAGGGGTGCCCGTCGCCCCATGACCCCCCTGATGTTCCGGATCCTGGTGGTGACCTACCCTGAGTTGGATGGGCGCTTGAGGGCATCACAGCAGACACAAGGGGGTGAGTACACCCTCATTCTGGGTACTTTGAGCGCAGTTGAGGGGTCTGGGTGTGGGTGGAGGGCTGTGGGTTTCCCTAGGCCAGGGCGACTTCCATAGGCTAGGCCCCTACGTAATGCAGGCCATGTGCCACTCCACCCCACCGCAGGAGAGTGCCAAGTACAGGCATCCATGTGTGCAGATGTCCACCATAGCGATGTAGGCCATATCCCAGGAATTGCATCTGTAGAGGCCAAGAGCACGGCATAGTGCAGGGGGCTGCTGTGTCTGTATTGGCCGCCAACGGTAGCGGTAAGCCATGCACTCAACCTGTTCTTCTTCTGTCGTCCCCCCCCCTTTTTCTGCTCTGCCTGTTCTTTTGTGCATCAGCATCATCAGGCGGAGGTACAGTGGCACCGGAGCACGAGGGAGCTGCATCCCACATGGCCATGAAGGGTCACACCACGGACTCAGAATGCACCAGTGGGACAGAGGGCGAGGGGAGCTACACGTCGGTCACCGGATCACCAACCAGCGACACAGACTCGTCCGCCGATGGGAGCTCCCTTGTGGTGGCGGCACCATCTGTGCCCCCCACTTCTACAGGTACAGCCACCACCTTCCCTACCAGCACCGCCCTCCCAGCAGCCCCTCAGCGTTCGCCCCGTGCCCGCTCACCCAGGAGGGTGGGCATCACCTTCGCCCCAGGCACCTCAGGCCCTTCCCCTGTCACCGCTGCTGCCCTCAGTGAGGAGGCCATTGACCTCCTCAGGTCACTCACTGTTGGGCAGTCTACCATTGTGAATGCCATCCAGGGTGTAGAAAGGGAGTTGCAACACACAAATGTATTCCTGGAGGTCATTCAATTCTGGTCAGGCTGCCCATCATTGAACCCTACAATCTCTGGCCTCAGCACTGATGACAGCCATTGTCCCTGTGCCTAGCCTCCCCCCTCCAAATTCCTCCTCCCAGACCCAATCCCCTGTACCCCAGCCCATCCCAATCACACCATCAGACAAGCATGCATACACCTCAACACACAAAAGTAGCTCAGGCAAACATAGGCACCACACATCCCCCAGGCACTCACACAAGCATCAGCCACATACAGACACACCAACATCCACTGCCTCCACTGTGTCCCCCTCCTCATCGTCTCCCTCCTCCCTCCCAGTGTCGTCTACACTCTCACCTGCATGCACTACATCTACAGGCACTAGGACTTGCACCAGAACACCCAGCACCACACCCCGCTCACCTGCACTCACCACCCCCACTACCATTTACACGTCCCCTGTGTCCTCTCCCAGTGTGTCTGTGACGCCCCCTCCCAAAGTGCACAAACGTGGGCACCCACACACCCAACATCCATGCACCTCACGACAGCCTCCAGTACCTGCACCTGCACCCAAAACACCTAAAGTGACACCTCCTACATCCACCTCCTCTTCCTCCACTCCCAGACCCCCTCCAGCTACCCATCCCAGTGTTCGTCAGAAACTCTCCCTCAGCAACGTTGACCTCTTTCCCCCCATCCCCACCCCTCCAATTCATAAGTCCCGTAGTAGCGCCTCAGCCAAAAAGACTCCAGTACCAGTGGTGCGTGTTACAGGTGTGTGGAGTGCACCGGCCACCAGGGAAGGCAGTGTGACACAGAGCCAAAGCACTGCCAGTCCACCCCCTGTAAAGCATCTCAAATTGGAAAGTGGCTGACGGGACAGGGTGAAGACTCCTGGCGGCAAAACTGCTCACAAGGCTCCCAGGGGGATTGCAGAGTCAGCTGTGACTCCTCCAAAGGTGGTGAAGTGCACAGTCTGGTGAGAGCAGCACGGCGGAGAAGGGTGCCATCCTCCCCGGCGGCCGGGACGCCACTGCCAGCACCGTCGTCACTGGTCAGGAGACCACCGCCGGAGTCAGTGCCCAGGAGGGCAGGAGTATCGTCACTGGTCAGGAGACCACCGCCGGAGTCAGTGCCCAGGAGGGCCCCGGCTGCCACAGCCCCGCTGGGCAATGAGGGACCGTCATGCCACACACCAATGCACAGGTCAGAGAAGGCCATGGCAAAGCACTGCTGAACAAGGAAATCACCACCATGGTGAAGACCGCTGAACAGGGCAAAGCACCGCTGAACAGGGCAGAGAACCGCTGAACAGGTCAGAGACCACCATGGCAAAGCACCGCTGAACAAGGAAATCACCGCAATGGTGAAGACCGCTGAACAGGGCAAAGCACCACTGAACAAGGAAACCCCGCCACATCAAGCATCGTTATCCCATGTACAGCTGGGACTGTGACTGAACTGGAACCGTCACGGGGAGCCTAATGCAGTGTGGGCACCATTCCCCCTCCAGAACCAGTGGAGACTGTTATCCACTTGAGAGACTGTGGCTTTGCACTCCCCAGGATGGAACAGTGGGCAAACCACCCACTGTAGAGACTTGAGAGACTGTGGCTTTGCACTCCCCAGGATGGAACAGTGGACAACCCACCCACTGTAGAGACTTGAGAGACTGTGGCTTTGCACTCCCCAGGATGGAACAGTGGGCAAACCACCCACTGTAGAGACTTGAGAGACTGTGGCTTTGCACTCCCCAGGATAAAGCAGTGGGCAACCCACCCACTGTTGAGACTTGAGAGACTGTGGCTTTGCACTCCCCAGGATGGAACAGTGGGCAAACCACCCACTGTAGAGACTTGAGAGACTCTGGCTTTGCACTCCCCAGGATGGAACAGTGGCAACCCACCCACTGTAGAGACTTGAGAGACTGTGGCTTTGCACTCCCCAGGATAAAGCAGTGGGCAACCCACCCACTGTAGAGACTTGAGAGACTGTGGCTTTGCACTCCCCAGGATACTTCAGTGGGCATGGAGCCCCGTCGTGGATCTTGCGTGGTGCTGTAATCCGGCCGAGGTGCCCCTCCCCTTCCCTTCCCCCTGAGGTGCCTGTTGTATTTCTATCTGATGCCCCAGCAGTGTTCTCTCTGTTTGTGGACAGGTATCTATTGTGGGCCTCGCCCATGCATTTTTGGACCAGTGGTGCACGGACATTGATATGTGCACTACTTCTCGTTATGTATAAAATCTAGAGTCTGTATATATATCTGTATATATTTGGTAACTGTATTTTGATACATTACAATTTTTTAACTGATTTCCTTTGGTCTTTACATTCTTCCGGGGGGTTGTGGGTTGTTACTGTGATGTTTTGAAATGCATTGGTGTGTGTGTTGTAATGTGCGATGGTGAGGGTGGGGGTGGGGGTGTTGCGTGTGTGTTCCCCTGACTTTTGCCTCCCCCCTCCCCTATGTCGTAGGTGCAGTACTCAACGTTGTCTTCGCCGCAGCCGTTGCTGGTGTTCGTAAATGAGCAGGAAGACAAGGGCCGGTAGGGTTTGTAATTACGGCTCCATGGTGTTCTCCTTCCTCGTGGGATGTTTAGAAGGTGAGCGTTTTCCCATTGCAAAAGCTGTTTCCGCCGTGTTTTTATCCACGGGGAATCCGCCCCCGGAAACGGTGGCGGATTGGCGGGTTGTGATACTGTGGGCGGTACATTGTCTGCCGCCTGTCTGTTGGCGGTGACCGCCGCGCTGCTTGTCTGTACCGCCGTGGCGGTCGGAGTGTTAAAGTGGCTGTCTATGTTGGCGGTTTCCGCCACGGTCATGATTCCCTTTTTTTGTCCGCCGGCCTGTTTGCGGTATTACCGCACCTTTAATACCGTCCGCCAGGGTTGTAATGACCCCTTAAGTGTCAAAACATTGTTAAAAAAGGGAATGCAAGTTATGGTGAGCCGATTACTGTGAAGAAAGTGTGTGGCAATGTGTGAGAAAGTAGCCTCTTTCTAGCATGGTTACCCCCACTTTTGGCCTGTTTGTGAGTGTGTGTCTGTGTGTTTTTACTGTGTCACTGGGATCCTGCTAGCCAGGACCCCAGTGCTCATAGACAAAAACCTATATGTCAGTGTGTTTTGCCTGTCTCACTGGGATCCTGCTTGCCAGGACCCCAGTGCTCATAGTTTTTGGCCTAATGTGTGTGTTGTCAGTAGTGCTCGACTGTGTCACTGATGCTCTGCTAACCAGAACCTCAGTACTCTCTCTACTTTTAAATTTGTCACTGTAGGCTAGTGAGTTAATTTACCAATTTCAATTGGCACACTGGACCACCCCTTATAAGTCCCTAGTATATGGTACCTAGGTACCCAGGGCATTGGGGTTCCAGGAGATCCATTTGGGCTGCAGCATTTCTTTTGCCACCCATAAGGAGCTCAGTCAAACCCTTCCATAGGCCTGCCATTGCAGCCTACGTGAAATAGTGCAAACACTATTTCACAGCCATTTTCACTGCACTTAAGTAACTTATAAGTCACCTATATGTGTAACCTTCACTAGGTGAAGGTTAGGTGCAAATTTACTAAGTGTGAGGGCACCCTTGCACTAGCAAAGGTGACCCCACATAGTTCAGGGCCATTTCCCGGGAATTTGTGAGTGTGGCGACGCCATTACATGCATGCACTACATATAGGGCAATACCTATATGTAGCTTCACAATGGTAACTCTGAATATGGCCATGTAACATATCTAAATCATGGAATTATCCCTCCATTCCAAATCTGGTATTGGGGAGCCAATTCCATGCATCCTGGGGGCTCCTCTATGGACCCCCAGTACTGTCAAACCAGCACTCTGAGGCTTGCACTGCAGCTACAGCTGCTGCCACCTCACATACAGGGTTCTGCCCCCCTGGGGTCTGAGCAGCTCAGGAAGGCAGAACAAAACATTTCCTCTGATAGCAGGGTGTTACACCTTCTCCCTTTGGAAATAGGTGTTACAGGCTGGTGAGGGGTAGCCTCCCCCAGGCTCTGGAAATGCTTTGAAGGGCACAGGTGGTGCCCTCCTTGCATAAGCCAGTCTACACCAGTTCAGGGACCACTTGTCCCCTGCTCTGGTGTGAAACTGGACAAAGGAAGTGGGAGTGACCTTTCCCGTGTCCATCACCACCGCAGTGGTGGTTCCCAGACCTCCTCCAGTGTGTCCCAGATGTCTGCCATCTTGTTTTACAAGGTGTGGGGGCACTCTGGAGGGCTCCGAGTAGCCAGTGCCAGCAGGTGACATCAGAGACCCCTCCTGATAGGTCCTTTCCTGATAAGGTGGCCAACCCCCCTCTCAGGGCTATTTAGGGTCTCTCCGTGGGTTCTCTTCAGAATCTGCTTGCAAGTTTCATTCAGGAATCCTCTGCAACTACTTCAGCTTCCTCTGACCTCGGATCAACCACAGCCTGCTCCAGGAACCTCTGTAACAGCAACAGAGTATCCACAAGGGATACTTTTCTTCTGGAACCTCAGCTCCAAATCAGCAACTGCAACAGTTTCCACAGTGTGCACGCTCTGGGGGCTCCCTTTCTTCATCTGCACCAGAAGGACCAAAGAAATCTCCAGGGGGATGACGGAGTCACTCCCCTGCTCAAGCAAGCACCTTCCAAGACGACAACCAGTACCCTAGGAATCCTCTCACAGTGACACACGTGTTCCTAAGGACACAAAGGGTGGATATCATCGACATAGACTGTCCTGAGGTCCTGCTGATGTAATTTGGAGGAGGTAAGACCTTGCCTCTCCTGAGAGCTATGGTACCCCTGTGTACTGCGTCTTCTTCACCTCCTGAGGCCTTTGTGCACTATTTACAAAATTCCTTCATGCACAGCCTTGCCCAAGTACCCAGCACTCCATCCTGTGATGCCCAACTAGATGAGTTGTTCTCCAGTGGCGTGGGACCTTCCTTTGTTGTGCTGCATCAACCACGTTTTGCACCTCCTTTGCCCCCAGGACTCCCGTGGGGTACTGGCTGGCCTCCTGAGGGCTCTCTAAAGTGCTGAGAGCCCTCTCTTCCTCCCCACACAGAGGTGAGGCCCCCAGGTCTCTTCTGGGTCCATCCACCGCCATTTTGATGCAAAACGCACCTTTGCTGTAACCAAGTCTTGTTGGTGACTTCCAACACAAAGTCACATCTTCAACGATCTTCATGTTGTGGGACATCCTTTGTATCCTGCAGGAACCCGCTGGCATCTTTCTAGGGTGCATTCCTTCGGTCTTTGTCTAACCAGGGACTCCTCTTTTGTACCCTTTTCTGGGTTGGCAGGGGCTCCTGTCCTTACTGGAACTTCTGGACTTGGTCTCCTTCCTTTGTAGGTCTTCAGGTTCAGGAATCCAGTAGTTGTTGTTTACAGACTTGGTTGGTTGTTGCAAAATCCCAATCACGAGGTGTAGTGTGTCCTAAGGAAACTTGCAGTACTTTACTCCTGCGTTTCTGGGCTCTGGGGTGGGGTAATGTACTTACCTTTACTTTATTCTTACTCTCCCAGTGATTCTGCACACACTACACTTTTCTAGGGGGGAATTCATGATTCACATTCCACTTTCTTAGTATATGGTTTGTGTTGCCCCTAGACCTATTTTCTCCCATTGCATTCTATAGCATTTCCTATTGTTTGCATTGTTCTATGACTATTTACTTGTCTTATTTTGGTGTCTAGTGTATATATTGTGTATAATACGTACCTCCATAAGAAGTATTGTCTCTAAGATATTTTTGATACTGTGTCACCCAAATAAACACCTTTATTTTTGGTAACACTGAGTATTGTCTTTACTTGTGTATAAGTACTGTGTAACTATAGGTGGTATTGCATGAGCTTTGCATGTCTCCTAGTTCAGCCTAAGCTGCTCCGCTGTAGCTACCTCTATCAGCCGAAGCTGCTAGAACACTACTACATTTCACTAATAAGGGATACCTGGACCTGGTATATGGTGTAAGTACCCAAGGTACCTACTATAAACCAGGCCATCCTCCTACACAGTGCTGTTATGGTTGAGGGTCAACATTGGTGGAATGTTGGAAAAGTTGTCAGGGTTAAAGGTGTTGGGGTAAATGATTCTGTACCCAGTGAGAATTTGTTTTCCAGCCAAGACTCCAAAGAAAATGCTTCAGTTAACTTTGAAGATATAGAACAACATGTTCCACGAAGGTCCATCCGGGAGAAGTATGTGCCTAAGAAACTCAAGGATAGATACTGATATTAGTGAAGTAATGTGTTACTGGTATATTTGGTTACTATCATGACACTTTATTACCTGATGTAAGAATGAAATTTGATGTTTTGTTTAGAGTTTGTTATTATATTTTAGCGGGTTTTTTTGTTTTAACATAATTTGATGTTTTGTTGATAGTTTGTTTTTTTAAGATTTGCTTTTCTGTATTAATATTTTTTTCACATGTTATGAGATTTTGTGGAAAAAAAGAGAGATAATATGTTATGTCTTACGCTCTTTTGCTATGCTCTGGGGTTCTGTTGCCGTGGTGCTGATGTGCGTTCCAGGGAATCAGTTGGGAGTGCATCAGGCAGAGGACATGGCGGTGGTTCGTGTGAGAAACGTCAAACTAATAAATATATATATTGCTAGCATACCTGGCCCTTAGTAAGTAAACTTACAAGGGGACGCGTATAGGTTGATGAACCTTTTGAATCGCATGGAGTATCCTAGTCATACAGTGACTACTGAATAGATAGCTGACATCAATAATCAAGAAACATTCTATGGAAAACAGCTTAAAACCATCTACTCATAAATAACCACAACTCAGTAATGAGTTAAACCATTTTATTTCCCTATTGATTACAATTCTAAATCATCCGTTAGTTAAATCTTTATTCAATCTACTCAATTTATTAATTCATTACTACAGTAGAAAACATCATCACTTGAAGGAAACATATGCGACAATGCAATTTCATAAACTAAGAATACCAGCATTAATAGCGAAGTTCAGCAAATAAGTTTGTCAGTCATTTGTCACTGTCAGCGTCACCCTTAACAGCCTACCTAACCAAGATTAGCATCAGCATGTGGGTCTTCATGCGTAAAACCTTTTAGATAAAACATTAATTTGGAAAAATCTATCTAATGAGAATTTCTATAATCAGCGCAGTTGGTACCTAGAAGAAAAGGCATAAAAATCATCAGTCATATTTTCATAGCTACCTATCCAGGATAGATCTGCAACAAGTCAGTCTTCGTCTTCAGGTCATCAATTAGTCAGCCACAGACCAGGCTCACAGTGTATGAGCCCAATGTCAGCACCTCGGACAGCATCTCCTGACATCATCAATTCTCTCCCCGCATCTAACATTTTAGCCCCTTGTCATGACTTTTTATTAGCATAACCTTTTAGATAAAACATTAATTTGGAAAAATCTATCTAATGAGAATTTCTATAATCAGCGCAGTTCGTACCGTGAAGAAAAGGCATAAAAATCGTCAGTCACATTTTCATAGCTACCTATCCAGGATGGATCAGCAACAAGTCAGTCTTCGTCTTCAGGTCATTAATTAGTCAGCCACAGATCAGGCTCACAGAGTATGAGCCCAATGTCAGCACCTCGGACAGGGTCTCCTGACGTCATCAATTCTCTCCCCGCGTCTAATTGGTCAGTCAGTCAGCAGATATAACTTTAACCTATGGTATTTGTTTACCAAATCTACTAATTTCATTATCAGTTCGTTCACAAGATGTGGATTGGTTCACCTTACGATGTCCTCATCATCCGGCTCTTTGGGAGTCAAAATTGTTGCATGTTCCTCTTCAGTCAGTACCATCATTGTCCAAGTCCTGGGAAAGTACATTTAGCCTACTCTACACATAACTGTATCAAATTGCCTTCATCATCTCCTGTCCGCCGGTACATTGCAGAAAAATCTAGCTAAGCAACTTTAACATCGAGCGGTTCAAAGACAGTTCATGCATCCAGTTTCTTGCAAAGCATTCAGTATTTCAGCTCTTCGTGTGTGAGGCCTTAAGTTCAGCTAATTTAGCACTACAAATGAATGCAAAACATAGGTCATACATCTTATTATGACATATTATTACTTTTTTCTCATATATTTTCATTATTTCTTACAGTTTCAGTTCTATTAGTACACATGGTGATCACACCCTGAGGGCACATTTTCAAACGTGCACATTATTTTCTCTATGATTAATTTCTCTACGCATTTCTCATTAGTAAACACATATACATCATTAGTAATATTCTTAATTAGCACATCTGCTTCAACAGTATCGAGACGTAACCCTGTCTTACTGGCGTTCCTGAGGTAGGTCATAACAGAGCGGTAGGAAAAGGAATTTGTGGGATGGAAATGTTTCTATTGGCCTGGGTAAAACGGCTGTTAGTAGGAGCAAGTGCACATTATGCAAGGATTGGGACAAGGAAAATGGATGAGGATGTAAGGCTGCTTATATGTTCACTTTGCTCTCTCTGTCACTGACAGAGTATCCGCTGGTGGAATAGTATTACACTTATACCTCGCTCAAACGTCTCAGTCAAAGTTTGCTGCACTCAGACCCCTTGTCAGCCTCCCCCATGTCATTCTCAACCTGGCAGGCAGGGACAGTAGATGAGTATCAGGCCCAACTTCTGTTGCTGAATGGACATCTCGACCGCAACTGTCACCCCAGCCAGCGTGGTTCTCAGGTGTGACAAGAGAAGACAGCCCTCAGTTTTCTCAGTATCAGCCCAGCGGCAGGCTGAGATTGTGATGTCATTTGGGACGTGTGATAAACAATTAAAAGTAGATTGTGGCTTATTTCTTATTAAAGGCATGCTCTGATGTTACAATTGACCTGTAATAAGAAATTACTTGACAGAACATTCGTACTGAGATTAGTGTCTCCCTTGCATTCTAAGGTTTGCCTAAGTTTGCCTTTGCTGATTGTCCTTAACCTGTATTTGAAATATATATACAGCGAGCCTTGCATGCTAAGTATTTAAAGTTTCAATGTAACCTGTAAAGTAAAATCTGATCTAGAAGTCAGCTCAGGTGTAATCCTATCTCAGTCACCTCTGAATGGAAAAAATGTTTCAGATAATTAAAGAAAGACAAAATGAAACATAAACCGTCTCAACAATAGTGCATCAAGCATTACAGAATCTATCTGTTCCTATGATCGGTGGAAGTATGAAAAGGATAGTTAATAAATGAATTTGTTGTTCGATATCTATACTCACCAGACAACTCACTTCTCAGGAGTATGTTTTCAGAAGAGCAGAGTGATTCTGTTTACCCTCTTAGATTTAACTTTTATACTACAGACATACTGCACAGATAATATACATCTACCAACTTCCCCATCCTACATCTAGTCATTGATACATCAGTCGCTGTATCTCTGTGGCATGTGTACGTTTGTCCACACATGACCACTCAAGCATTCCAAATCAGCTTATAAAATGGAAACATATGGACATGCATATAGAACTCAAGTTTATTTTTTTATGTTGACGTATCTTTGCTAGATGTATACACAAGCAACGCGATGAGCAGGTCAAAGCATACACACACACCTTTTCCCTTCCGAAAATACAAGTGGGTCTGTGTGTGTGGGGGGGGGGGGGGGGGGGGGGCAGGTGTGCCAGACTACCAGGCACATCTCTCCATTAATGAAAAAAAATATCTCCTAATTGAAATGTACATATAGGCACCAGAAGAAATTGAGATACTGGTTGACAGTAGTAAAACTTCTTGCATGTAGCAACCACCATTCACCTTAGGGTGAACTCACATGCAAACCCTAAATTAACCTGTGCTCAGCCCTTGACAGAGCAGTCAGTCTTAACTCAGAGGCAATATGTAAAGTATTTGTGTCGCACTTCAAACAGTGACACAGTAAAAACACACCACAAAAGAAGCCGACAACAGAGTTAGAAAACTGAGTACAATTTAATAAATAAAACAAGATCCAAACAACAAAAATTCAATTAATGTAAAATTTTAACAAAAATAGCACAAGAAGGTGTAAAGCACCAAATGTGGATATCTGGTTGCACCAAATGGGGACAAAGTCCTAAGTTTAGGCGGACTCTGATGAAATGCTGGCCAATTACATGGACCCTGTTAGGCCAGCTTTAAAAAGTACCTTCAGTCCTGGTTTGGTACCATTGTGAGGCTATGCGTGGAAGATGCGCCATGCAGCCAATGCGATGTGTTGGCTCTGAGATGTGATAAGGCTGTGCTGTGGTGTGAGGTCTTGTGTCATAATCAAAGATCCTGTTGACAAGAGCTTCGCAATGCGATCTCAAAATTTGGGAATGCTTCAAGAAATCATGGTGATGCATTGGTTCCAAGGGACTGGCAGGCTGTGCTGCGGAGTCCAGCATTGTTGTTGACGCTGCCGTCGACTACAGATGTGGGACCCTGCTCAGAGGATGTGTTACTCATCGGCGGTTCCCATGCGGTGATGGGCTGCGATACGATTTAGATCTTTGTGGTTGTTCTGATCCATGCAGCAGCAGCAATGTGTTGGTTCTGCTCAGGGTTGTGCTATGAAGCAGAGGAGATGTATCAGTTTTGTTGGGTCTACAGAGGCTAGCAGGGCACCTTAGGCCCAGTATCAAGATTCCACGGCTGGGGTGGCACCACTTGGCAGGAAAACTCACAGTTGGCAGAGTCCAGGTACAGATACAAGGTTGCTAAAGCCTTCTTCCCTGAGGCTCAATTCAAGAGGCCATCCAACTAGTCCTTGGAGTCACTCTGGGTATCTGGGTTTAAGAGATGCAAAGCCAGTCCTTCTCACCCAGACAAGGGGGCAGCAGGCCACCACAGCAAAGCAGCAGCACAGCAAGGTTGTAGTCTAGCAGAGTGCCATCCAGCAGAGTGGCAGTTCTTCAGCAGCACAGCAGTCCTTCTTCTTGGCAGAGTATCCAAAGATCCACAGGTGCACTGAAGAGTTGGTGTCTAAGGTCCAGTATTTATACCCAGTTGTGCCTTTGAAATGGGAGGAGAAGCTTCTAGAGGCTTCACTTTGAAGTCCCCAGGAATTCTGCCTTCTCTTCCCTGCCATGGCTGTTGACTAAGTACAGGGGTATGCAACCTTTTGTGTGGTGGCAGAACAGAGCTTATTCAGGTGTAAATGGGGCTATGCCCAGCCCCTCCCTCCCATCCTGCCAGTGATGATCCATCAAGGCACACCTAAGCTTCTTATTGTTGTGCCTGTCTAGGAGGAATACATAAAGCTCAACAATCAGCTATACCCAGTCATGTCACCCAGGGACAGGCTACAGACACTAACGGCCTCAGGCAGGAAAATACCAACTTTCTGAAAGGCATTTTCAAAATTATAATTTAAAATCCAACTTCACTATAAGTTAGGATTTTAAGGGTGAGGTAGGCCTTGCAGTAATGAAAAGCAGGACATATAAAACTCAGAGGTGCATCTCCAACCTTTTAAATACACTGTACCCTGCCCTCTAGGCTGTTTAGGCCCTACCCTAGGGTGACATATGTTTTAAAAAGGAAGGTTTGGCCTGGCAACAGATTTATTTTGCCAGGTCGAAATGGCAGTTTAAACTGCACACACCAGCTGCAATGGCAGGCCTGAGGCATGTTCAAAAGGCTACTTAGGTGGGTGGCACAATCAGTGATGCATATCCACTAGTAGCATCTCTCTCTCTCTCTCTCACACACACACACACACACTCTCTCTCTGTGTCTCACTCCCAATGTGAACAGTCACATATAGAAACAAATTATCCCCTTTAAGAACCGTAAAAACAAATGCTTACACAGCCCTTACTCATCATAAGAAATATTTTAATGGAGCACCACCACATAGTTTCCTTTTTCACACTTCACTCTTTTATTTTATTTTGAGCTATAAGGCCCATGGCATGCTGAAGAGAACTGGGAATATTTTCCACGTTGATACATTTTTGCATGCTATGTTTTCTAGTTAAAAAATATTGCACCTCTTGTATTACTGGTTTTTGCTTTTTAAAACCATGCAATTCAAGGGTTGCAATCGCAAAACATCTTTTCAAAATGTACAAAATCCCTGACTAGTGAAATGGGTTTAGCGAGGGGACATGACAGAGGGGTTTACCTCCATGTTGTGAGCGGCAAAGGAATGTACCAAAGGTTTGTGACCATAATTGTGGTTGTAAACCATTGAAAAGGTACCACCTTTTCAACTGAGATGGTAACTGGTTTTCAAAGAGGAAGCTATGCCAAAGGGACAGGTTCTCGTTTGTGAATTGTGTCGAATGGCCTTCGGGGAGGCCCATCATTCTGCTCCTAAGCACATCTTGCTTTATTTTCCATTGATGTACACAAGTCACCAGGGGCCCTCCAATCCAAAAGTGGCCAATCCATTGGAGTAAAGATGGCAAGGGGTGGATTTTTAAATGTTTCTATTAGACTGTCTTTCCTTTTATGATAACCCTAAACATAACATTAGAAGTAGAATCACAAAAGACAAGACAGGTATTATCGTTGATGGCAACTGATGATGCGGGTGATAGTGATGGTTGTTTCATGCATTCTACAGTTGCTCTGTTCTGGACCACCTATTTATAATCTATTGCATCTATTGTCTGCATATATATTGAAAAAGTAGAATTGATACTGTAAGAAGGAAGATAGCAAATTGGTAAAATCGTAATTCCTAACGAATCACTGTTTAAACTAAATTGGCTATATTGTTCTCAATTATTGATTCGCAATTTTATATATTAGTAGATCTGGGGTTTGATACTGCATTTTTTGACTTCCCAGTGTTTGCATTTAAATCCTAACATTACATTAAGGTTAGTAAGTCATGTGGAACAGCAAGGAGTTTGCAAAGTCATCCTTTTAGATATTTTAGAATACGGCAAGAGAGCCCAGTGACCTATTTCGCTTCTTCACTTTGCACTTCTAAAGAGTGCACATGGAATTGGCTTTTTGCGTGCGTTCTCCTTTTAAAAGGTGAGGGTGAACTAAAAATAGGAAGCAATTTTCTCCTTAAGTGTCTCTCCTTTTTGGATGATCCCTTCCATGGCGTGCACCAGGACGTAACTCAGTGGCTTCTTGAAATTTCAGTCCCTTGCAACTGAGTTGTTTCCAAACCACAGAGTATAGCAGTGATCTAACTTTCTATAAACCTATGAAAAGTAGGTTGAAGCTTCTTATTGAAAGAGGTGGAGTGCCACAGTCAGCACAGTGCTCTGGGCACCCACGCACTGCCGACTGTCCCGCAAGAGGCAGAATCACTCCCACACCTGCGGGGCCTTTGTGGGCAATGAGAGAGAAATTAAACCGCAGCTTCCCCTGTCGTTTCTATAATCCCAGCGGTGCACCCAACCATGTGAAAGAGAAATGGGAGAGCTGGGCCCGTAGCGGTACAGAAGCATGGGGAGAAGCGTGCCGCTGGGTGCACTGATTACCGAAGAACACCCCACCCGCAGGTGAAAGGAGAGTGGGTGGTCCCCCCATATCCATTGTGAACATCACCCCCACAGCTGATTGTGAAAAGGCAGCAAGCAAAGTACGGTCCACAGCACTAAGAAGGCTGCTGTGGCCTCTACATTTAAAGCGGAGGCATCACCTACCTCAGTGACAGCTGTGCAGTGGGCCCGGCCAGGCTTAACACTGTAGGGGGACGAACCACCCTGCCGCACCTGCAGTGTGCAGTCTAAGAGAAGTGGTGGCTCCAGCACTGAGGCCCTGATTACAACCCTGGCGGTCGGTGATAAAGCGGCAGTAATACCACCAACCGGCTGGCGGTAAATACCGCCAAATTATGACCATGGCAGAAAGAGCCCAGACTGACAGCCACTTTACCACACTGACCGCCAGGGCGGATTCAACAGGCACCACAACGGTAGCCGGCAACAGCCAGGCGGAAGACAATGTTCTGCACACTGTATTATGACAGGCCAATCCGCCACCTTTTCCGGGCCAGCACCAATGACATCAAAAGCTTGGCGGAAACACTGCACAGAAGGGAAATTACTCACCATTGGAGACTCAGGGAAGAACCACACCGCCATGGAGCATGAACTGCAGATCTTCCCCATGATATTCTACGTCCTGCTCCACCACGAACACCAATGACGGCGTAGATGACCACGGTGAGTACAGCCGCCTAGCACACATGGGAGGGCGGGAGGAAAAAGAGAGTGACATACACACTCACAACACACACACACCCACCCCAACACCATACACACAAGCAGATGCAGTAACATAACATATTTACCCTGTGCCCCTCGGGAATAATGCAAGGACCACAGGAATAGATGAAAGTGAGTGTAATAATATAAATACATCATAAATACGTACATCCAATCTAAAAGTATATACATATGTACAAATCAAGGGACACTGGCCAGTCCTCAATCTGCGTAGGCCACAGGGCCACATTACAAAGTCCAAGGCCCCAAATGACTCCTGCAACAACACAGAGAGAACACTGCAGGGGCATTTGTTGGAAAATAGGCAGGCACCTCAGGGGGATGGGGAACACGGGGGCACCTCCGCCGGCAGATGGAACAACACCACTGGAGGGGGCAACATGCCCTGTGCTTGGTCCTGGGGAGTGCAAGACCGCAGTCTCTCAAGTGGGTGATTTGCCCACTGCTTTGTCTTGGGGAGTGCAAGGCCACAGTCTCTCAAGGGGTGACTTGCCCACATACTCTGGAGGGGGCAACATGCCCTGTGCTTGGTCCTCGGGAGCGCAAGGCCACAGTCTCTCAAGTGGGTGTCTTTACCACTGGTTCTGAAGGGGGCATCGTGCCCTGTGATCTTCATCCTGGGGGGATAGGGTGAGTGGGTGTCTTTACCACTGGTTCTGGAGGGGGCATTGTGCACTGTGATCTTCATCCTGGAGAGGATGGGGTGAGTGGGTCCATACCCACTGGTTCTGGAGGGGCCATTGAGCCTCGTGATGCAGATCTTTGGGAGTACAAGGTCACAGTCTCTCAGGTGTCATACCCACAGGATTTGCAGGGGGCAGGCCGCACAACAGCCCATGGACGCAGGACTACAGACTGTCTGCCGGCAGTGATGCATGCTCAGTGGTGGTGCTGCTGCTACTGGTGTGGTGGACGAAGGCTCCAGTCCATCCACTGCGGCCTCAGATGGCTGTCCACTGGTGCTGCTGCTGCTGGTGGTGGTGGGGGGAGGCTCCTGCCCATCCCCTGTAGCCTCTGATGGCTGCCCACTGGTGGTGGTGGTGCTGCTGCTGGTGGGGGGAGGATCCAGCCCATCCCCTGCAGCCTCGGACGGCTTCCCACTGCTGGCGGTGGTGCTGTTGCTACTGGTGGGGAGAGGCTACTGCCCATCCCCTGCAGCCTCGGACGGCTGCCCACTGCTGGTGGTGGTGCCACTGCTGCTAGTGGTGGTGGGGGGAGGCTCCTGACCATCCCCTGCAGCGTCAGACTGCTGCCCACTGCTGGTGGTGGTGCTGGTGGTGATACTGCTGCTGCTGGTGGTGGTTGGGGGAGGCTCCTGCCCATCCCCTGCAGCCGAGGATGGCTGCCCACTGCTGGTGGTGGTGCTGGTGGTGGTGCTGCTGCTGCTGGTGGGGTTGAGGGGAGGCTCCTGCCCATCCCCTGCAGCATCAGAAGGCTGCACCACCAGGTCCCTTGTCCTTTCTGCCTGCTTGTGCAGGCCCCTTGCCCTTCCTGGCAGCAGTTGGGGATTCCTCCTTGCTGGTCCTGGCAGCAGCTGGGGATTCCTCCTTGCCCTTCCTGGCAGCAGCTGGGGATTGCTCATTGCCCTTTCTTGCACCAGCTGGGGGTGGCACCTTGACCTTCCTGGCAGTAGCTGGGTGTGACACCTTGACCTTCATGGCAGCAGCTGGGGAGGGCTCCTTGCCCTTTCTGGCAGCACTTGGGGCAGACACCCTTTCCGTAAGGCTGCCTGGTGCCCGGGATCCTTTTCCACAACAAGTTGCTGTGGACACTACTGGGCCCAAGGACTGGGTGGCTGAGGTGCTTGACTGGGTTTTAGCCACCCTGGCCAGATGTGAAGGATGGGGGGAGGGGTAGGGAAGAAGTCAATGGTGGAGAGGAAAAGCTTATTAGGGACATTGGGGTGGTAAGAGGGAGAAGGTCTGGGAGTGGAGGAAGAGGGAGTGGTTGTAGGAAGTATCTGTCTGCTGTGTTTGGGTGTAGGTGCATGGGCTGGATGCTGTTGTGAGGTGGGTGGCTGTTGGGAGTCTGAGTGCTTGTGTTTGTGTACTTTGGGAGGAGGGGGCACAGACACAGTAGTGGGAGAGGGCACAGGGGATGTGTGCATGAATGTTGGGTTGGTGACTGCCAGTGAGGTGTGTGTTCTGATAGGTGTGCTGGTGAGGGAGGTAGTGGATGAGGATGGAGTGCATGCAGGTGTGAGTGTAGACGCAACTGGGAGGAAGGTGGAGGATGAGGAGGACAGGGCCACAGTAGAGGTAGTGGGTGTTGGTATGTCTGCATCTGGATGGTATTTGTGTGAGTGCCTGTGGGATGATATGTGGTGCTTGTGTTTACCATGTCCACTCTTGTGTGTTGTCCTGTGTGCATGCTCGTCTGCCTGTTTGCTTGGGATAGGTTGTAGTTGAGGGGAATGGGACCGAGTGGAGGAAGTTGGAGGGGGGAGAGTGGAAACAGGGACAATGGCTGCCAACAGAGAGGAGGCCAGAGCCTGGATTGATCTCTGTTGGGCCGCCAAGCCAGTGTGAATGCCCTCCAGAAATGCATTTATCTGTTGCATTTGGGCTGCCAGTCCCTGGATGGCATTTACAATGGTTGACTGCCCAACAGAGATGGATCTCAGGAGGTCAATAGCCTCCTCACTCACTTAGGGCAGCAGGGCTCACTGGGACAGGGCCTGAGGTGCCTGGGCCAAAGAGATGCCCACTGTTAGAAATGGGGTCTTTGGTTGACAATCAGGTTACCCCCTGTTCAAGCAAGGACCCTCACTCTAGTCAGGGTAAAAGGGAATCACCCTAAACGAACCCCTGCTTACCCCCTTGGTAGCTTGGCAGAGCAGTAGGCTTAACTTCAGAGTGCTAGGTGTAAAGTATTTGTACCAACACACACAGTTACTTAATGAAAACACTACAAAACATACACTAGGTCAATGGCTGCACCAACACCACCACATACCACCCTCACACACATGGAACAGCCCTACGCACTATGCAATGCTCTACCAGTAACAATGCCAGTCACCAGGGCATGGGGAGAGACACATACAGCCAACTGCAGCATAGGTGGGCCCACACAGCCCTGCCCAGTAGTGGATGCCTACTAGCTAGGTTGGCAGAATTTCACATCAGATCCCTGCCCAACATGGAACCTACTCTGCACTGTCAGGCCTGGTCTAGACACATCCCCCACCCGGATACCAACTCAACAGGCATAAGTTGTAATGATAGGCACAGTACTCACCCCCTTGTGGCTGCAGTGATGCCCTCAAGTGCCTATCCAGCTCCGGATAGGCCCCCGCCAGTATGCAGGCCATCGGGTGGGTCAGAGTTCGAAGTCCACCCCTTCCTCGTTGGGAGGACATCCCCAGCTAGGCCTCTGCCGTCTTCCGTGGCCAGCGTCTAATGTCCTCCCACCGTTTGCGACAGTGGGTGCTCCGCCTGCCATAGACCTCCATGGTCCATACATCCTTGGCGAAGGCACGCCATATACCCTTCTTTTGATGGGCGCTGACCTGCAGAGGAAATATACACAGGGAAAGGTATTAGTTAGACCGTCCAGCCTGTCACACTCATGGCCCACCATAGCCCTTCCCATCCCCTTTCAAAGACATGGCCCAGCATACATGCTGCACGCTGTACAGGGCCTATCCACCAACCCGCATACACGAGGCCTTCACACACAGCACTCCATGCATTCATGCCCCATGCATTGTGCTCACAATGTACTCACCTGTTGGTCTGGAGGCCCATACAGCAGTCCGTACTGGGGTAGGACCCCATCCACTAGTCTCTCCAACTCTGCCGAGGTGAAGGCAGGGGCCCTTTCCCCAGTCACACGGGCCATGGTAGATTCCAGACACAGGTCACAGCAGCACATGCAGTGTAGGTCCTCTCCTGTTGAAGGATAGGTAGCAAGTGAGTGAACAGATAGAAAATGGCGGTGGCATCCGTGGCGGTGCATACCATGACCACCGGCGTACATCACCAATGGCCACTGTACCCCATAGGGCCCAATGTTATCCAATGAGGCATTGCACGGCGGATCCCAACTGCCTCCAGCAACGGTGCACAACATCAGCGGAATTACCTCACTTCCACCTGTCACTCCATATAGGAGAGGTGGATGCCATTTCAGGGGGGGGGCAGTGCATGGAACATAACTGCATCACAGATCACAATTGTACATACAGGACATATGCCACTAATACATTTAAAATTCACATCACGCATTGAACTGTAGTGGGTACAATGTACATTTTATGACCAGCTCCTCACTCTTTTGCCTCATAGATTGCAACCGCTTTGGATGAATAGGAGATGGAGACATCTCCCTGTGTACAGACCCCTGGTGGACTTGGCAACAATGGAGGACAGGCACATTATCCTCACCTACAGACTTGACAGGGCAACAGTCATGGAGCTGTGTGTCCAATTGGAGCCTGACCTGATATCTGCTATCCGTCACCTCACTGGGATCCCCACTTTTGTGCAAGTCCTATCTGTGCTCCATTTCTTGGCAACTGGTCCTTTCCAAGTGACAGTGGGCTTGGCAGCAGGAATGTCACAGCCAATGTTCTCAATTGTGCTGACAAGAATGTTGGGTGCCCTGATTAAACACATGTGCAGCTACATTGTTTTACCCCAGGTGGGGGATTTGCCCCCGGTGAAGGCTGACTTCTATGCAATGGGACATATCCCCAACATAATTTGGCCAATTGATGGAACACATATTACATTTGTCCTCCCCCCTGGCAAAATGATCAGGTCTTCAGAAAATGAAAAAGTTTTCACTCACTGGATGTGCAGATGGTGTGTATGGCGGACTAGTACATCTCAAATGCCAATGCTAAGTATACTGAGCCGGTGCATGATGCCTTTATCCTGAGGAATAGCAGCATCCCAAATGTGATAGCCCAACTACAGAGGCTGCGTGTGTGGCTAATAGGTGAGCCCTGGTTCCCATCCAGTGTATGTTGGTATATGGGTATGGTGTGGGCCATAAGGGATAATGTGTGGCTAACAGTTGTCCAACAATATTTGCAGGTGACTCAGGTTACCCCAACCTATCATGGCTACTGTCCCCTGTGAGGAATCCCAGGACAAGGGCTGAGGAACGTTACAATGAGGCACATGGGCGAACAAGAAGGATCATTGAACATACATTTGTCCTCCTGAAGGCCAGGTTTCAGTGCTTCCATCTGACTGGTGGATCCCTGTGCTACTCACTCAACAAGATCTGCCAGATATTTGTGGCATGCTGCACGTTGCATGACCTTGCCTTGAGGCGCCATGTGCCTTTTCTGTAGGAGGAGGAGGCTGGAGATAGCCATGTGGCAGCAGTGGACCCTGTGGACAGTGAAGATGAGGAGGCAAAGGGTGAGGATAACAGATCTGCAGTGATTAGACAATGCTTCCAATGACACACAGGTAAGACAGTGTTACTTCACATTTCATTGTCAGTTTTTCGTTTCACATTGTCTCCGGCAGGCTGTGATTTCCCACTTCTATGGCCATTCACTGTACCCTTTGGCAACTCTTTTTGCAGATGTTGGTGCCCCACTATCGCTCCTGGTGTTGTCACTGCAGCCAACTACAGGTCCTTCCTATGTTAACATTACTGTACAGTTTCATTGCAATGTTTAAACCTTGTTAAACAAATACATACTTCAAACATTTGACATACTCCATACTTGTATTTTTTCAAAGTGTGTTTATTGCAGTGCTATGAAGAAACGGGAGAAGTGCAATAGGCTGGGGTGACGATGGAGGAAAGTCCAAGATATAGTTCCAGTCTATTTGTAGCACTGGTGCATTGTCCAAGGGGGCATAGGAAGGGGAGCAATGGCAGTTCAAGGTGGACAGGGTGACAGAGTGTGACACAAGGGTGGCAATCAGGAGAGTCTCATTTCCAGGCGGGTGTCTTGGCAATAGTCTCTGGCTTCTGCTTGGATCACAGGGAACGTTTGTGGGGTGGTTCTCCTTCTGCAGGGGTAGGGGTGCTGGTGGCTTGTTGTTCCTGTGGCGGGCCTCCTGTCCACTAGCGGCAGCGGAGGTGGAGGGCTGTTCAGTAGTCTAGCTAGTGGCAAGGGCCCGCTGGTGAGACACTTCCTCCCTCATTACATTGGCCATGTCTGCCAGCACCCCTGCAATGGTGACCAGAGTGGTGTTAATTGCCTTCAAGTCCTCTCTGATTCCCTGGTACTGTCCCTTCTGCAGCCGCCTGTTCTCCTGCACGTTGTCTAGGATCTGGCCCAGCGCATCCTGGGAATGATGGTATGCTCCCAGGAACTCGGTGACTGCCTCCTGGAGAGTCGGTTCCCTGGGCCTGTCCTCCCCCTGGCGCACAGCAGTCTTCCCAGCTTCCCTGTTGTCCTGTGCCTCTGTCCTCTGAACGGTGTGCCCACTGACACCGACCACAGGTCCCTGATTGTCTTTGGTTTGTGGTGTGCCCTGGGGTCCCTGTAGTGGTGGACACACTGCAGTTTGACGTGTCCTGGGGATAGAGGCATGGGCACTATGGGTGGGTGCTGTGGTGGCGTTTCCTAAGGGGGGAGGCTCTGTGGTGGTGTGTGACTGTGGCTGGGTAACCGACTGTCCGGAGGTCCCTGATGAGCCTGGTTGGGCATTCAGATGAGCAGAGTCGCTGTCATCACTGTGTGCCTCTTCTGTGGGGGGACTGGGTGTTGCTGGCACCTCTCTGGTGACATTGGCTGGGATACCTGTGGGGATGTAAATGCAGTGTTATTGTTTCTGTGTGTGACATATTGTACATGGGTGGGTTGCCCTCTAGGGTTGTTTTTGCCCTGGCATCTTTCACTTGTGTACCTTGGTGTATGGTGGGATGATTAGTTCTCTATAGTGTGCATGCTTTAGTGATGAGTGTTCATGCAGGTCTGTGAGTAGTGTCCATGCATTGGTAGAGCATGCATGGTTTGGCATTGGAATGAGTGAGATGTGATGGTGGGGTGTGTGGAAAGTAATGGATTGATGGGACTGAGGGTGAGGGTGAGGGTGAGGGTATGGGATGGCATGCAGGTAGGGGGGGATAGTAGTATAGAGTTGACTTACCAGAGTCCAGTCTTCCTGCTACTCCTACCAGGCCCTCAGGATGCATGATTGCCAAGACTTGCTCCTCCCATGTTGTTAGTTGTGGGGGAGGAGGTGGGTGTCCACTGCCAGTCCTCTGTACAGTGAGTTGGTCTCTTGCTGCAATGGAACGTACCTTCCCCTGTAGGTCGTTCCACCTCTTCCTGATGTCATCCCTTATTCTGGGGTACTGTCCCACGGTGTTGACCCTGTCCACGATCCTCCGCCATAGCTGAATCTTCCTAGCAATGGATATCTGCTGCACCTGCGCTCCAAATAGCTGTGGCTCTACCTGGATGACTTCCTCCACCATGACCCTTAGCTCCTCCTCAGAGAATCTGGGTGTCATTGTGGTGCCATGGGTGTTGTGTGAGTATTGTGGGTCAGGGTGTGTAGGGTGATGTGTTGGGGTGTGTTTTGTGGGGTGTGTGGGTGGTGTATAGGTGATGGTGGTATGTGGCTCTGGTTGTGTGAGTAGTCTTGCTATCTCTCTCTGGTGGCATTTGTTTGTAGTCGTAAAGGGTTGTGGGTAATGTGGTTGTGTGTTTTATAGTGGTGTGAGTGTGGTGTGTGTATAGTTGTCAGGTGTGTGTAGTTTGAATTGTCCAATGTGGTGTTGTTTTGTATGTGTGTATGTATTTTGAGCACGGCGGTATGTACTGCCAATGGTTTACCGCCATTGAATGTCCGCCGTGGTGATTCGTGGGTCATAATGTTGTAGGCGTAGTTCTGTTGGCATAACAGTGTGGGTTTCAATACCACCAAGTTATCTCTGACCTTTGGTGTGGCGGACTTGTGTGTGTGGCTGGATAGTGACAGATTGGTGTGTGTGTGTGTCATAATAAGGTGTACGAATATCCGCGGTGGCGGCGGTATGTTGGCACCAGTCAGCATGGCGGTAAGTGGGATTTACCGCTAATGTCATAATGAGGGCCTGATTGACTTATGTGGTGGCCGCGATCGGGGTTAATCAACACAGGCGTATCGCCAGCAGCCTGTCTTGTAGTAAAGGAGAGCCATCCAATTGAGTGACTGTGACAATGAAGGACATAAAGAACCAAGAATGCTTCACGCCCCCTCCCATTCACCTGCCTGTCATCAGTGCATAGGATAGAGACAATCTCCCGCAGCGGCCACAACTGTTAGCCTGCCTGCAGTCAACACCTGTCTCACCACTATAAGCCCGCACAAAAACTACTTCTGCTGCACCAGCATCTCCAGCGACCATCGACCATCAACTTGCACTTTGAGGAAAGACTGCAGCAGACTGTAATGAGAGGCATCAATAGCACCACCTTGTGGCTACTTGTTGCACCACACCAGTACCAGTAACAGTCTGAAAAGGGCTTGAGGCAGCCCCGAAGAGGCTTTTAATTTGCATTAGACAAGTCACCCAGTGCAAATGACAGCCAGCAGTGCCCCCTCGACCTCACCTATGGAAACAAACACAGTGTGAAAGCCACCCCCCCCCGCACAGTCACACACTGCTGCTGTGGCTGAATTGGCAGGAAGAGAGAATTCCCGCCAGAAGGCTCCCAACCCATGCCTCCACCTGGGATGGCTGACACTGGAAGAGTGTCTTGATGAAAAAAATAAAAAAAACAACAGCAAATCTGAACTGTGGCCACGTTTTCCACCCGCACAGAGCCACCAGAGATGGGAAGTGACCAGCACAGCTTCCCATCTCCCAACCTTCCACGCTGCACCAGAGACACCAGGGCTGAAGAGGTGACCAAGGCATGGGGAAATAAAAGAGAGTCTGTCTGTGACTGGGATGTGCCCCACCTCCCTGATGACTGTGTGCTGATATCTGAGGACCTTTTTCCGCAAGAGCCTTGCTGCTCATGAACACTCAGCATCTCAATATCGCTGCTTCCCCAATGGTCACCAACTCATCACTGGGAGAGCAGAGACAATGCCAAAAGGGTGCAAAGATAATGCCCCATTGCAGGAAAGTGGCCATATCAGTCAGTCACCCCAGTATCAGATGGCTACTGTTGCCTCATCAATAAAAGTGTCACATAGAGTGACCAACCTTGCCAAGGACAAATCCTGCAAAACACGTAGAAACCTAGGCAGGACCCAGTGCTGTGATGGTGCAGCCTCAAAGCATAAGCACTGCACTCTCAAGCGAAGAGGAGGAGAAAGGGAGATTACCCGTCATCTGCAGAGCACCAATTAAATCCCAGAGGAGGGTTTCTATGTGGCCCATACAAAGGAGATCATGTTCACCCTATCTGCACTAGAACTGCCCTGCAGTGGGCCAGAGACTGTTCAGGGAGTGACCTCCCCCACACTGCCTCAAGACGGAGTCACCAGCAGCCTGCTACAGGCAAGATGAGAGTCACACACCCAAGTGGCAAGCTACCACCACCGCAGCACAAAGAAAAGAAGATGTAGCCAGATGCCACATCACAGAAAGCAAGAAGAGAGTGTGTCATGAGGCCACGTTGTGAAGAAAGAAGGAAAGGAAAAGGAGAGAAGATCATGTGACAGACCTGTTACAATGAAAGACCTGCAACCACAGATGTGCAAAAGTGAAAGAGCACAGAGTGGAGAGTTGTAAGACTCAGGCCATTACCCGAGAGTGCACCTACCAACACAAGCCAGCCGTGCAGCAAAGTCACTGAAGACAGCCCAGTGGGGGTACCGAAATTAAGCCACCTGCATGTTCTAAACACGTATTTGCTTCATAGTGCGACCGTCCAGCCATCTGTCACTGGCTGCTTGAAGCAGATGACATCCCTGCTAGCAACCACACATGTCAAAGGACAAGAACTGCCCCAACTATGCAAAGAGGCGGATGACTGTGAAGTCGCTCCAGTCACCCTCAATCCAGCAAGTCATCACCACCTGCCACCCAGGTCATCTAATGGAAACCCACCATCATTGCCATGTGCATCACCCGAACCAACAAAGGAGCATCTCATCACCAGGGTGGAGCCTTACCCCCCAAAGCATCAAGCGACCAATGAAGCACTCCTGGCAACATTTGAGATCAGTTGTCCAGAGACCATCTGACAGGCCTCAGCACCTAGGTACTGTTGGCAGGCACACCCACCATGTATCATCCACCCTTGTGGTTTCACAAATTACTTGGCTGTGGTTCCTGTCAGCGATCCTGTGGTGGCCCCCAGGTGGCCCACAGGCTGCCCAGCACAGTCCACATGGTCCAGTGGCAACCCATTGAAAAGGCCTCAAGGGTATCCCTGCACGAGAGATGGTCCGAAAGCTGCTCCACTGAAAGGGTACCAGGAGCATTAGGGCTTCAGAGAATGGCATCCAAACATCACAAATGTCTTTCCACTCTTTGTGGGATTGGCCATAATAGACTCAGGATGCCTTACTGGAGACCTCTGTAGCAGACTCCACATATGCTCTTGTTGCACCAAGTTTGAACTGTTTGACTCCAACAGCAACACTGTGACCATTCAGTACTGACCAACAGTGAGTGAGTGGACATTGACCCAACCAACTGGCTGTCAAAGAATCCAAACTCCATCTACACAGTATTCATGCCTAGCAGTATCTGGTTAAAATATGGTCCCATCTTGGGGACTGCCTCTCAAGGCTGAGAGATTATGTTGGTGTCTAGTGTTTTTGTTTTCTTCTTACAGGTTGGACTTGTTTTGGAAGGAAGGTATTGTGCTGCTGGTCACACACATACCTTTTAGCACACATTAGCTTGCCAGCCACTCCTTGAGGGCTGGCCTTAACATCCACCCCACCCCCGTCCAAAACAGTCATCACTGGTCAGGTGACCCTGCAAATAAAGGAGCCCGAGTGCATGTGATCAAGGCCAGTTCTAGAAACCATCACTCAGGTGTCTGTGTCTGTCATTTCCCTAATATGTGGGTCTAAGGCTCAGGGCACAACATGAATTACTGCTATTAACAGGTGTTGCATGTCTTGGTAGCAAAGGCAGTCCAAAAACACGTGGTTCAGTGCTTCAGTTGGACTACATGAGCAGATCCAGATTATTTGTGGTATCAGGGTTCTCTCCTAGGCCCCGTGCCCATAACATTGTTAATGTCCACAGTGAAGGGGTCATGAAGTGGGACAGGACTGCTGGGTCAAGGGTTGAGTACTTGATAAACACTACTTCCTCTAACTAATGGCCTGGCTACATGTCCTGAGCCAACTTTGCCACATCTATTTACCAAGACCACGGGACAGGTTAATTAGCTGGTGAAAATCTGCACCCCATTCCAAATGATACCCAATGGAGTGGGGAATTATGTGAAATTTGTGCATGATTAGCATCTGGAACGGTGGTGGGGGGGGGGGGTTTCAAACAGGTATTTTGGACATTAAAGCTGCTGGTGCAATTATGATCAGAGTCTTCAGTCATTTGACTTAATGCATACATTTCACTAGTAAGTTTACTTCGAGAACCTGTGCTTAGAGTTCCCTGTTCCATAAATGGCACTATTCGCTGTCCTGGAAGTAAAGATGCTGCGCTGAATATTAAACAAAACATTGTGCTGTATGCCATTCAAATTATGTATCAGAAGTCACAGAATTAATGCTTTTTACTGCAGTAAAAATTAAATGCATGAAATGCCTTACAGAGAACTGCGTTATGGAACTACCGTAGGTCTCAGAAAGAATGTTTTAGCAATTCACACAGATAATAACGGGATTTATTAGAAAACTCATTACAGTAATCAGCTCTACAACTCAAAGAAACTGTTGGTTCATGTCCAATAGAACAATTAATCTGAATAAGATTTTGCTCTATTCCAGTAAAGCTATCAAACGCTGTCGAGCACTAGTGGGTGCATATTTGTCAAAAGAATAACGGGTCATTTACATATCTAAAGTTCTATGCATGCCTTCAAGGGTGGCACACACATTATAGTAACCCATAGCACACCATAGCTCATGTCGTACATCATACGCATTGTAGAGTACTCCAAAACTGACAAAAAAAAAGAATGGTCTTTCTCAAGAGCCCCTATTTAGGCACACACACACAAACACCACGTGTATAATACACACTACACAGCACACACATGCAAATGCACATACATGTATGGAAAGCTGTTTGCTACTGTGGTTCAGGTGACTTTAGGCATTCATTACAAGAGTTGTCAATCAACACTGGTTTCGGAAATGGAAACATCCTAGAACAACTACCTTCGAACCACCAAGGCCCACTGCAATGCTCTCTCCATTTATGCGCTCCCCCTTCACAACCCCATCCTTTGCTTTCAAGTGCTACCCTCGCATCCATCTTATCTTTCCCTCTCCACTTTCAACCATATATTCACTTCCGGTCATTGTTTTGTCTGCCCTTTTGGCTTGTCCCTGATGCTTTCTCACTGTCCGTTGGGCTCCCTGTTCGCAGGCATCACGCAGATTCAACCAGCTAACCAGTACACATCACAAGTCCGGCTCTGGTTTCACTTTTGACATGACTGAAATCCGAAACTATCTTCATGGCACCAATATAGTCTCCCCACACGTCTGTCCAAGCAGCTCCTCATCAGTGTGACTTCTCAGCAGGTCTCTTTACACTGTCGCCTTGTGGCCGGTCACCCCACTCCTCCACCAGACAGCTTCTCATCAGTGCTAGTTCTTGGAGACCCACCTCACATTGCCATCTACAGTTGCTTTGTTTTAGAGGGAGCGGAGATGGCTTATTTTGAATTGCTTATTTCATAATTGTGTGCGTTGAATGGTAGTGTTGATTATTAAGTTTGGTGTTAGCCAAGACCTTACGATTTTGCTGGAATTTTAGGGAAAATTTACTAAGGATTTGAGTTGCGGGTTCTTCACTTTTATGGCACCGCCCTGACACAAAATCCTTTTTGGCATTTACTATGCACCACAAAGCCACTTTGCGTGGCTTTGCATGGTTTATTAAATATAAAGCAATGCAAGGCAGTACATAGCTCTGCCTTGCACTACTTTGAGTCAGGGAGGTGTTACATGGGTGCAGTATGGACGTTCCCATCTATTCACCCTTATTTTTGCCACATTTCTAACGTTACAAAGACTGAGTAAAAAAGCTATGCCTCCTACAAGCACAATGGTGCAAGGGTGCCTCCATGGCACTAGGCAGCCAGAAGTGCACCAGTGCAGGAAGAGATCGGAAAAGTGCCATATCTCAGTAAATAGGGTGTTTTTCAGCTCTGTTCCATTCACGCTATGCAGCGCAGCAAGTTGTCTTACTGCACTGTGTTGCATGAATTATAGGTAAATCTGCCCCATAAGTGTAATATACGTACTCATAGGGCTTTTAGCCATCTCTCTTCATCCATTTTTCAGGACGCTTTTGATGTGAGCACAGGGCACATTCTAGCTTCATTAGTACTATCTCCTACTAATGCTGATGTAAATTCCTTTTGACATGACCTTTGAGTATCTGACTACTGCTATTTTACATTATTCAAGATTGTGTCTATTTGAAACTGTTCTTTATGAAGTTATCTGCTTTTTAGTATGCATTTAATAAAGTGCACTTTTAACTGCACTCATGTAGGTCATGCAGGTATGTATTGATGGCTACAGTTATACTTGTAAAGCAATTAAGCGGCTCATTTAGAGTTTGGCGGATCCAATGCAGGACTGCCAAACTCACGGGGAGGATGCCACCGCCATGGTTGTGGCTCCCCCACACCCTTTTACAAGGGTTCCAGTGGCCTGACCTGGCTGACCAGCGGAAACCTTGAATTACAGTGTTCCAGCCGGTCTAATCGGCGGGAACAGTGCTACGAGATAAAACTGAGCTCCCTTAAAGGAGTTGAGTGCTGTCTGATAGCACAGAGGGGGCCGACCAGCACCATTGGAATGCACACTGTCTGCGTAGTTGTGGGCAGTGCAGGGGCCCCCTGGTGGCCCCCTGCATTACCTTTCCACCAGCCTTTCATGGTGGGGTCCCAGCCCCGCACTATTACAAGGTTTTTGCCGGACTGACCTGGCTGACTGGTGGAAACCTTGGAATAGAGCGTTCCCACTAGTCTGAACAGTGCTACGAAATGGAGCCGAGTGCTTTCTCGTAGCACAGAGGAGGCTGACAATATAGTTTTTGCCATAGAGTAGTGTTCTGACGCTCCTATTTTTGCCTTAATGTTTTGTATTCACTTTGAAACCAACACTGGAAGCACACGAGTATCAATTGGCGTGGAAGAAACCAACTGCCAACTTGGTGCAGCTTTATATTTTTCGTGGAGTTCTCCCCATTACAACATTGAAAATCATCAAAGCCTGGCGGGTGATTGCTAGCTTTGAAAGTGTGTGATCTTTGAAGTTTCTAATTCTTGCATTTGGGTTTAACTGTTTATTTTCAGCCTATGAAAAAAACAACGTTCCATTTGGGGGTAATTCAAATGCATTCTACCAGCAACCTGCGAAAGCCAGGGGAAGCATCAAATGCAAATAAAAACATTACATGAAAGACTCTGACCAACGTCTGTTTCCAGATTTCATTTTTCAAATCAGTGCTGTTTGAACCTCAAGCACATGCTAAAAGGATACATTTATTGTAATGTGTCCTATTAAAGCCATACTTTAATACTAAAGGAGATTCACGATTGAATTTGTGTAAGAAATTCGTTTTATTGTTTGAGGGGGGTGGAAGCTCCAATCAGGCAACAACCACAATCCTTGATAGGGTGAACCACAAAAGTTACCAAATTAACTATGCTTAACCCTGTGGTAGCTTGGAAAAGCAGTCAAGCATAACTGTTAGGCAATGTGAAAAATATTTATGCAGCACACCAACTGTAATAATGTTAAGACATAACACAAGAAAAATGTAAAACCAATTTAGAAAAATAGAGTAAATGTTTCTTAAAAAATGATACCGGAATAACAAAAAATCCAAACAGTAGAACCAGAGATATTCTATTTCAAATTTAAGTGAAAATAAGTGGTCATCTGGTCATGCTAAACCAGGGGAAAGTCAAAAGTTCAGGGTAACCATGATGGAGCACAGGTCAGATCCAGGAACCAGGCTAGTCCAGCTGAAAAAGTTACTTTCAAACTCTGGCGTGAAGAGGCTTTGAGAAACAGGTAAAGCATTGCTGTTGTTCATTGCTGTAGCATTAAACACAGCCTGGGCATTGTGGGCTGTTATAGCTGAAATGCAAAGAGCTGACCCAGCGTTGCGTATGGTGTTTGCTGTAGCTTTGCGTTGGCAGTCGCTTCTAGCTGTCAGTGCTGCAATGCAAAGTGAGGCTCTCATGTTGCCAGTCATCACTGGCAGTCACTGTAATGTTGAGATCATGTCTCACCGGAGCTTCATCCTCACCGTCTTCATGGGTTGCAGAGTCTTGAAGGGAACTGGCCCATTCACAAGAAGGCCAAGATAACGATTTACACCTCTTCTTGCAGAGGTATACACTCTGATGCCAGCTGAGGGACAAGGGCTTAGGGAGGCATCTTCTGGGGGATAAGGGGCTCACTGTAGTAGCGGCCAGGAGAGCTCAGGAAGGTCCAGTTGCAGCAGGTCAGTTAGGCAGTTGCAATGAAGCCTCGGAAGCTAGTTGTTTCCCCATAGCTCACACCGGAGGTCAGCCATCTGACCCTTTGAGTCCTTCTGGTTAATCTGTGATAAAGGTAAACAGGTCAAGTCTTGCTTCACATACAGCAAGAAAGTCCTTCAAACAGCAAGGAGATCCGTTGGCAGCAGAGAGGTCCTTCTTCTGGAACTTCTATAGGTCCAGGAGTGACTCAGGTGGCCCAATATTTATACCTGGTGCCAGCCTTCATGTGGGAAGGCTCGTGTCCAAGCCCCACATCTGAAACACTCTTCTCCTTCAACTGTCAAGGCTCCAAACTGGCTAGGTGGCAAATGACAGGGCAGGCATGGTATCAGACTCTTTGGTATGTGCAGGAGCTAAAGCCCTTTGAAGTATAAGTGGGGCTCGGTAAAGCCCCTCCTAATCATCCTGTTAGGAGGGCCTTTCCTGTCCACACCTAAGCCCCCGTTGTGTTACTGTCTGGTAGCAATACACAGACCCCAACATCAGAGCCATACGCCGTCATATGACCCAAGCCACTGGCATAAAGTACAAATGTTTGGGACAAGAGATGGTCAACTTTTAAAAGTGCCATTTTCACAACTGTAACTTAAAATCTGATTTTACGATTAAGCAGGATTTTAAATTACAATTAATTTGAGTGTACACAGCATAGATCACTTTGCTCTTAATCCACAGTTAACATTTATTCAATGTAATAAGGTAACCTAGTGTTAGTCAATGGAAGAGATAGTCCTTACACCTGTGTAAGGTGACTTTATGGGTTTTTCACTGCTTGAGCTCATAAAAAGTAAGTACAAGTGTCCTACTTTTCAAATACAATGCACTCTGCCCTATAGCCCTTTATAGTCTACCTTAGGGGTGACATGTCTTAAAATGGAAGGTTTAGCCCTGGAGAAATGCTTTCTTTTCCAGATCAATGTGGCAGTGTAAAACTGAGCTGCAGTGGCAGTCCTGAGACATGTTGTAAAATGCTACTGGAAGTGGGTGGCACAATGAGTGCTGCAAGCCCACTAGTAGCACCTTGCACCACATCAGCGTCATTTTTGTTTACACTAATCTAGTCCAACAAGGCCAAATCCTCGTGCCATATTTACAAAGTGGTGCAATGCATGTATTGCGACACTTTATAACCCTTTGCGCTACATTATGCCTGCTCCAGGTATAATGTATACAAAGGGGGCATTCCCCAGTTAGGGGGGCCGACAAAATGGGGCAAGGAAATCTAAGAGATTTCCTTGCATCATTCTTTACGGCACGTTTAACGCCTACTTATTTGTAATAGGCACATCAATAGCGTCAATAAAAATGATAGTAATGCCTCCTACCCTGCACCATGGTGCGCCGTATCTTAGATACGGCATACACATGGTGACAGTAGAGGGGCGCTAAGGGGTGCAAGGAAAGTGGCACTGCACTAGGTGCAGTGTCCCTTTTCTTAAATATGCCCATTAGTTTACAAACCCTGGGTACATGTATTACCATTTACTTAGGGCTTACAAGTACATTTAATGTATCAATCATGTGTAGACCTATCTTAACACATTTGAAGGCGAGAATACAATCACTTTAGCATTGGTTAGCAGAGGTAAATTTCACAGAGTCTTCAAAGCTGACACAAACAAATTCATCAAAACACTAGGAGTAAAGGCAAATGGTTTTGGGATAATACCGCACTAAGAGTTTGAGGTCCAACAATTGATCTGCTTTTTAAGATATTCAACACTTGTCAGACTTGTGAAGGGCTCTTTAGTTTCTGTTTTCATTCTGTTATTTGGAGTTTTCACTCTCAAAGTAAATGAACCTAAAAGTGAGGTACAAGAAAAGGAAGTTTTGTGAAAGGGAAGGGCTGACAGGCCTTGTCAAACCCAACTCAATACACATTCAGATCCAGTGCTTGATAAGAGCAGATACTCTCAGATATTCAGATACTGAGAACCTGCACTTCTTAGAAGCAAATATATTTTGGAATATTGAATATCAGCTCTTTGCTGTCTATTGTCAAAGACCTACTGCGGGCAATACCAATACTTAAAGTGGCCTTTGAGTCAGTCTAATCTTTACCATTGGTTGGCTTTCTTGTCAGTCTCAATTGCTTGCAACATATTCAATGACTCTCCTTCCTCTTTGTGCGCTTGCCCCTTTCCTGAGACATTGCAACTTTTCCATCCTTTTGATTGGACAGTTGCCATCATTCCACAGCTTCAAATTATGGAACTAGGGGCTAGATGTACGGATGTTTGTGAATCGCAAGTCAGTTGCAAATAGGTTAGCAAACAAAGAAGTTGCATTTTTGTATGGAGTTATTCGCAATTTTAACTTAGAGATACAACCATTTTGCGAGTCAGTATTTTTGTGACTAAAATGCGCGAATCACAATTACGGATTAATAATCTTTGAAACTGTCACAATTAGCAACTAGTCACAAAGCAGATTTGCACATGCAATTTAACACAAACTTGTTTCAGGTGGCAACTGTGAGCAGACTATAAAAGATGGCTTAGAATGCATCAGGGGTTTCCACAATGGGTGCTCTGTATGTGTTTTCAAGGAGGATATGACTACTAGCTTTTCAACGGAGGAGATAGGAGAGGATATTTGGCACCAGGCTTACCATTCTTTAACAGACAGAGGTAGAAATATTTGATAAATACATGCTTAGAAGTGCAGTGATATTATATCTAATTGAAATGTTAAAACCATGTCTTGAAAGCAGTACTATGCACAGCAATTTCATCACCACTCATGTGCAGGTATTGTGCTCATTACACCTTTTGGCCTCTGGCAGTTACTAGGATATGATTGCTACTGCTGATGGGGTGTCCTAAAGTGCAATTTTGTGTTTTTAAAAAAACGCTCTAGATGACATGCTCCAAAATATCAGCAGGTGCGTACATATTCATGGGAATGCTGAGGAAAATAAAAGCACACAATTAAACTGATTAGGAAGCAGAAAAATACCCATTCCTCCAACATACAAGTTGTATGTGATGCAACCTAATTACTAATTAACTTAATTACTTGTATAGTGTCACAGTACCCAGGGAACACCCGTGACTCCCTTTTGATGATAGCTATTTATTAGGTAATGTGATGCAGTAAAATGACTCAGGACTTTGTTAAATGGAAATTTTAAGCATGCTCACATTTTTTACTCCAGGTAACAGTTTACAAGAGTACAAAAGAAATATTGGTCACCAAAATTACAATCATAAGGCAAAAATTAAATAGCCTATTCTGTGTCATCTAATGATTCTTGCGGCTACGTCTCACATGAGTTGACCCTACTTTTTCTCCAGCAGGAGTATGGCTGCTGCTGAATAGCAGGACATGTGCATCAGGGACAGAGACACTGCTTACATTTGACATGTCCTTACTATCTTGAGGGACATCTGCAATACCACTTGCTATTTGTGTGTTTTGTAACACCTCAACTGCAGAGGTGATCTGCCCTAAGCCCCTTGCAATGCTCCCACTAAAGTGTCTCATTTTCACCTGCAGGGTTACTGTTCGTCTGGATAGGGTGGAAGTGGCATTGGACAATCTACCACTGGAATGGGATAACCCATCCAACCTAGGTGCAGTGTTTCTGTCTCATTGCCTTTGATAGGCATGATCATCCAACATGTGCTGGCATAATTTTTCAGTAGCAGCTGTGAGGATGTCGATTTTTGTGTTCATGTTAGCCATTTGGGTGCCCATGTTATCAAATCCAAATGACATGCATTGCTGCATGTTCTGCATCTTTTTGTTCATTCGTTTCATCTGCTTATGTAACATTTGCTGAATTTGGATCGTGGGTGCCTTAAGGCCTCCAAACAATTGTGCATTTGCTTCAAGATCTATGGCATGATGTGCCTCAGGATCTGACTTCGTGCACGCACTGGGACACATTACTGTTGATTCCTCACACCTGGATGCCAGATAGGATAATAAGGTAGAGTGACATCACTATCCCTCTTTAATGGTGCTTATGATGACAACAAGGCAGTGCTACCTTGGGCTGGCGGTGTGCTTGGGTGACTTACAATAGTTATGGGTTCTTCAGCTACCATGTCAGAGTCCTTCACAACCTCCATATTGATGTCATCAATATGTTCCTCAGGGAGATCTGTGTAAAGGAATGAAATTGTACTTAATCACTGATATGATGATATGTCAATGTTTCTGATTTGATAGAATTAGAATAATAAATGTTTAACAGTGACTACAGTGATAACATTTTGAATGCATGCGCCATGATGCATTATGAAGGTACATTTTCAACTAACTTATGGAAACAACCTTCTGATATATGCTACAGTCTTTAATGAAAATTGGACATAGATTTAAGTTCAGAGGTGTAATAATGGTAAATATTTTATTCTTACTTTGTGATGTTCCATGTACAGCGGTGTCAATGTTTCCTATTCTCAATCATAAACTCAGTGCAGTGGGTAAGAGTACAGTTGAGGAGGTCCCTTCCTGCTGCCCAGGACTCATAAAGTTGCGTTGCCACGTTTTCCTTTGTTTGTGACCTGAAGCCATACCACTATTTCCTAATCTCATCAATGGAGCAGTGGGTGACTCCAACTGCATTCATTTTATGCAGCATATCCTGCAGTATAATTTTTTTAGGACTCTAGGACAGGCATGTAATCCCTTCTAGACAGCACTTCACAATTTTGGCAGCACTCTTTGGTTAGGATCTCCAGGCTCCTTCTCAGGAAACTTTAGTTTTCTCTTTCAATCAAATCAGATTTGTAGATCGTGGCTAATCACCCGTGAGGGTATACAGGTACTGGATTCTTGCTGGGTTCATCGAAAAACCAGGTCTTGAGTCCATCCCTGGGAGAGAGGATGATGTTTAGAGGTTGAGTGGAAGGTTGTGCCAGGACTTAGCGGTGAGGTAGGAGCAGTATCGTCCTTGACTGTAGCTTCAGCGGATGTGGGGAAGGTGTGTGAGGGTGAGGGAGACTGAGTTCAGGTGTCTGGCAGGTTGGTGGAAGTTCAGTCACTGGTTGATGTATGCTGGTCTTTGGTCGTACAGGACCTTGTAGGGGTGTATTAGCATCTTGAATTGGCCTCTTTTCCGAAGGGGGAGCCAGTGGAGGTTCATAAGTTGTGGGGTGAAGTAGGTTCTTTGGGGACCTAAGGTCGGTATTGTCTGGAATCTCTTCGGAGTTAGGTGGTGATTCCTGTGTAGAGCCCACTATCTTAGTCCAGCTGGCTGGGGACTAGTGCTTCCGTGATGGTTTTCCTGGTGCTGATGGGGAGCCATCTGAAGGTCTTTCAGAGCATGCAGGGAGTGTGGAAGTAGATGGAGAAAATTGTGCTGATCTTTCATTTCATGGTGAGTTTGCTGCCCAGGATGTTGTCAAGGTTGTGGGCGTGGTCTGTTGGTGTGGGGTTGGCCTGGGCCCCAGTTTGGAGGGCCACCAGATGTTGTTCTATGAGGAGGTGTTATTCCCAAAAATCAGCACTTCAGTCTTTTTCATGTTGAGCTTCAGGCAGTTTGTCATCATCTAGTCTGTGACACTTGTCAGCAGTCATGGAAGTTGGTCCTAGTGGGGGAAGGGTCTTCTGAGAGCTAGAGGATGAGCTGGGTGTCGTCTGTGTAGGATATAATACTGAGGCCATGGATTCTGGCGATGTTGGCTGGGGCATCATGTAAGTGTTGAACAGGGTGGGGCTGACGGATGAACCTTGAGGGATTTGAGGGATGCCGCAAATTATATTCTTGGGTTTCGAAGTGAAGAGTGAAAGGTGGATTCTCTGGGTATATCCTTTAAGGAAGAATGCAATCCATTAGATGATGTCTCTCTGGATCAAGGTGTGGTGGAGTCTCCTGATGGGTGTCTGGTGGGATATGGTATCAAATGCCGCTGACATGTCAAAGAGGATCAGGGCTACTGTTTCCCCTCTGGTCAAAGAGAGCTCTGATGTCATCAGTGGCAGACAATCAGGGTGGTCTTAGTGCTGTGGTTGGCATGAAACTAGATTGAGACATATCTAGCAGGTTGTTTCTCTCAAAGTGATCAGTGAGTTGGCGGTTGATGGCTTTCATGAGGACTTTGGTGGGAAAGAGAAGCACAGAGATGGGGCTGTAGTTCTTGGGTTCGCTGGGGTCTGCAGTGGTTTCTCAATAACATTCTCACAAAATATTAGGTTCTCTCGCAAAAAGTTTTCACAAATGTCTTTGATTCACAGCTGAATTGTTCTGGTTAGTCATCCAAAGTCACATGGTATCGTTGAAAAAGGGGGAATTAGTAGTAGAGATTAGGTCTTTAAGTCTATGAAATACTTTGCTTCTTATTATTAGCAAGATTATGCACATGTTAGTGATTTGGGCATCACCATCTAGTGAGAATAAAAGCTGCAATCGGACTTTGTTGTTTTCTCTTTTTCAGGTTCTGGAAGGATTACAATGGTGCCAGATGAATACCAGAGGGACTGCCTCAGAAGATCTCAAGATGCTTCAGCGAAGGCAGATGAGGAAGCTGAGGTCTGTTAAAGGCTTTCTCATGCAAGGAGCTCCAGGTGAGGGTCCACACATGAGGAAGGAACAAAGCCAAGCAGGGCATCATGTTTGGGCATGGTATTTATAGCTGTTCCTTCAAAATGGTTGCCGGAGCATGTGGCATGCCAAGATCTCGCAATACTAAGTGAGAACTCAAGTGCATACTTGGAAAGTAAATGCACCTGACATCGCTGCCCCTAATGATGTCAAATAGAAATGGAGGCAGCCCAAATGCAGTCAATATATTGTTCTCAATAATCACAGGATGGCCCATAATGAACCTGGTGGTGGGGTGCATGAACACTACTAACTGCATTAAACAGAGTATCCTGAATAGAGGTCGGGCTGCAGGGACCTCATGAACAAGACTGATGGTGCCCCAAAGGCACACAGAGAGAGCACATGCAGTGGATGTGGCAGTGACAGTGTAAGATATTTATGCAGTACCAAAATAGTAATAAAGTCAAAAAAAGTCCAAAACAATAAAAATCATAAATGGAATTAGAAAATAGAGTAAAATTTAATTTACAAAAATCACACTAAAATTTACAAAAACAGAGGTATGACTTTTTAAAGCATTCAGTAGGAATAACACAAAGAAGCACACAGTGCCAATAAAAGTCAATGGAACAGACAGATTGAGACCTTGGAACAATTTGATGCTGACCACAGAGAACGTGGATCGGAGACACAAACCAGGCTCATCCTGGTCAAAAGGTTTGCCGTCCAACCTTAGTCCTTTTTAGTTCCAATCCACCACAGGAATGCACCTTGAAAGCCCCAAGTACCACAGAGGAGGCAATTATAGTCTCAATACAGGTCCAGTAGCCACAGGTAAGCAAGACAGTTTCAGAAAAGGTGTCTTGTAGCTTGTTGTAGCCCTTTAGCTTGAACAGGAGGTCAGGCAGCAGGTCCTGTCTACTTCTTCCTCAGGCAGCAGGTGCAGTCTTCAGGTCCATGAATGTTCAAACAAGAGTGTCTGAGATGTCACATTTATGCCCTGCATGAGTTATTGTGCCAGAATTACTTCTGGACATGCCCCAACCAAAGGGTTAAAAGGGCAGGCGACCAACCCTACCCATTCTGGGCATTTTCAAGTTGGCAAAAATTATCGGCCACACTAAACTTGGGCTCCGAGGCTGGTGGTGTGATTGAGAAGTATACTATGGTAATCATAGTGTTATCCCACAACTAGCACCAAAATCCAGTTCGAAGTAGCCAATATTCCCCCAATAAACCAAGAGACAGTCCTCTGATACAACAAAAACAGTGTTTTCAAGCAGCCAGACAGTGGCTACACAATAAGGCCATCATTAGAACCCTGGCGGTAAATGCTGCTTACTGCCGTGCTGACGGCCTCCAAGATACCATGACCGCAGCGGTAATCAGCCACACAGAGAATACCGCCACAATGAAGACACCCACATAAGTCCGCCACACCAAAGGTCAGTGGTAAAGTGCCTATAGCAAAACCCACACCGTCACCCCAACAGGGATACGCCTACAGTATCACAACCCACGAATCAATGCGGCGGTCATTCAACCGCAGTAAACCATTGGCGGTACACACCGCTGCGCTCAAAATACACACACACTTAAAAAACACCACCACATTGGGCAATTCAAAATACACACACCTGACACACATACACACACCACATCCACACTCTCATACCACTATAAAACACACACCCACACTACCCACAACCCCTTAAAACGAAAAAAGAGATCAAGCACAGAGAGACAAGCAAAAAGCACACACTCAATCAGAGGCACAGAACACCATCACCCGCACACCATTCACGCACATCACAGTATACACCCCAACACATCACCCCACACATCACCTCGCACATCCACACACATATCACTCACACCACATCCATGGCACCCCAAAGACACACCAGGTTTTCAGAGGAGGAGCTAATGGTCATGGTGGAGGAAATCATCCGGGTAGAGCCACGGCTATTCGGATCACAGGTGCAGCAGGAATCCATTGCAAGGAAGATGGAGCTATTGGGCGAAGAGTCGTGGACAGGGTCAACACCGTGGGACAGCACCCAAGAACCATGGATGACATCAGGAAGAGGTAGAACGACCTACGGGGAAGGTGCGTTTCTTGGTTTCAAGACACCAGATTGCTGAACAGAGGACTGGCGATGGACCCCCAACTCCTCCCCCACAACTAACAACATTGGAGGAGCAAGTCTTGGCATCCTGAGGGCCGCGCAGGAGTAGCAGCAGGACTGGACTCTGAAAAGTCAATTCTTTACCATGATATCCCCCACCCATCTTGCATGCCATCACATATCCCCACCATTTCTGTCACCCCCATCACTCCACCAACTCACATATATTCCACTATCACAACCCACCCATCCCAATACCAAGCCTTGCATGCAACAACAATGCATGGACACCCATCACAGACCTGCATGGAGACACATCGCCACAGCATGGCCAGTAGAGAGACTCACCCAGCCCACATAATCAGCGCTCACTAAAGGCCAAGGTGACAGGGAAAGCACAATTATACAGGGAAACACACCCATTGCACAAGATGGCACACACAGATACAATAACAAATCATTTTCATCCCAACAGGACCCCTACCCAACGTCACTGGAGAGGAGGTACCATCAACATCCAGCCCCCCCAGAAGAGGCACACAGTGATGACAGCAGCTCTGCACGCCTGGATCATGATGACCAACCTGGCCCATCAGGGACCTCTGGACAGTCGGTTTCCATGCCACAGTCCCAAACCACCACAGAGCCTCCCCCCTCAGGAAACACCAGCACAGCACCCACCCAGTGGGCCCTTACCATTCTCCCCAGGACACGTAAATCAGCAGTGTGTCCACCACTACAGGTTCCCCAGGCAACCCCACAAACACAGGACAATCAGGGACCTGGGGTCAGTGACAGTGGACATACGGTTCAGGGGACAGAGGCACAGGACAGCAGGGAATCTGGGAGGACTGCTGTGTGACAGGGGGAGGACAGTCCCGGGCAACTGACCCTCCACGAGGCACTCTCAAACATCATGGGAGCATACCACCATTCCCAGGAGACTATGGGCACGGTACTGGCCAAGTTACAGGAGACCCAGAGGCTGCAGGAGGGACAGTACCTCTGGAACAGAGGGGACCTCACAAAAATCAACGCCATCCTGGTCACCATAGCAGGGGTGCTGGCTGACATGGGCAAGACCATGAGGGAGGCAGTGGCATGACAAAGGGCCCCTGACACTAGCCAAACCAAGGAATAGCCTTCCACCTCCGCCGGCGCTAGTGGACAGGAGGCCTCGCCACAGAATCAACAGGCCACCAGCACCCCACCCTCTGCAGAAGGAGAACCACCCCACAAACGGTCCCTGTGATCCAGGCAGAAGACAGAGAACATTGCCAAGACCCCGCCAGGAAATAAGATTCTCCTGATTGTCACCCTTCTGTTCCACTCTGTCACCCTGTCCACTTTGAACTTCCATTACTCCCCTTCCTATGCCCCATTGGACAATGCACCTGTGATATTAAGAGACTGAACTTTACCCTGGACCTTCCTCCACTATCACCCCAGCCCCTTGCACTTACCCCCATATTATTTTGTACAAAAAATAAACACCATTGAAATATAAACCATACTGGAGTCAGTGTAAAGATTGGAAAGATGTATTCTTACAACATTCTCAAACCATTGCAATGTCTATGTTCATTGAACTATACCACAGTATGACAGTTGGTGGGCAGCAGAACATATAGCAGGAGCCAGAATGGGGTATAAAGATCTGAAAAAATGGAATCCAAAAGGAACAGTCAGTGGTCATAGACAGAGGGTATGATGCTGCCATGTACAATGTCCAAAAGTATACTGAAATGTGAAGTTGAGTTACAGTCTCTTACCAGTGTGTCACTGGAAGTACTGCTGTATAATGTTTGTTCTGTTGTCCACATCTTCTTCATCTGCCTCCTCTTCCTCACTGTCCACAGGCTCCACCGCTGTCACAAGACCATCATCAGGCTCATCTTCCAGCAGAAAAGGCACCTGGCGTTTCAAGGCCAGGTTGTGCAAGATACAGCATGCCACGATTATCTTGCTCACCTTCTTGGGTGAGTAGTACAGGGATCCACCTGTCAGATTGAGGCACCGGAACCTGGCCTTCAGGAGGCCGAAGGTCCACTCAATAATCCTCCTTGTTCGCCCATGTGCCTCATTGTAACATTCCTCTGCCCTTGTCCTGGGATTCCTCTCTGGGGTCAGTAGCCATGAGAGGTTGGGGTAACCAGAGTCACCTGTAAATATCGAGGGACTACTGTTAGACACAAACTAACCCATAGGGACAACGCCATACTCAGACCCCAACTTATACTGTGTGGGGACCTTGGCCTCACCTAATAGACACACCCGGTGCCTCTGGAGTTGCCCCATCATATAAGGGATGCTGCCATTCCTCAAGACATAGGCGTCATGCACTGAGCCAGGATATTTGGCATTCACATGGGAGATGTACTGGTCTGCCAAACATACCATTTGCACATTCATCGAATGATAGCTTTTTCTATTCCTGTAGACCTGTTCATTTCTGCAGGGGGGAGACAAATGCCACATGTGTACCATCAATGGCACCAATGATTTTGGGGATATGTCCCAGGGCACAGAAATCAGCTTTCACTGTGGCCAAATCCTCCACCTGGGGGAAGACAATGTAGCTGCGCATGTGTTTCAGCAGGGCAGACAACACTCTGGTAAACACGTTGGAGAACATTGGCTGAGACATCCTTGATGCCATGGCTACTGTTGTTTGAAAGGAACCACTTGCCAGGAAATAGAGCACTGACAGGGCCTGCACTAGAGGGGGTATTCCTGTGGGCTGGTGGATAACTGACATCAGGTCTGGCTCCAATTGGGCACACAGTTCTTGGATTGTGGCGCGATCAAGTCTGTATGTGATGATAATATGTCTGTCTTCCATTGTCGACAGGTCCACCAGGGGTCTGTACACCAGAGAATGCCGCCATCTCATCATCTGCCTCAGCGGTTGAAGCCTATGGAAGAGAACGGTGAGCAGAAGGTCATTTTCCACATAGATGGCACAACTGTTTTTGAATTAATGTCACAGAAGCAGTGTGTGAATTTGAGAGTCAGTATATGTGCCAATATGAGCTGTGATGCAGTTAGGTGCCATGCCATGTGCCCCCCTGAAATGGCGGCTGCCTGGCCTGTGAGGAGGGACAAGGGGAAATGAGGTAACTGTGCTGGCGATGTGCTGCGTCACGGTAGGCGGTAAAGGACCACTGCGCAACTCCGCATTGGTTATCATTGGGCCCTATGGCTTCCAGGAGCCAATGGCGATTTACGCCAGCGGTGACGGTATGCACCGCTGCAGACGTCACCGCCATTTTCTAGATATTCACTCACTTGCTACCTGACCATCAACAGGAGAGGACTTACACTGCAAGTGCTGCTATGACCCGAGTCTAGAAGCAACAATGACTAGAGCGTCTGGGGAAAGGGCCCCTGCCTTCACTGCAGAGGAGTTGGAGAAACTGGTGGAAGGGGTCCTCCCCCAGTACACGTTACTCTATGGTCCTCCAGACAAACAGGTGAGTACACTGTGAGCATGATGTGTGGGCAATGCCTGTTTGGAGTGGTGTGGATGTAAGCCATATGTTGGAGGCTGCTAAGGTGTCCTGGCCTGAATGTTGCATGAGAGGTGGTCAGTGTATGTGCATCAGCGCATGGGTGGGAATGGGTGGGCAATGAGTATGATGGTCCAGACGGGTGAGTAATTACATTTTCCGTTGCCTTTTCCCTCTAGATCAGCGCCTACCATAAAAAGGGTATTTGGCATGCCATCGCCTAGGACGTGCGGACCCTGGGGGTCATTTGCAGGCGAAGCACCCACTGCCGCAAGAGATGGGAGGATCTGCACCGCTGGACCAAGAAGATGGCGGAGGCCCATCTGGGACTGGCCTCCCAACGTGGAAGGGGTGCCCATCGCACCATGACCCCCCTGATGTTCTGCATCCTGGTGGTGGCCTATCAGGAGTTAGAAGGGAACTTGAGGGCATCACAGCAGCCACAAGGGGGTGAGTACAGATTCAGAAAGCTGACTTTGTGCGCTTTAGGAACTAGCTGGGTGGGGGATGTGGGCTGTGGGTGCCCCTAGGCCAGGGCGATCATGGCTGGGTAGGTCCCTTGTTTGCAGGCTCTGAAGCACTCCTACCCCAATGGTACAATTGGCCAACTACCACTGGGCAGGGTCCTGTGTGTGTCAGGTGTGCAGGTGCTGGTGTTAGGCATTGTACCCCATGGGCTGGTGACTACCTTAGTGACTGGTTGGGCATGGCCTAGTGCATAGGGCAGCAGTGTGTGTTGTGTACGCCAACGGTAGTGGTTTTGCTGGCATTGACCAAGTCTATCCTCTGTCTCTCCCCCCCTTCTTGTTTTTTTGTCACCCTGTCCTTGTGTGCATTAGCATCATCTGGTGGAAGAGCAGAGGCACAGGTGATGGAGTGAGCTGCATCCCACAAGGCCCATGAGGGCGAATCCACTGAGGATGAAGGCACCAGTGGGACAGAGGGCGAGGGGAGCTCCATGATGGGGACAGGAGGGGATACCAGTGACAGCGATTCCTCCTCCGATGGAAGATCCCTGGCGGTGGCCGACACATCTGTTCCCACCCCAAAAACAGGTAGAGCCGCCACCCCCCTACCAGCACCGCCCTCCCAGCAGCCCCTCAGTGTGTTTCCCGTGCCCGCTCACCCAGGAGGGTGGGCATCTCCTTCACCCCAGGCACCTCAGGCCCTGTCCCAGTCAGCCCTGCTGCCCTCAATGAGGAAGCTATTGACCTTCTGAGATCTCTCACTGTTTGGCAGTCAACCATTCTGAATGCCATCCAGAGTGTCGAGAGGCATTTGCAACAAACAAATGCATACCTGGAGGGCATTCATTCTTGTGTGGCGGCCCAACAGAGAGCATTTCAGGCTCTGGTCTCAGCACTGATGGCAGCCACTGTCCCTGTGTCCAGCCTCCCCCCTCCAACTTCCACTACCCCGGCTCAATCCCCTCTACCTCACCCTATCCCAAGCACACCTTCAGACCAGCATGCACACACATCAACACACAAAAGTGGCTCAGGAAAATATAAGCACCACACATCATCACATAGGCACTCGCACAAGCACCATACCCATGCACACATTTCAACATCCACTTCCTCCACTGTGTCCCCCTCCTCCTCTTCGTCCACCTCCCTCCCAGTAGCATCTCTACTCACACCTGCATGCACTACATCTTCACCCACTACCTCCATCACCAGCACGCCCATCACAACACACCCCTCACGAGCAATCACCACCCCCACAACCATGCACATGTCCCCTGTGTCCTCTCCCAGTGTGCCTGTGAGCCCTCCTCCCAAAGTACACAAACGCAGGCACACACCCACTCAATAGCCATCACCCTCACAACAGTCTCCAGCCCATGCACCTTCACCCAAACTCAGCAGATGTACACCTCCTGCAACCACTACCTCTTTCTCCACTCCCACACCCCCTCCATCTTCCCATCCCAGTGTTTCCCAAAAACTTTTCCTGGCTAAAATTGGCCTCTTCCCTTCGCCTCCCGCCCCCGTCCTTCCCCTAGGGCCAGGATGTCTAGATCCCAGGCCAACACCTCATCCACCAAGTCGGCGTCTGTGTGGTCCCTGCAAGTCCGAGAGGATAGAAGGGGGCACCGTTCAGGGCAGGCAGTGTGCCATCTACCAATGCAAAAGACCAACTGATTCCGCCACCTGCAAAGGTTAAGAAGGGGCCAGCATGCAGCACAGACAAGACGCACGACCCACCCAGCAAGGCCTCATCCCCAAAAAAAGAGAACAGGGCCAAGGTCCCAGCAGCATCTACCAAGGTGGGGAAGGGAAAAAAAGCAAAGGCAAGACATTTCAGGGCTCGGAGCTTCCAGGTGAGGGACCGGTGACCACCATTTGTCCTTGCAGGCCAGCAACCTGTACCACAGTAAGCACCGCTGCAAAGACCGCCACCTGCACCGCCACCTGCACCGCCATCTGCACTGCCAAATGCACCGCCCCCAGCACTGCTGCTGCCACAACGACAGTCACCAACATCATCCCCAGTGAGCAGCCGTCCGAGGCTGCTGCAGACGGACTGGTGTCTCCCTCCACTACTACCAGCACCTGCATCACGGGCAGCACCAGCAGCATCTCTGCCGCAGACACCGCAGCAGGCCCGCCACCTGCACCACCATATGCACCGCCACATGCCAAGCCGGTGCAACTACTTCGGACATCAGCAGCATCCCCTGTGGGCAGCTGTCCGAGGCTGCAGGAGACGTCCTGGACCCTGCTCCCACCACTTGAGGCACCACCACCAGCACTGGCACTACCAGCTGTTTGCAGCCTAAGTCGCCGCAGGATGGAGTCTGGCTCTGCCTCCATGAAGTATCATGCGACCTTTGACCCTGTCACCAGACAGGTCGCTCCCCCCATCTGCCACGCAGCCCCCTGTGGGTTGAACCTCCGTTGCCACTTTTGCCGCCTGACTACTCGCTCCCTTTTTTCTATTCCCCTGAGCTTGTGCTTCTGTGCCACTTGTTTTTTCCATTCTTTGCCCCTGTGTTTTGCTTTCTGTACCCCTGTGCTCTGTTGTCCTTCTCCCGCCGTCTTTTCCCGCCGTTTTTTCCCCGGGTTTTCCCCTGGGTTTTTCCCCGGGTTTTTCCCTTGCTGCTGAGCCCCTGCTGCCCCGCCCCCTTCAGTCCCATTGGCCGCCCCGCTTCCACCTCCCTGCTGCTCCTCCCTCCCTCTGCCCTCATATGGAGGCCGCGAAGCGGGCGTGCCACTGGCGCGCCGAAGGCGCACCTAAGGCAAGCCCGTCTGCGCCCGTCCGCGCCTGGACCGCACCCAGCACCAGAACCCCTGGAACCCGCACCCCGCAACGCCAGACTGCACTACGACGCAAGCACCCTCCACGCACTCAACACCAGACGAGACCACCCCTGCTACCGGGCCACACCGAAACACACCCAGGGGCCTTTCACCTGCCGGAACTGCAGATTCACCAGCATCCAACCCTCCACACCACCAGCCAGAGAACCCAACCACCTCCGCTGCATCCTCCTCAACACGCGCTCCGCTCGCAAGCACGCCATCGAACTTTGGGACCTCCTAGACTCCACTGCCCCTGACGTTGCCTTCCTGACGGAGACCTGGCTGAACGCCACCTCAGCACCAGACATTGCCATAGCCATCCCACAGGGCTACAAGATCTCCCGCAGAGACCGCACCAACGGAGTGGGAGGAGGAATCGCCATCATCCACAAAGACTCCATCAAAATCTAAATATATTTTGTAAATGTGTGCCGTTTTTGTGTCAAAAAATGATGCAAATGTGGGGCTAATAAAGTGTAAATATGGGCCAAAGTGTCTCAACCATAGATTTTTCAATGTGCAAGTATGACAATGAATCCCAAGCTTAAGTAATGCAAAATGTTCTTTTGTTGGCACTTATAATTTTTACATGAAACATTTTTCAAGATGTGTTAGTGATGTAGTGTCCTTGTGGTCTGTAGGTCTGATATAGGTACAGGCTAGTCACAAATGGTGGGAGCAATGGCACACCGATTTTGCTCTGGTCTGGTAATTTTGCAATGTGATTAATTTACCAATAGGCTGCATAAAAATGAGTCATTCAAAGAGGGCTGCAAAACAAATCTGCATAATATTATTTAGGCACGTCACTAGTTGCGACCCCTGCTGTGAACACAGGGATTGTGGGACAAGGGGCGCCAGACCACCATGCAGGCGCGGCTCCTCCTCCAGGGCGGAGGAATGTTGCCCCCACCAGCAGCTGCAAAACATTAACTACAAAATTGTTTTGTAGTAAAAGGGGTGGCACAGGGGCTGTGATGAGCATTGAGGGGGAGTGCTGTGCATTGCGCATGTATGTTTGGCTGGCCATGTTTGGCTGGCCGTCTCAGGCCAGCTAAACACACATGCACACTGTGCTCTCTCCATCCTGGCACTGTGTTGCTGGGCTGGAGAGGGCAGGCACAGGCTCCCGGTCTGCGTTGGAGCACCCTGGCTGGGCACTCCCAGCCAATCCTAACCCTGCTCTGAGCAGCGTCAGAATTGGCCGCAGGGCAGGCTGGGAGCCTGTGCCTGCACCAGAGGAGCGGCAGGGTGACGGCGGCAGTGACGACTATGCAGGTAAGTGTTTTTTTTTAAATTAACCCCCCCCCCATGCAATGCTCTGCCCCTACAAGGCACCGCAAGACCTTCCTGCCTGGTACTTGCTCCAATCAAACTGACTCATCTCCTGTCTGCTGGAAGCAGACCGACACACACTGCACCTCGGCTGCACCCTGCATCTCAGTGTTGCAACCAGGATCAAGGTACTATTTCATCCGGCTTGTGTGACTCCTGTATCAGGCCCACTAGCCATCGCAGTCGGACTGAACTCTTGAGTTTGCCCCAGTCCAGCATGACCAGATAACACCCATGGGTGTTATTGCTTCTAAGCACTGAAGCCACTTGTCTTCTTTAAAAATTAATATCTTGACTTATATGTATTTGATTTTTGTTGTTTTGGTCTAGATCTATTTTTGAAATTATAATCTATTTCTCTAACCTGATGTGAAGTCTTTTTGTGGTGTTTTCACTGTGTTACTCTGTATTGTGCTGCACAAATACTTTACACGTTGCCTCTTAAGCTAAGCTGGACTACTTTGTGCCAAGTTACCAGAGGGTGAGCACAGGTTAACCTTTAGTGTGTATATGACTTTCTCAGACTAGGATTTTGGTTCTTGCTTGGATAAGGTGCATACCTCTGCCAACCAGAAACCCAATTTCTAACATCTGATATGCCGGAAGTAGATTTGTGTGCCTCCAAGGGAATGCCCTTCTATCTCAAATTTGCACAAGGGTACCTTGTCGAAAGGATAGAAAGTGATTGCTCAGTCCTTTATGTGGCCCCCTGTCAAAAGCACAGAAAGCGGTTGCTCTATCCTTTATGTGGCCCTAACTACTTCTTTATGTTCTCCCTTCCATTCCTTAAAACTGAGGATATTAAAGAAGTTTCAGGATGTCCAGGCAGAAGTTCTTCTAGTGCTCCTGTACTGTATCCACGTTCATGTTTCCTTCTTTTCTTCCAACTGACAGTGTAGGCACACTGGATATTGTAACTGGCATCTTACTCTCTGAGAGATTCTTCCATCGTGCAAGCTTGTCTGGGTAGTCACCACATTAAAAAAGCCACTTTTAAAGGTTAAATCTGCATGCAGTCAGGAGTTCTTCAGAAATGGCTGCATTTATACAGCTATCCAGATGTCCATGGACATTAAAATTCCATTCTCAACACTGGCAGAGCTTAAGAATTGGGGTGAGTCCTACTTCTGGGGATCCTTTGTCTGTGCTGGATTTTTGGAGACATAGCTTTCTTCTAGTGCTTGCCATTTCTGCTCTACATTCACAGTGGGTAGTCACTGGAGAAAATAGTTGAAATCTATAATTCTCTTGGTGGTAAGGCTTTGAGAATCTTTTTTTCTAAAGAGGCCAGTACTCCATTGTCTTGTTACTTCTTGGGGACATTCCCCTGTCTCTACATACATTTCAGAGGGCTCTTTTGGAGCTGTTGTTTCTGAAATTAATGTGTTGTCATGCAAAATATTGCTTTTACTGGTGGTACATTTGAGAAGAAAAATCAGTGATTTGGAAACATTCTTGAGGGTCTTGGACATATATCTGGCTAGGACAAAAACGTTTAGAAAGGTTGACTTTTTGTTCATTATGTTTTCTGTTTCAGGTCAAGGGCTGGGTCCCTCCCTTTCAACTCTGAGTAGATAACTGTAGCAGGCCATAGTGATGGTATATAAGAAGCAAGGGTACTCCCTGTCAACTCATGTTCAAGGGTGATTGATTTTCGGGGGAGGGGGTCACTGCTTCCTTGGCAACATTGAAGATAGCTTACATATCACCTCATGGTCTACTTCCCATACATTTAGGAAACACTACATATTGCAGCTGGGGTGAGGGCCTCATTTCCTTCTGGTTCTTCGAATCCTGATGCTGTTTTGAGAATCTAATGGAATCGATCAAGTTCAAACTGCAGTGTTTTTGTGGCTGGAGTTTCCATGAATGGTTGAGTCAAAGCCAAACACATTGGCTTGTATCAGCTCACTCTATAAGGACTTGGATGAGGACAACGTGTGAGAAGGTATTGACCTGGTTATGTACTGGTACTCTGCATTACCCCGAGTCCTGGTTTTCCTTGGCACAGTCTAGGTTTCCCAATCCAACACAATCCAAGACACCCCACCCAAATCTCCCCAGTCCAATCCAATCCATCCCACTTCATCCAATCCACCCCATCCAATAATTTCCACCAATCCAATTCATCCCAGTAAGATCTAATCCAATACACTCCAAACCAATCCATCGCAATCCAGTGAAGTCTAACCCACTCCAATCCACAGCACTCTACACCAATCAACCCCACTCCACTCTACCCCATTGTACCCCACACCAACCCACCCCACTCTACCTCAATCCACGCCAACCCACTCCACACTATTCCACCCCACTCTATGACACTCTCTGCACACTGAACTCTACTCCCCTCTGCTCCACTCTATGACACTCGACTCCCCCTACTCCACTCTATGACACTATACTCCAACAAATCCCCTCTATGACACCCTACTCCCCCACTCAACTCCACAACACTGTACTCCCCCCACCCATCTCTACAACACTCCACACCACCACTAACCTTTAGCTGTGGTGAAGAGCAGTCACATTGGTGTACAACACGGCTAAAAAACATTGCCAACACCAATAGCTCTTGCATAGGCGAGACCTACTTACTTTGGCATTGCATATTTATTTTTTCGCTGTAGGAGTGTTCTGACGCCAGAAAGAGTATGTAAAATGAGAAAGATGCACAGAGTTACTTGCATTAATGTTTTATAAGTGACTGGTTATGTCGCCATGCTCTGCTCCTAGGCAACAGCCCCTGAACAGTGTTTTTTTAATCAGAAATCACAAGGAAGCTTGATGTGCAGCCGTCCAAGCACTGTGTCTGTGCATCAGCAGCAGTTTCCAAAATAACTACTATTATATTCAGGCACATAAACAGTGCTCTGGCTTCCACACACAACTGTCACTCATAATCCTGAGTACATGGAAAATCGTATGCAGCTTGCTTGGAGAATGTGTTTGTAAACATCCTCTGTTAAAGGTGATCGGAAACGGGAGGAGTGAAGGGGAGATGAAGCAGAGAAAAATGTGGAAGATACAGCTGTAGCCTCCCAGATATTAGCCCAGAGCTTCAGTAGCAAACTAGTGACAGAGTTAGACAAGCATTGGCAAAGCCAATTGGTCTCATTAATGCAAGAGATATTGGCTTTCCCAGTGTGTATTAGACATGTTGTTCACCAACGTGGCTGCTGTTCAGCATGGCTAAAAGATAGTGGCACAGAGGAGAGTGGTGTGGCGTGTTGTAGGGTGGAATGGCAAAGAGTAAAGTAGAGTGCATTAGAGTGGAGTGGCAGAAAGTGTTGTGTATTGGAGTGTCATAGTATGGAGTCGTGTAGAGTGGCATACACTAGAGTGGCGTAGAGTAGAGTGCACTGGTGTGGAGTCCATTGGCACAGAGTGTTGAAGGGTATAGTGGCGTAGAGTGCAGTGACATTTAGTGCAGTGGCATTGAATTCAGCGGCCTACAATGCAGCATCGCAGAATGCAGTGGCATAGATTAGAGTGCTGCATAGTAGAGTACAGTGGTGCAGAGTAGAGTGGCACAGAGAGGGCTGGAGAAGAGTAGAGTGGTGTAGAGTACAGTGGTGCAGAGTACAGTGGTGCAGAGTAGAGTGGCCTATAATAGAGTGGTGCAGAGTAGAGTAGAGTGGCATAGAGTGCAGTGTGTAGAGTAGAGTGGCGTAGAATGCAGTGGCATAGAGTAGAGTGGCACAGAGTAGTACAGATTGGAGTGGTGTAGAGTTGAGTTATGCAGAGGGCAGTGCCACAAAGCAGAGTCAAGTGGCATAGAGTGCCGTAGAGTGCAGGGTAGAGTCGAGTGGCATAGGGTGCAGGGGCATAAAGTGGTGCAGAGTAGAGTTGCGTCAAGTGGTGCAAAGTAGGTTATAGTGCCATAGAATGCAGTGGCATAGAGTTGCACAGAGTAGCGTGGTGTAGAGTTTGGTGGCTGTGAAGTCAGTGTTGCACAGTAAAGTCTTAGAGTGCAGTGGTGTAGAGTGGCACAGAGAGCAGTGGCATAAAGTACAGTGATGCAGAAGTAGAGTGCAATGGCATTGAGTGCTGTGACACAGAGTGTAGCTGTGTAAAGTGCATTGCAATAGAGGGCAGTGGTTAAGAGTAGAGTGGCGTAGAGTGAAGTGGCATAGAGTGCAGTGGCACAAGGTGGAGTAGAGTGCAGTGGCATAGATTGAAATTTTTCAGAGTAGAGTGAAGTGGCATAGAGTGGTATGATGCAGGGTAGAGTGCAGCTGAGTAAAGTGGTGTAGAATGCAGTGGCACAAAGTTCAGTGGTGCAGAGTAGATTTAAGTGGCATACAGTGGATAGGCATAGAGTGCAGGGCATAGAGCTGAGTGTTACAGAGTAAAGTGTTTTGGCGTAGAGTATATTGGCATAGATTGCAGTGGTGTACAATGCAGTGTTGCAGAGTGGCCTAGACTCAAGTGGCGTAGCGCGAGTTGTGCAGAGTAGATTATTGTGGCCTAAACTAGAGTGGTGTAGAGTGCAGTGATGTAGAGTACAGTGGCAAAGAGTGCATTGGCATAGAGTAGAGAGATACAGATTAGAGTAGATGGTGTGAAGTGGCACAGAGTAGAGTGGTATAGAGTGGAGTGGTGCAGACCTCAATAGCATGTAGTGGTGTACAGTGAAGTGGTGCAGAGTAGAATGGAGTGGTATGGAATGGTGCAGAGTAGAGTGGAGTGGCATAGAGTTGAGTATTCATGGTGTGGTAGCACATTGTCATTACAGACAACACATTTCCAATTGAAATGGCATTACATTTGCACAAACTTTACAATGCACAGACGTAAATGTGTGGAAATTACATCTCCTAGTTTAATTAATAATTTTGATCATATTAAAACATTTATTTCCAACACGCTTCAGCAATAACAAAAAATGTGCTTCATTTGTGCGTTCATAATTCCGATATATTCTGAAATACTTACAAAGTTCATTTAAAAATTGTGTGCTATAAAAAAAATAACTCTTTCCTACTCCCAGTTTCCAGCAAGATTGTCATAGAAATCCTCCCACTTTGAAGCTAAAGAAAGAAAAATGTGACAAAATAAGAACAAGATTTAAAGGCCTGCTAATGGAAAGCAAGTTTGTGGAAGGACACAGAGGACACGGTTTAAGCAACCGGAGGAGCAAACTGAACCTGAGGGGCAAATAATGGCAACAAATGGAAAGACAGAAAGTGTGAGTTACAAACCACAAAGCCAATGGCAATCAATAAGTGGAATGCATTCCTAGGTCAACCTTCTGAAAGTGCCCGAGATGTCTTTAGCAAACCAGACAGCTCAGCTGTGACCTAAAAAGGGAAAAGTGTGATCTAGAGAACAAAAGGGCTGGGGAGGAAAAACTATTTTCTCAGTTTTCTGAAGCCCATTTGTGATTTACTTTGTTCAGTCCACCTTTTTTCTGTGCATCCTGTGATTTATAGTTCTGTTTTTTCCATTATCAAATCGGTATTAGGCCCAAAAGCAAAAAACAAAACCTGGGCTGGACTGATTCATTATCCCTCAGGAGTGGCAGAAATATGGTGGTTCCTATCCAATGTTGATGCATCAGTTCTGAATCAGATGTGCAGGGCTCCTCCATGCAGTGAAGTGATGTGCCATTCTTCCTCCAGGAGTGGCGGTGATGTGATGCTTCCTCTGCAGCAGCAATGTGATGGTGAAGCACTGGTTCTGAATGTGATGAACTGGTTCTGCTCTGGCAACAGCTGCAATGCTTTGGGTCTCTGGCAGTAGGCTATGCATCAATTGCCATTGAATCAAGTTTCTGGGTCCACTTCAGCTGAACCAGGCAGAGGAGCAGGGGTAGGTACTTTGATATCCCTGAGTCTCACAGAACAGGAGGCAAGCCAACAATCCCTCGGAGATTACTTGCAGAGCAAGGCAGGGTCCAGCTCTCCCTCAGGAAGGGCAAGAGCAGTAGAGCAACACAGCAGAGCAGTCTTTCAAGGTCAGCAGTGCAGCAAAGTGACAGTTCTTGATGCAGCCAGCAGTTCCTCTGACAAAGCCCAGTTGTAGGTGCAGAAGTGTCTGATTTGGTGGGGTCAGAGATCCAGTGCTTATACCCAAATATGTCTTTGCACTAAGGGAGACTTCAAAGAAGGGTCTTTAAAGTGCACAACTATGCATTCTTTCTCAGTCCTGTCTGCAGACTATTGGTAGTGGGTAATCAGCCGTGTGGGGGCAGGCACTACCTATTCAGATGTAAGTGTCATCCCCACCAGCTCTTCCTGCCCAGGAAGGGCCATCAGAATGCAGTTGAATGCAGATGAGCACTGAGACACACTTTACAATACTGTGTTTATGGTTGTCTAGAGGGAAAACGTGTAGCTGTCACCCAACCCACACATGTTTTGGAGACAGGCTGCAGGCACAAAGAGCTTTAAGAGCAGAGAAATGCCCACTCTCTAAAAGTGCCACCTCTAAAATAGTAATGTCAAATCTGACTTTACTAGTAAAGAGGATTTACCATTACCATTCTAGAGATATGAATCATGACACAGCTACTCCTTTCTAATCAGGAATTACATCTTAAAACTGCATTAAGGAATTCCCAATGTTAACCTATGAGAGGAGCAGGCCTCACAGTAATGAAAAACATACATAGGTGTTTTTCACTACCAGGACATACAAAACTTAAAAGTACACATCCTACCTTTTAGTTACATATTACTCTGCCCTCTGGCCTACCGAGTGGTGACATATGTAATAAAAGGGGAGTTTAAGGTTTGGCAAGAGGTTTTAAATGCAAAGTCAACATGGCAGACGGACTGCAAACACAGGCCTGAGACATGTTTTAAGGGCTACTTAGTGGGTAGCACAATCAGTGCTGCAGGCCAACTAGTAGAATTTAATCTACGGGCCCTGGGTACACACAGTGCACTTTTCTAGGGACTTATAAGTAAACTAAATATGCTAATTGTGGATAAGCCAATGTCACCAATTCTAAGGAAAGAGCACAAGCACTGTAGCATTGGTTACCAGTGGTAAAGTGCACAGAGTCCTAATGCTAACAAAAACGAGGTCAGAAGAAGAGCAAGAGGAAGGCAAAAGGTTCGGGGTGACGCCTCGGATTGGGCCATTTTCCAGCCATGGCATTTCAAGTTGGTACGCAATAAAATTAAGCATCACATAATATTTGTTGTGCTATAGAAAGAACACTCACCTACCCTCAGAAGTGCTGACATGACAGAGTTACGTTTGATGAAGAGTCAATCTCTGTGCAACTGAATGAATAATCTATCTGCATCCATGACTTGCCCTGCTAATGTTAAAATATTGAATTTTGCCAATCATATATTTATCGTCCTCTTCTTTCCAATAATATTTTAACAAAATGAGCAGGAGCACTTTGCTGCCAAAGCTGTATAACCAGTGTTTTAAGAAGACATATCCGTTTACTGCTTTTTCAATCAAGTTTAATTTTCACAAGGTTGTTAACCAGTTCCCTGGAGTGAAAAAGTTAATGACATTGATAGGTTTTGCCTATGATAGCACTATTTTATATTTCATTATATTTGACTCATATCTTGCTTAAATGAGACTTAAAACTACAGGGGGAAACTCGTCTTGTGAAAACTATGTTAAAGATTCGTGCACTATGATTTTACAATAAATACAAGAAATAAACTTTTATTGCATTCTTTACAACTTTAGTTTATCATTCTGCAACCTTTATGCCACAGGGAAACTAATCCCCTCTCTCAGGGAGAAATAGGACTGGTGAAGGAAAAATGAACATGAGATCTATATGCACACACCCAAATAATTTTTCTCTAATATCACTGTCACTGTAAAAGAATGATTACATTATGTTTTTTCCCATTAATCCATTCTAGTCAAATCAGAAATCCAAACCCGTTTTTCAAACAAGGACAGCTACAAACAAAAGATATATTGTTTTGAATGAGCCTCGTTGATCCAAAACATTGTGTCATATGAACATGTACAAATGTGAATTTTGAAAATATTTACAGGAATTAAAACACAATAAAAACAATGGTTTTGCCAGTTGCAAAAACAATTTAAAAAACGGCTTCTTTGAACACAATTGCTTCCTTGAAATTATGGGCACCTCTGATGCAGTTTTCTGCGGCAGAGGGGCGTGGAATGGGTGTTGCTCTGGGCTTTCCATCCCAACACATATTGCTTTTGACACTGACCCGTATTTACAAGAATTCGTAAATCTGTGGCAACGCCAAAAACCAAAGCCACCTCAGGGGTGGCGTTAGCATGGTGCAATGAGGAAAAATACTTGAATTTCTCCTTGTTTTTGCTTTATCCATGTGTGCTGCATTCTGCAGCACATATAGAAAGAGAAAAACACCGTGAATGATTGTTTATGTGCAGGAAAGCATTCTGCCGCTCACACAGAAGTGCCAAAACACCATTGTAGATTGTTTATTTTCAGGAAGGTGTCCCTTTCTGCATACAAACAATAATTTGAAAGCAAACACCCTTGCACTTTGGTGGTTTTGGTGCGCGGCAGCTAAATTCAGTGCCATCGCTAGGGGACACACAGGGTAAATTGATTGATGCGGCACTGCCAATTTTGACGCAGCACCATACTGCACCAGTTCCGTGTGAATCTGTCCAAATGTCATTTTTGCCATTAAGTATTGAAAAGTAAAAGTGCTAACTTTATTTGTAGGATTTTAACACATCTTCATACGAGTGCCTAGAAGGAAACACGTCTGCACTGTGTACTATACAAATAACAGATTTAGATTCCTGCAGATGGGATCCCCGTCACCGTTGTGCCACAGGCCCATAGTCTGTGGAAAACTATTAATTCCCTTGAGCTAAAGACCAAGCCAGCCTCTAGCTATATTAAGAAATAGGGGCCAGATGTAGGAAGCCTTTTGCGCCTCGCAAACAGCGAAAAACGCAGTTTGCGAGGCGCAAAAGGCCTAACGCGATGCACAACCGCATATTGCGAGTCAGTACCGACTCGCAATTTGAGGCTGCGACTCGCAAATAGGAAGGGGTGTTCTCTTCCTATTTGCGACCACATCGCCATGCAGAGTTGCTTTGGGACCGCGAATGCGGTCGCAAACCAACTCGCAGTTACCATCCACTTGAAGTGGATGGTAACTCATTCGCAAAAGGGAAGGGGTCCCCATGGGACCCCTTCCCCTTTGTGAATGCCAATTCAAATATTTTTTCAGAGCAGGCAGTGGTCCTATGGACCACTGCCTGCTCTGAAAAAAACGAAACTAAATGATTTCGGAATTTTTTCTTTTTTCAGCTCGTTTTCCTTTAAGGAAATCGGGCTGCAAAAAGAAAAAAAAAACTGCTTTATTCAAAAAGCAGTCATGGACATGGTGGTCTGCTGTCTCCAGCAGGCCACCATCCCTGTGAGTGCCTAGACTCACTATGGGGTCGCAAAATGTGACCCACCTCATTAATATTCATGAGGTGGGTCTTTGCGACCCCATAGCGAGTCGCAGAAGGTGTCTGAGACACCTTTCTGCATTTCATTTTGTGAGTTGCAAATTGCCAGTCGCTAGTAGTCGCAATTTGCAACTCGCAAAATGAAACCTACCTACATCTGGCCCTAGGTCCCATGCACATGTTTTATCTTTCAACATTTAGCTAAGGGTTTTTAAGTATTGTCCTGCATAACACATTTTAAATAGCAAGGTCAGATTTATCAAGCATAAAAGGAATCAGAGCAAACCATTACTAGCCCATGTTATCACCTTGAGTGTGCCACTACAGTCTCCTAAAACATATTCCCTACATTGAGTTGCCACATTCCCCTTTCATTTGGCCTTCCTTAATCATCTACTCCAGATTTGACCCTATGCAAACAAATGTAATGTCCTGAGACAAGGTGGGTAATTTATAGCTTGGGGAGTGTACTTTGAATAGTTTTATAGGTGTTCCCCTATCCTACTGTATAACTTCCATTGTTGCTTCAGGTCAGAGGATTTTCTCCAGGACTACATATCTTTGAATGGAAAATAGATCTGAAATTTTAATAGTACCTCTAAATCAGTGGAATTCCAATTTAGTGTTGTTCCTCGTTACTCTCCGACAATATAATATTTTTAAATGTTTCCTCTTCCAACCCTCACAGAACTGAAAAGAGTCAGAATTCCATGCCTATTTTTAGGAATAATCCCCTATTTTGTTGACTGATTTCTCGACACTCATTGGCATGTACAGAAAATGCAGTGGTGAAGACTGAATGCACAAAAATAGGGCACAACGAGGATTTGTTGAAATAAGAGTAACGCAGAGCTGTGCAGGTATATCTTTGCATTAGACGCTTGCTTTCACTATGGTTCTGGACAATGCCATGAAGTTAGAATCCACATTGGGTCGGAGCAGTTAGTCTACAGCAAGGCCTGTCGGAGGAATGTGAATTGGAAAGTGGAAAGTTGAAGATTTAAAAATATAAACTGACACAAAGACTCACCAAGTTAGTCTCTTTATTGGCAGTTGGTGATGAGAGCAGGCAGGCCTGCAGGCAGAAGAGTCTGGCTCAGGTCAGCCTCGGTCCGGATGGACAGCATTAGTCTGCAGCAAAGCTTTCAATTTGTCCTCGAGTCACAGAAAACTCTGCATCAGGACTGCCTAACAGAGTAACTGGACCTGAACTGACCTGGACTGGACTGCACAGGCAAAAGGGAAACTATGAACCGATGGATAGCTCCTACCTTAACCTCAAAGCAAGCTGCTGCTGAACTCCTCCCGTAGACCTCAACCCACCTGTAACAAAGACAATCAACAAGTCGCTGAATGGCAGTGAAGGAGCCAAAGATCACTACCACACCCACTACTACATTGCCGTGTTTAGCCTTCTCTGTCGCCGGTGATTTAGATTAAAGGAGGTCTTCCAGTCCCACCCTGGGCCATTCAAGTTATTAGCCAAAAACAAGCTCTGTACATGATAACTTCACACACCATTCCCACCAGTGTATTGTCACTGTCCTGGTATATGCCTCCAAGGTGGGGTGCTTTCACTATAGCCAATCATGCTCAGGAGACCACCGTCTACCCCTCTCAAAAATCTCAGAGTTAGAAAACTTTGTTATCAAGAACAACATATTTCCAGCTGCTCAGTGTCTTTTCTCATCCTGTTGTTTCTCCATCAGGGTGGTAGGGCAACACACTTCACACCCTTTAACACCAGCCACCCCAGGGCAGAACTGAGGTCAAGCCAGTTGCATTTTAGGTTGGTGCCTCCAGAAGGGAGGATGGGTTTAGTGGAGCATGTTACATGTCAAGCAAATATCTCTTTTGGCTGGAAGGTCTTGGGCAAGGTCGTCCCCACACCAGATGAGTGCCTCAAAGATAAGACTAGAATGGTGCAAATTGTGTGTGAGAAATTGGGTTGTTAGTTGACCAGGGTGTAAGACCTGGACAAGTAGCAGCCACAATCCCACCCCCACCCCCGAGACAAAAGTCAACCCTAAATTAACCTGTACTCAACCCTCTGGTAGCTTGGCACAGAGCAGTCAAGCTAAACCTAGAGGCAATGTGTGAAGAATTTGTGCAATACTTTGAACAGATATAAGGTGAAAACACCTCACAAAAAGATTCCTACACCAGGTTAGAGAAACCGTCATCATTACTGAGGCTGCTGTCAAAGAGGAATGCAAGTGCCTGCACTAAAGATGCATCACTCAGTCAAGGCGATCCAACGGTTCTGAAGAACTGCGATGAAATGCAGTTCTTTGTGACGGGTCCGTCCAGGCAACAATAGTGATGTGGTGGTTCTGCTCAGGTTTTCGCCGCACAGCAAAGGTGAAGCATCAGTTCCACTGCATCCACAGAGACTGCCAGGGCATATCCAAATGTCCAAGACTGGGTTGGCACCAGTTGGCAGGGTAGACTCACTGATGGCAGAGTTCGGGTGCACATGCAAGGTTGTTAGAAGCTTGCTGTGTCCCTGAGGTGTCAGATCAGTTGGCCAGCCTTCTAGCTCTTTGAGTCACTCTGGGTCCTGGATTTAAGAGATGACAGTCCAGTCCTTCTCAGCCATGCAAGAATGCAGCAAGTCAGCAGAGCAAGGCAGTAGTTCATTCAGAGCAGCAGTCCAGCAAAGGGGCAGAACTTTCAGCAGCACAGCAGTTCTTCTTCCTGGCAGAGTAGCCACAGGTCCCTAAGTGTTTTGAAGAGTTGGTGTCTGAGGTCCATTAATTATACTCAGTTGTACCTTCGAAGTGTGCAGGTGTGCTGCCTTCCCTGCCCTGGTGCCAGACTAAGTACAGGAGGTATGCAGCCCTTTGTGTGGAGATAGGACACAGCCTATTCAAATCTAAGTGGGGCTGGACCCACATCCTTCCACCCATCTTGGCAGACATGGGCCATATAGGCACACTTAAGCTCCCTATTCTGTGTGGCTGTCTAGGAGAAATACACAAAGCCCAACTGTTACCCACACCCAGACATGTGACCCAGAGAAAGACTGCAGGCACCAAACGGCTAAGGCAAGCAAATCCTAACTTGCAAAAGTGCCATTTCACAATTGTAAGTTAAAATCCAACTTAACCATAGGTTAACATTTTAAATTGCAATTCCAGAGACACCAAACATGAAGGGGTTGCCTTCTCCTATTTGGAAACTACACTTGTAAAATGTAATAAGGTAATTCCAGTGTTATTGTATGGAGTAGGTAGGTCTTGCAGTAGTGAAAAATGAATGTAAGAGTTTTTCGCAATTAGGGCCTGTAAAGAGTTGAAGTATATATCCAACCTTTTAAATGCATTGTACCCTGTCCTCTGGCCTGTTCAGGGCCTATGCTAGGAGTGACGTTTATGTATTTAAAAGGAATGTTTGGGCTTGGCAAAATGTTTATTTTGCCAGGTAGACATGGCCATCTAAAACTGCACACACAAGCACTGCAATGGTAGGCTTGAGAAATGTTTAAAGTGTTATGTAGGTGAGTGGCACAATTAGTGCTGCAGGCCTACTAGTAGCATTTAATTTACAGGCCCTGGGCACATTTAGTGTCACCTTATAAGGGACTTAATCATAAATGTAATATGCTCGTTGGGTATAGGCCAATCCTAACATGCTTTAAGGTGAGAGCACAAGCACATTATCAGTGGTAAAGTGCACAAACTCCTGAGGCCAGAAAAACAAAGTTAACACAAACAGATGATCTGAAGGCAAAACATTAGGGAAAGCCAGGTCTAACACTGTGTATCTCTGAGGGTGGGAGGTTTTTCACTATAGACGGTGACTTCTGAGGTGCAGCACCTGTTCAAACCAGCTATCAGTAAATGTAATAGTTGTATGCACTTATATTCTTTAGCATCTGTCTTGAAATTACCTTTAAGGACAGAAGTCTTTAGATTTTAAATGCTGTTGTTCGGTACTGAAAAATGCTCAGCCATTGCAACATACTGAATTATTTTCTAACATAGTAGGCTCTCTACTCTCTACTCTTTTAATCGAGTTCATTCATAGGGTTATATACAGAAACATGGTGAAATGGGGCAGTAGAACAACACCTTTGCGGACCCAGTTGCAAAGTGGGTTTTCTTGTGGAACACCCTTCATGGACCCACACCATAAATGTCCTACTCTGACCAATCAATTTAGTATTGTGAAACTAGGCAGAGTGCAGCATGTCCGGTCATCCTCCACTTTTCCAACATGCAGAAATTCCGCTATAAAGTCTTGTTGTAGACAGGTCACTCACCCACTGCACATCACAGATGTGAACATCCCAGGGCTGCAGCAGTCTTTCTGAATCAGGCTTATCATGTTCAGATGAAGAAGCATCTAAAAAATAATACTAATCTAATGAAAGCCAATACATTTTAGCTACATATTTGTCCAATAATAGCCAGACATTGTGAATGTGTTAAATAAGGCTTTAGATTAAAATTGTATGTTAAAAAGGAGATAAAGTCAAAAGGCTCATGAATCTGCAGGGACTTCTCTTAGCCTTTGGGCATGGGCTCTTGTGCTGAGGCCTCTTTGATTTCTCTAGTGGTGACCTGTTCTTGCACCTGTCGTGCGTCGGTGGGCTGTCAACCGCAGGTGCCAGTGCCTCTCTGCTTGTGGGACAGAGGCCGATGGTAGAGCCCTTATGTTGTGAAGGCCACTATCTACCCAGTGGGCTATGTTGGAGCTAATGATCTCTGGGATTTAGGACATTTTGAATGTGGTGACATGTAGCTGGCAACATGTTGCAGGAGGTGGCCCTAAACGAAAGATCCACAGGGATAAAGACTATAATTCTAGTCTAAGTTGTCAGTTCTACATTGGGGCAATATGAACCATGTCTATTGCAGTAGTGGCCATTTCAAAGCCAAGAGCATGAGGTAGTAGGGTGGAGGCAGTGTAGAAAACCAGCACCTTGTTGCAGTACCCTCCAACTTTTTGCCTGGTTTCTGGATGCAACTTGGACTAGGGTGCACTGGGATCCTGCTAACCAGGTTCCCAGTGCCAGTGTTATTTCCCTAAAATTTCAAAGGTAATTGACAACACATTTAGCTGCCAGTCCCTAGTGAATTGTTCTTAGGTACCCAGTGCATGGTGTACGAAGGGTAGGCCCCTGAGGGCAGCAGCACTGATTGTGCCAACCTCTAGGGCCATGCATCCAGATGCACCCAGCACTCCCATAGCAGGCAGAGTGTCCTGGTGCAATCCTAAAATGTAAACCCGGCATGTCACACTGCCTGTGTGCCCTGTCCACTATACACTACATACCATATAGGTAACTCACCCCTCTGCCAGGCCTTTCAACCGTAATGCAGGGTGCACTATATTGTATATGAGAGCATAGCAGCATGAGCCATATGCCCCACTGTGCCCTTGCCAAACCTGGGACATAGGTGCTCATTACGAAAATGGCGGTGTGGCCCGCCATGCCGGCGGTGGCGGGTAAAACCGCCAGCAGCATGACGGGCCACACGCCACTTAAAGAACCCTATGAGGGCCGCCATCGGCAGCCCTCACTCACCACCAGGCTGGCTCCGTCAGGCAGCCTGGCAGCGGTCGGAAACATTATCCAACAGGGCAGCGGTGCTGCCCCTCGGATAATGATTCCGTAGCCACCAGCCTTTCCCTGGTGGATTTCCAGGGAAAGGCGGGCGGAAGGGGTGCACCGGGGCACCCCTGGGGGCCCCTCCACTACCCATGCACTTGGCCGATTATCGGGCAGTGATCGGCGCTACAGATGCAGCTGCACTCGCCGCACAGAGGCATTGGCGGCGGCTCCATGTGGAGCCGCCATCAATGTCCCGGCCAGGCATTCCTGTGGGCCGGCGGGCGGAAACAATGTTTCCGCCCGCCGGCCCACAGGAATGTTCCTAATACGGCCGGCCGGGATCCGGGGACGCTGGTGTAGGAGGCTGGACTGGCTTGTAGTGAGTACCAAGGGGTACTTGCACCTTGCACCAGGCCCAGTTATCCCTTATTAGTGTATAGGGTGTCTAGCAGCTTAGGCTGATAGATAATGGTAGCTTAGCAAAGCAGCTCAGGCTGAACTAGGAGACGTGTGAAGCTACTACAGTACCACTTAGTGTCATATGCACAATATCATAAGAAAACACAATACACAGTTATACTAAAAATAAAGGTACTTTATTTTTATGACAATATGCCAAAGTATCTTAGAGTGTACCCTCAGTGAGAGGATAGGAAATATACACAAGATATATATACACAATAGCAAAAATATGCAGTATAGTCTTAGAAAACAGTGCAAACAATGTATAGTTACAATAGGATGCAATGGGGAAACATAGGGATAGGGGCAACACAAACCATATACTCCAGAAGTGGAATGCGAACCACGAATGGACCCCAAACCTATGTGACCTTGTAGAGGGTCGCTGGGACTATTAGAAAATAGTGAGAGTTAGAAAAATAACCCTCCCCAAGACCCTGAAAAGTGAGTGCAAAGTGCACCAAAGTTCCCCTAAGGACAAAATAGTCGTGTTAGAGGGAGAATGCAAGGAAAACACAAATCAGCAATGCAACAACGATGGATTCCTGTCTGAAGGTACCTGTGGAACAAGGGGACCAAGTCCAAAAGTCACAAGCAGCTCGGAGATGGGCAGATGCCCAAGAAATGCCAGCGGTTGGTGCAAAGAAGCTCTTTCTAGGCTGAAGAACTGTGAATACTGCAGGAACGACAAGGGCTAGAGACTTCCCCTTTGGAGGGTGGATCCCCCACGCCTTGGAGAGTCGTGCAGAAGTGTTTTCCCGCCGGATGGACGCCAACAAGCCTTGCTACACGCAAATCGTGCGTTTGGCGTTTTTGGACGCTGCTGGGGCCCAGGAGGGACCAGGAGGTCGCAAATTGGACCTGCAGAGAGAGGGGACGTCGAGCAAGACAAAGAGCCCTCACTGAAGCAGGTAGCACCCGGAGAAGTGCCAGAAACAGGCACTACGAGGATGCGTGAAACGGTGCTCGCCGAAGTTGCACAAAGGAGTCCCACGTCGCCGGAGACCAACTTAGAAAGTCGTGCAATGCAGGTTAGAGTGCTGTGGACCCAGGCTTGGCTGTGCACACAGGATTTCCGCCGGAAGTGCACAGGGGCCGGAGAAGCTTGCAAAGTTGCGGTTCCCAGCAATGCAGCCCAGCGAGGTGAGGCAAGGACTTACCTCCACCAAACTTGGGCTGAAGAGTCACTGGACTGTGGGGGTCACTTGGACGGTGTCGCTGGATTCGAGGGACCTCGCTCGTTGTGCTGAGAGGAGACCCAAGGGACCGGAGATGCAGCTTTTTGGTGCCTGCGGTTGCAGGGGGAAGATTCCGTCGACCCACGGGAGATTTCTTCGGAGCTTCTGGTGCAGAGAGGAGGCAGACTACCCCCACAGCATGCACAAGCAGGAAAACAGTTGAGAAGGCGGCAGGATCAGCGTTACAGAGTTGCAGTAGTCGTCTTTGCTACTATGTTGCAGGTTTGCAGGCTTCCAGCGCGGTCAGCGGTCGATTCCTTATCAGAAGGTGAAGAGGGAGATGCAGAGGAACTCGGCTGAGCTCATGCATTCGTTATCTAAAGTTTCCCCAGAGACAGAGACCCTAAATAGCCAGAAAAGAGGGTTTGGCTACCTAGGAGAGAGGAAAGGCTACTAACACCTGAAGGAGCCTATCAGCAGGAGTCTCTGACGTCACCTGGTGGCACTGGCCACTCAGAGCAGTCCAGTGTGCCAGCAGCACCTCTGTTTCCAAGATGGCAGAGGTCTGGAGCACACTGGAGGAGCTCTGGACACCTCCCAGGGGAGGTGCAGGTCAGGGGAGTGGTCACTCCCCTTTCCTTTGTCCAGTTTCGCGCCAGAGCAGGGGCTAAGGGGTCCCTGAACCGGTGTAGACTGGCTTATGCAGAATTGGGCACATCTGTGCCCAACAAAGCATTTCCAGAGGCTGGGGGAGGCTACTCCTCCCCTGCCTTCACACCATTTTCCAAAGGGAGAGGGTGTCACACCCTCTCTCAGAGGAAGTTCTTTGTTCTGCCATCCTGGGCCAGGCCTGGCTGGACCCCAGGAGGGCAGCTGCCTGTCTGAGGGGTTGGCAGCAGCAGCAGCTGCAGAGAAACCCCAGGAAGGGCAGTCTGGCAGTACCAGGGTCTGTGCTACAGACCACTGGGATCATGGAATTGTCCCAACAATGCCAGGATGGCATAGAGGGGGCAATTCCATGATCATAGACATGTTACATGGCCATATTCGGAGTTACCATGGTGAAGCTACATATAGGTAGTGACCTATATGTAGTGCACGCGTGTAATGGTGTCCCCGCACTCACAAAGTTCAGTGAATTAGCTCTGAACAATGTGGGGGCACCTTGGCTAGTGCCAGGGTGCCCTCACACTAAGTAACTTTGCACCTAACCTTTACCAGGTAAAGGTTTAGACATATAGGTGACTTATAAGTTACTTAAGTGCAGTGTAAAATGGCTGTGAAATAACGTGGACGTTATTTCACTCAGGCTGCAGTGGCAGGCCTGTGTAAGAATTGTCAGAGCTCCCTATGGGTGGCAAAAGAAATGCTGCAGCCCATAGGGATCTCCTGGAACCCCAATACCCTGGGTACCTCAGTACCATATACTAGGGAATTATAAGGGTGTTCCAGTAAGCCAATGTAAATTGGTAAAATTGGTCACTAGCCTGTTAGTGACAATTTGAAAGTAATGAGAGAGCATAACCACTGAGGTTCTGGTTAGCAGAGCCTCAGTGAGACAGTTAGGCACCACACAGGGAACATATACATGCACACCTATGAGCACTGGGGCCCTGTGTGACAGGGTCCCAGTGACACATACATATAGGCCACAAACCTATGAGCACTGGGGTCCTGACCAGCAGGATCCCAGTGACACATAACAACCATACTGAAAACATAGTGTTTTCACTATGAGCACTGAGGCCTGGCTATCAGGATCCCAGTGAGACAGTGAAAACAGTGACAAACACCCTGACATACACTCACAAACAGGCCAAAAGTGGGGGTAACAAGGCTAGAAAGAGGCTACCTTCTCACACAACCCCCCCCCAAACGAAGGACAATAAGGCTAACCTTGGCCAGTTGAGACTTTATTGTCTAAGTGGTGATAAGTAGAGAGTAGCTCTGCAATAGACTGGTTACTCCCTTTATCATCCACTATATGGTTACTTCCCTGTGGGGATGTAAACCACCCTGTTTGAAGTTTTTAGCTAAGCAACAATGTGAAGATGTATTTTCAGAGCTTCTATCAGTAAGTTTTAGTTTAGAGCAGTGGGAATTGTCCACTGAACCTATTTGTAGTGATGGAAATGCCAGACAGGGATGCTGTCTCAGAAAAGCCATAGCTGGGCAAAAACTTTGTCCATCTGGCTGGAAGAGAGAACAGGGATGCTGTTTCTCTTGAGTTGGAGCAGGGCAGGGATGCTGTCCTATGAGCTCCACACTAGGGCAGGGATGCTGTCCTAAGTGTTGTGAGGTAGTGCAGGGTTTCTGCACTAAAGTTTCTCTGGGAGGGTTGGAGGGATGCTCCATGTTAACTAAAATGGTGCTCTTTTTCTCACCAATGTTAGTTATCCCACAGAGAGGTACTTCCACCTCAGGGAGTCCAGCTTTGCCAGCTGATGATTCCCTTGGAACAGGTGCCACCCCAGGAGAGGTTTCTCCCACCACAGGAATAGTATCCTGAATGGTAGGGTGGTTAGGGGATACTGTGATACCCTTTTTACCTGTTGATGGAGAGGGATCCTGAGTTTTCAGGCCTTCTCTCCTTTGCTTTTTCATTTCACTTGAAATGAGAGGGAACAATTCCTCAGGGATGCCCAGCATTGCTGCATGGGCATAAAACTCTACATCAGCCCAACCTGAGGCCTCTAGGTCATTACCTAAGAGACAGTCTACAGGTAAGCTAGGTGATACCACCACCTGCTTAGGGCCAGTAACTCCACCCCAACTAAACTGAATTATAGCTAAGGGAAGAAACTTAGTGGAGTTATGGACATCAATAATCTTATACTGTTGTCCAATGATGTGTTGTTCAGAAGGCACTAGGTTTTCAGTCACCAAAGTGAAACTGGCACCTGTGTCCCTGTAGGCCAAGGCCTCAACACCATTTATTGAAACTGTCTGCCTGTACTTATCCATTGTAAGGGGACAAGCAGCCAGTGTGGCAAGGCCAATGCCACTAGGTGTGACAGAAACTGTCTTGGGACTAATGACATCAGTTTCCACTATGGACCCATAAGTGAACCCAACTACACCCTTTGCTTGACTGTTGCCAGCAGTCCCACCACTAGTACCACTACTGCTAGGGGCACTAGAGCTTGATGTATTAGTGGTGGTAGGCTCAGGGGGTTTACCTGGACAGGACTTATCCCCTGGCCTATGGCCTCTATTTTTACACACAAAGCACCAAGGCTTTTTAATGTGTGCAGGTTGGGAAGAAGAGGAAGAATTTGTTTTATCCCCACCCTCTGAAGAGTGTTTAAGATTTGAAGTGGGATCTTTGGTTTTACCCTTATCCCCATGCTTATCTTGAGATTTTTCACCATCTTTCTTCTTATTGCCATCTTTGTCACCCCCTGTATGAACTTTTCTGTTCACCCTTGTTCTGACCCATTTGTCTGCCTTCTTTCCCAATTCTTGGGGAGAGGTCAGATCAGAGTCTACCAGGTACTGGTGCAACAAATCAGACACACAATTATTAAGTATATGCTCTCTCAGGATTGTGTTATACAGGCTTTCATAATCAGTAACTTTACTGCCATGTAACCACCCCTCCAAGGCCTTCACTGAATGGTCAATGAAATCAACCCAGTCTTGTGAAGACTCCTTTTTGGTCTCTCTGAACTTTATCCTGTACTGTTCAGTGGTTAAGCCATAACCATCCAGGAGTGCATTCTTAAGAACTGTAAAATTATTGGCATCACTTTCTTTCACAGTAAGGAGTCTATCCCTACCCTTTCCACTAAATGATAGCCATAGGATAGCAGCCCACTGCTTTTGAGGGACATCCTGTACAGCACAGGCCCTCTCAAGTGCAGCAAACCACTTGTTAATGTCATCCCCCTCCTTATAAGGGGGAACTATCTTGTGCAGATTCCTGGAATCATGCTCTTTTGCAGGATGACTATGGGGAATACTGCTGCTGCCACCATGGGTATCTAAACCCAACTTCTGTCTTTCCTTCTCTACTTCTAAAGACTGTCTATCCAAATCCAGCTGTTGCTTCTTGAGCTTCAGTCTGGTCTGTTCCACTCTCAATCTATTGAGCTCCCTTTCTAACAATCTGTCATCAGGGTGGGTGGGAGGGACATTTCTAGATACAGAGGTATGATGGGAATGAACAGAAGGAGACCTGTCCCTTACAGAGGGCACCCTAACAGCTTGGCTACCAGTATAATGTGAGAGCACACCATTAGTATGGTGTGATTCAACCTCTGTACCAACTATGCTAGACTGTCTAGTAATGGGCAGGCTGAGAAGTTTCTTTCCTGAACCTTTTCCTGGGGGAGTCCCTGGATCAGAATGAGAACCATTAGCTACTTTTTCTACAGATTGGGCACTTATGGCCTTATCCTGTACTCTAAGCATATTAATTAACAGTTCTAAGGAAGGATTCTTCCCTACACTCAAACCTCTCTCTATGCAGAGACTCCTTGCTCCTTTCCAGCTAAGGTGATCATATGCAAGTTTGGACAGTTCAACATTTTGGCCTGTGCCAGACATTTTTAGAGAGAGTTAAAGTGAAAGAGAAAAAAGTTTTCAGAACTTTTTGGAAAGACAGAAAAAAACTTTTTAAACTTTTAAGAACTTTTTGAAAGTTTTAGAAGTACTTTTCAGCACTTAGAAAAGAGTGCAAAGAGGAAATGCAAAACTTTTTGGCTATGTGTATATACACTGACCTTGTTTTGTATATTTTTCTCTTATGAAAAGTACAATGACAAGAGTGGTAAGTAGTCTCAAGCACTTATCCCACCACTGCACAACCAATGTAGGAGGCTGGACTGGCTTGTAGTGAGTACCAAGGGGTACTTGCACCTTGCACCAGGCCCAGTTATCCCTTATTAGTGTATAGGGTGTCTAGCAGCTTAGGCTGATAGATAATGGTAGCTTAGCAAAGCAGCTCAGGCTGAACTAGGAGACGTGTGAAGCTACTACAGTACCACTTAGTGTCATATGCACAATATCATAAGAAAACACAATACACAGTTATACTAAAAATAAAGGTACTTTATTTTTATGACAATATGCCAAAGTATCTTAGAGTGTACCCTCAGTGAGAGGATAGGAAATATACACAAGATATATATACACAATAGCAAAAATATGCAGTATAGTCTTAGAAAACAGTGCAAACAATGTATAGTTACAATAGGATGCAATGGGGAAACATAGGGATAGGGGCAACACAAACCATATACTCCAGAAGTGGAATGCGAACCACGAATGGACCCCAAACCTATGTGACCTTGTAGAGGGTCGCTGGGACTATTAGAAAATAGTGAGAGTTAGAAAAATAACCCTCCCCAAGACCCTGAAAAGTGAGTGCAAAGTGCACCAAAGTTCCCCTAAGGACAAAATAGTCGTGTTAGAGGGAGAATGCAAGGAAAACACAAATCAGCAATGCAACAACGATGGATTCCTGTCTGAAGGTACCTGTGGAACAAGGGGACCAAGTCCAAAAGTCACAAGCAGCTCGGAGATGGGCAGATGCCCAAGAAATGCCAGCGGTTGGTGCAAAGAAGCTCTTTCTAGGCTGAAGAACTGTGAATACTGCAGGAACGACAAGGGCTAGAGACTTCCCCTTTGGAGGGTGGATCCCCCACGCCTTGGAGAGTCGTGCAGAAGTGTTTTCCCGCCGGATGGACGCCAACAAGCCTTGCTACACGCAAATCGTGCGTTTGGCGTTTTTGGACGCTGCTGGGGCCCAGGAGGGACCAGGAGGTCGCAAATTGGACCTGCAGAGAGAGGGGACGTCGAGCAAGACAAAGAGCCCTCACTGAAGCAGGTAGCACCCGGAGAAGTGCCAGAAACAGGCACTACGAGGATGCGTGAAACGGTGCTCGCCGAAGTTGCACAAAGGAGTCCCACGTCGCCGGAGACCAACTTAGAAAGTCGTGCAATGCAGGTTAGAGTGCCGTGGACCCAGGCTTGGTTGTGCACACAGGATTTCCGCCGGAAGTGCACAGGGGCCGGAGAAGCTTGCAAAGTCGCGGTTCCCAGCAATGCAGCCCAGCGAGGTGAGGCAAGGACTTACCTCCACCAAACTTGGGCTGAAGAGTCACTGGACTGTGGGGGTCACTTGGACGGTGTCGCTGGATTCGAGGGACCTCGCTCGTCGTGCTGAGAGGAGACCCAAGGGACCGGAGATGCAGCTTTTTGGTGCCTGCGGTTGCAGGGGGAAGATTCCGTCGACCCACGGGAGATTTCTTCGGAGCTTCTGGTGCAGAGAGGAGGCAGACTACCCCCACAGCATGCACAAGCAGGAAAACAGTCGAGAAGGCGGCAGGATCAGCGTTACAGAGTTGCAGTAGTCGTCTTTGCTACTATGTTGCAGGTTTGCAGGCTTCCAGCGCGGTCAGCGGTCGATTCCTTATCAGAAGGTGAAGAGGGAGATGCAGAGGAACTCGGCTGAGCTCATGCATTCGTTATCTAAAGTTTCCCCAGAGACAGAGACCCTAAATAGCCAGAAAAGAGGGTTTGGCTACCTAGGAGAGAGGAAAGGCTACTAACACCTGAAGGAGCCTATCAGCAGGAGTCTCTGACGTCACCTGGTGGCACTGGCCACTCAGAGCAGTCCAGTGTGCCAGCAGCACCTCTGTTTCCAAGATGGCAGAGGTCTGGAGCACACTGGAGGAGCTCTGGACACCTCCCAGGGGAGGTGCAGGTCAGGGGAGTGGTCACTCCCCTTTCCTTTGTCCAGTTTCGCGCCAGAGCAGGGGCTAAGGGGTCCCTGAACCGGTGTAGACTGGCTTATGCAGAATTGGGCACATCTGTGCCCAACAAAGCATTTCCAGAGGCTGGGGGAGGCTACTCCTCCCCTGCCTTCACACCATTTTCCAAAGGGAGAGGGTGTCACACCCTCTCTCAGAGGAAGTTCTTTGTTCTGCCATCCTGGGCCAGGCCTGGCTCGACCCCAGGAGGGCAGCTGCCTGTCTGAGGGGTTGGCAGCAGCAGCAGCTGCAGAGAAACCCCAGGAAGGGCAGTCTGGCAGTACCAGGGTCTGTGCTACAGACCACTGGGATCATGGAATTGTCCCAACAATGCCAGGATGGCATAGAGGGGGCAATTCCATGATCATAGACATGTTACATGGCCATATTCGGAGTTACCATGGTGAAGCTACATATAGGTAGTGACCTATATGTAGTGCACGCGTGTAATGGTGTCCCCGCACTCACAAAGTTCAGTGAATTGGCTCTGAACAATGTGGGGGCACCTTGGCTAGTGCCAGGGTGCCCTCACACTAAGTAACTTTGCACCTAACCTTTACCAGGTAAAGGTTTAGACATATAGGTGACTTATAAGTTACTTAAGTGCAGTGTAAAATGGCTGTGAAATAACGTGGACGTTATTTCACTCAGGCTGCAGTGGCAGGCCTGTGTAAGAATTGTCAGAGCTCCCTATGGGTGGCAAAAGAAATGCTGCAGCCCATAGGGATCTCCTGGAACCCCAATACCCTGGGTACCTCAGTACCATATACTAGGGAATTATAAGGGTGTTCCAGTAAGCCAATGTAAATTGGTAAAATTGGTCACTAGCCTGTTAGTGACAATTTGAAAGTAATGAGAGAGCATAACCACTGAGGTTCTGGTTAGCAGAGCCTCAGTGAGACAGTTAGGCACCACACAGGGAACATATACATGCACACCTATGAGCACTGGGGCCCTGTGTGACAGGGTCCCAGTGACACATACATATAGGCCACAAACCTATGAGCACTGGGGTCCTGACCAGCAGGATCCCAGTGACACATAACAACCATACTGAAAACATAGTGTTTTCACTATGAGCACTGAGGCCTGGCTATCAGGATCCCAGTGAGACAGTGAAAACAGTGACAAACACCCTGACATACACTCACAAACAGGCCAAAAGTGGGGGTAACAAGGCTAGAAAGAGGCTACCTTCTCACAGCTGGTGGTCAGTGTTTTGAGCGCCAGCATGAACACGGCGGTTGCGACCGCCGTGTTCATAATGAGGGCCATATTGAATAAACAGAGCAGCCATTTTAAATGCATGTGCAGGACACTGGTCAGTATCAGTTTCACAGATACATGATGGCTACTATGAACCCTGGCTTGCTTGGTATCAAACAACTCAGAATGATAAATCTAAACTGGGACCAGTACTGCTTTAGTATACAATGTACCCAGGGGTCACCTTTGAGGTGCCCCCTGCAAAAGCTAACTACTTTGGCATGGTTGCTGAATGGTTCTATCCAGTCTGCCACCTCCAGACACCCAATCTACAACCCTTGGGGGAGAGCCCTGTCTCTCTGGTTTGTAAAACAATGCCCTTCCTGGGTGGAGGTGCTAACACCCCCTCCCTCAGGAATGTGCACTGCCGTAGTGGTGAGATTCAAATGGCTTTCTCCCTTTGAAAATCAACCCCCACGCCTTCTGCTAGCAGCAGGTGATCAGTCCCTTTGCAAACCCCCACTTGTGGCAGAAGCAAAGGTGGAAAACCACACAAAGGGTAGGAGGAGTAGCCCCACCTGGCATGCACCACCACTAAGGTGTTGCTATGAGGTGGACACTCCATCTGAGATGGAAGGAAATAGCCAGTCATGGATAGTAAAGTGACCCTTCCTACAGGAAGTGCTCACCCTAGTGGGTGTAGCCACCCAAAGGAAAGTGTCCCATTGGACACTACCAGGTTCCCCCCAAAACAACCACTAAATTCAGTATTTAGTGGGCTCTCATAGACCAGATAAGCAGATTTGAGGGACACAAAGAAGACCAGCACAAAGAAGATCCAAGGCAAGAGAACTGTGGACCTGCTGCACAAAGAAAAGGCGACAAACTCTGCCTGCTGCACTGAGGACCCGAAAATTGCTACTCAGGAACTGCTGGACAACAGGACTGACCTCAAGAAAACGAGAGGACCTCAAGGCTTTGCCAATGGCCCAAGAACTCCCTCCAGAGTGGAGGTACCCCTCTGCAGCAGGAAGAAACCAGCAGCCCAGTGATGGTTATTACAATGACTAGCCACTAACTCCTAAACCAGAAGTTTCAGCCAGACCCAAAAACACACCAATGACCGCAAGGACAAACCCTGCAAGTGTGTTAAGTTTGGTGGCACTGCACCGTCCAGTGGCCGAACTGTACAATACCCTGAGTACTAGTCAGCTGATGTCGTACACCAGAGAAACTAGCTTGCCAAGTACTGAAAAAGGACCAGGAGGAGGCCCCCTGTCAAGGAACTTCAGGAACACCCTGGACCTCCCACGAGAGTGCCCGCGTCATCCTGTAAGCAACCCTTAATGTGTTATACCTCCAGATCCAAAGGGCATCTTTGTGCACAGCTCCTGGCTCACCAATTCATCCTGCACCCGGAAACCCTGTGCCCTGCAACGAAGAACCTGCGGTGCCCTAAGGGTCTCTCACCCCTTGCAACCTCAACACTCCAAGAGGACTCCAAGGAACCACCTCGAAACTTACCTGCACAGACCTTTTTCCAAGTGATCCCCCACAGTGATCCCCCTGCACCAGCTCCAGAGACTTTCCACCTCTGCTCCCGCAGGAATTGGGAACCACCCGAACTTCTCCAGCTGGCACAGTGTGCCCACTGACAACCTTGACCAACCTGCAAAAGAAGAACTTGGTAAAGGAACTGTGTGATTTTGAATGGATTTTTAAAGGTGGCTTTTTATTGATTCTTAGGTGTGTAATCACACACGAAAATAATTTGTTTATTAAAATTCAAAAATCCATATGTCCAAAAGGACTTAACCAATTTTCAATCAATAAATCAATCAAAAAAATGTATAGAGCGCGCTACTCACCCGTGAGGGTCGCAAGGCGCTAGGGGTGGTCAAGGGGGGGGCAAGGAGGGTCACTGTTCGAACAACCATGTCTTGAGGTTCTTTCTGAAGAGCAGGAGGTCTTCGGTTTTGCAGAGGTTGGTGGGGAGGGAGTTCCAGGTTTTGGGGGTGAGGTAGGAGAAGGACCTGCCTCCTGTGGTGGTGCGTTGGATGCGGGGGACTGTGGCTAGGGCGAGGTCGGCTGATCGGAGGTTGCAGGTGGGAGTGTGGAAGTTCACTCTGTCGTTGAGGTAGGTTGGGCCGGTGTTGTGGAGGGATTTGTGTGCGTGGATGAGGATCTTGAATGTGATTTTCTTGTCTATGGGGAGCCAGTGAAGGGATTAGAGGTGTGGTGAGATTTGTTCGTGGCTTGGGAGGCCAAGTATGAGGCGTGCGGCTGTGTTCTGGATTCTCTGGAGTTTGCTTTTGAGTTTGAGTGTGGTGCCGGCGTAGAGGACGTTTCTGTAGTCTAGTCTTCTGCTGATGAGTGCATGGGTGACTGTCTTCCTGGTCTCTGGGGGAATCCATTTGAAGGATTTTTTTAGAGTGCGGAGTGTGTGGAAGCAGGAGGAGGTTAGAGCATTGATTTGCTATGTCATGGAGAGGGAGGGGTCCAGGATGATGCAGAGGTTGCGTGCGTGGTTTGCGGGGTGGGTGTCGTCCCATATGGTTTTGTTGGGGCTGAAGATGATGATCTTGGTTTTGTTGGAGTTAAGCTTGAGGTGGTTAGTTGTCATCCAGTTGGAGGTGTTGAAGAGAGCAGCGTGTAGGTTGGTTTTGGCAGTGGTGGGGTTGCGGGTGTGGGAGAGGATGAGTTGGGTGTCATCTGCGTAGGAGAGGATAGTGATTCCTTGTGATCGGAGGATGTTGGCTAGGGGGATCATGTAAATGTTGAAGAGTGTGGGGCTGAGGGAGGACCCTTAGGGGACTCCGCAGATGATCTTGGTAGCGGTGAAGTGGAAAGGTGGATGGCGGACCCTCTGGGTCAGGTCGGTGAGGAAGGAGGTGAGCCAGTCTAAGGCTTTGTGGTGAATTCCTATGTTGTGGAGGCGTGTACGGAGTGTGTGGTGGCAGACAGTGTCAAAGGCTGCAGGGAGGTCTAGGAGGATGAGTGCGACGGTCTCGCCTTTGTCGACTTTGGTCCTGATGTCATCAGTGCATGCGATGAGGGCGGTTTCCGTGCTGTGGTTCTTGCGGAACCCGGATTTTGAGGGGTCAAAAGTGTTGTTTTCTTCGAGGAAGTGGGATAGGCGAGCGTTGACTAGTTTCTTGGCAACCTTGGTGGGGAAAGGGAGGAGGGAGATGGGGAGATAGTTGGAGAGGGTCTCCGGGTCGGCTTTGTTTTTTTTTAGGAGAGCGGTGATTTCTGCATGCTTCCAGGGGTCTGGGTAGGTGGCGGAATCGAAAGAGGAGTTGATTATGTCACGGAGTATGGGGATGGCTTTGTTGTAGATGCGATGTGGGCAGGGGTTGGAGGGGGATCCGGAGTGGATGGAGCTCTTGGTTTTTTCGGTTTCTTTGTTTGTGGTGGGGGCCCAGGTGGTGAGTGTGGTGGGGGGTCATGAGTGGGAGTTGTGTTGGGTGAATGAGGGGTGTGTGTGGTGGGTGTGTGTGGTATGAAGCTGTTGTGGATGTCCAGGATTTTGTGGTGGAAGTGGTTGGAGAGGGCGTCACATAGGAGCTGTGTGTGTGAGGGGTCTCTGTTGCTGGCTTTGGGTTTGGCTAGTTCATTAATGATGGTGAAGAGTTCTTTGCTGTTTTGAGATTTGTTGTCAAGGCATGTCTTGTAGTGACCTCTTTTGGCGGTGCGTATGAGTTGGTGATGAGTGCGAATGGTGGCTTTGAGGGTGGAGAAGTTGGTTGTAGAGGGTTCTTGTCGCCATATTTTCTCTGCTTGGCAGCATTTGTGCTTAAAGTCTTGGAGTTCGTGGTGAACCAAGGGGCGTTCTTGATGTTGCGGGTGGCAAGATGTTTTCTGAGGGGGGTTAGTGTGTCTGCGCAGGTAGTGATCCATTTCGAGAGGTTGTGTGCTCCTGTGTTGGGGTCGTTGGTGTGGGGGGGGGTTGTAAGCCAGTTGGGAGTTCAGGCGTTCTGTGGGGATCTTGTCTCACATGCTGTAGGGTGTGGTGTGTTGATGGTGGTATGTGGGGGGTTTGGTGAAGGAGAAGTGGACGCATGAGGAGCGGCGAGTGACATGCCTGCTGAATTTTGATAATCTTGGTCTTAAAATGCATATAAAACTCTCAAGTATTTTTATAAATTGGTCTCAAGTTAATCCTTTGAATGTGTGGGTTGCATAATTGATACTGTGAGTACAACAAATGCTTTGCACTTCTCCAAGATTGGACCACTCTGCTTGAAAAAGCTACCATACAAATTAGAGCACTAGGTGATCTAGTTTTTACCTCTGTAAACCAACATGTTGTTGACTGGACCCCCTGCATAGTGTGTCTAGCTTTGCTAACTACATAGAGGGTCATCTTCGTACAGGCAGGGGCTTCGTCTTTTTCTAATGTTCCATTTTTGAAGGTGGTGGTTGAAGGGTTGATACACTTTTGCAATTTAAGAAAATACTGCTCAATGTTAGAAACCCTAAACCTTCTGGAAATGTGCAGAATAAGCCAATTTACCAACCTGACCAGGGTATATGGCAGACTATAATCCACAAACCAACTACATATTATTTATGAATGGTGTGTTCGGGGCAATGATTACTCCTATGGGGCTACTAGATTATTTGTTCTATTTTTTGAGTTTTGAAACTCTTTTCACCAGGAATGGATACACAAAATAAATCCACACTCTATAGTTTGAATACTTTATTAACATCAATGCCCTAATCGAATGCAGATTATATAAGTAGATGTAACAATAAAAATAAAAAAAACACCAATGAAAGGGATTAATATAAAACAACGTTTTGCAATGTTGTATTTCTATAACTCATTGCACCAAATGATTAAATCAGTCTTTTGTGACCAACCCTTTTCATTTTAGTCAATAGCTAATACCTCTTAGCACCAAAATTGCCTTCCTAATTTTTTTAGGTTGCCTCAAACCTGCCCACCTTAGTTGAACAACAGGATTGTTGTTAGTTAGTGTCTGTACTTGGGACAGTACCTCTTTGTTTCATTTTTGGCATTCCCAAGCTGATATGGAACTGGCTCCGAGGAGTCTTTGTCCTTCGAACAGATTGTTTGCAACACAGTTCTCAGGAAGCACCAAAGAAGCTGAGGATTTTTTTCTAATACATGTATATTTCAGTCTTAAATTTCCTGATCATTTTGAAAGACTAGACTTCATGATGAATTATGTAAGTTTCAAAAGTTAGCATATGAAGTCTGTTGGACATTCGATAAATGCTAACACACATTATAAAGCGCATTACTACATATATATGAGTTATTGATGCACCATGAACATATAATAATGGAAACATTATATGTTACACGTGTGGAATCAATACCAAATGCAGCTCACATACATAAATGAGAAATTTGCATGCAGAGACATAAATATATGAAATGCAATGAGGGTACATAATCAGAAAATGCAAAGATCCCATGAGGGCGTGGTTGGGGCTTCTTCTTTTTCTGCTGCTATCTTTTTTTAAGGCCAGGCCCTATAACATCAGTGGTGTATTATGAATGAAAGGCACAGGGATTTTTTCTGTGCTTTAGATATCACCCACACTTGGATGGGATACTGGACTTAAAATTTGTACTTTGAATGTTAATGGAATAGGCAGTAAGACCAAAAGGGGTATTGTGCTCCAAATATGAAACAGACGAAAACCAGATGCTGTTTTCCAACAGCAAACTCACATGATGGGTAAATATTGCTACTTTATAGTTGGAGGTGAATACATAATTTTGACCCAACCTCTGGATAATGTAGGATGGTCACTTTATGTAGGACATCACCTTCCTTTATCAAAACGTTTGCATGACATGGTCATAGGCATACGGGACGGGGAGCTGATCCATGTACTTTTAATGTTCCAGCTTCCTACGCTTTGGACATCCACTGTAGACAGGATATGGAAAAAACTTCTACTGATTCCAGATGTGACCTTGACACTGGGGATGACTTTGCCCGACTATGAACTATAGGTATTTCCCAACGGTTAATGATGGTAGCAATAGCTCAAATTTGTGTCATTTTATAAATGCCCTTGGACTTGTAGACTTGTGACGAGAGGCACATGAAGACAATATGGTCCTCATTACAACCCTGGCAGTAAATCCTGCCTACCGCCGTGCCGCCAAGATACCATTGCCTGCGGCGGTAATCCACCACGGGTATTATGACCCACACAGAGAATACTGCCACAATACAGACACCCACACAAGTCTGCCACACCAAAGATCAGGGATAAGCTGGCGATAGCAAAACCCACACTGTCATGCCAACAGGAATACACCCACAGTATAATGACCCACGAATCAACGCGGCGGTCTTTCAACTGCACAAAATAAATACACACACACTTACAAAACTACACCACATTGGACAATTCAAAATACCCACACCTGACACACATACACACACCACACCCACACACTCTCACCACTGTAAAATACACACTCACACTACCCACAACCCCTTACAATTAAAAAAAGAGACCAAGCACAGAGAGACAAGCAAAGAGCACACACTCAGTCAGAGGCACATAACATCATCACTCATACACCATCCACGCACATCACATTATACACCCCAACATATCATCCCACACACCACTTCACACATATCACTCACACCACATCCATGGCACCCCAAAGACACCCCAGGTTTTCTGAGGAGGAGCTAAGGGTCATGGTGGAGGAAATCATCTGGGTAGAGCCAGAGCTATTCGGAACACAGGTGCAGTAGACATCCATTGCAAGGAAGATGGAGCTATGGCGGAGAATCGTCAACAGGGTCAATGCCATGGGACAGCATCCAAGAACCAGGGATGACATCAGGAAGAGGTGGAACGACCTACGGGGGAAGGTGTGTTCCGTGGTTTCAAGACACCAGATTTCTGTACAGAGGACTGGCGGTGGACCCCCACCTCCTCCCCCACAACTAACAACATGGGAGGAGCAAGTCTTGGCGATCATGCATCCTGAGGGCCTCACAAGAGTAGCAGGAGGACTGGACTCTGGTAAATCAAATCATTACCATTATAACCCCCACCCTACCTTCATGCCATCACATACCCCCACCCGTACCCTCACTCCCATCACTCCATCACCTCACATATACCCCACCATCACAACCCACACATCGCAATACCAAGCCCTGCATGCAACAACAATGCATGGACACCCATCACAGCCCTGCATGGACACCCATCACCACAGCATGCCCAGTAGAGAGACTCACCCAGCCCACACAATCAGCAATCACACAAGGCCAAGGCGACAGGGAAAGCACAACTATACAGGGAAACACACCCATTGCACAAGACAGCACACACAGATACAATAACAATGCATTTGCATCCCAACAGGACCCCTACCCAACGTCACCGGAGAGGAGGTGCCACCAACATCCAGTCCCCCCACAGAAGAGGCCCACAGTTATGACAGCAGCTCTGCACGCCTACATCACAATGACCAACCTGGCCCATCAGGGACTTCTGGACAGGCGGTTCCCCTGCAACAGTCCCAAACCACCACAGAGCCTCCCCCCTCAGGAAACACCAGCACAGCACCCACCCAGCGGGCCCATACCTCTGTCCCCAGGACACGTCAATCAGCGGTGTGTCCACCACTACAGGGACACCAGGCAACCCCCAAAACACAGGCCAATCAGGGACCTGGGGTCAGTGGCAGTGGGCACACGGCTCAGGGGACAGAGGCACAGGACAACAGGGAAGCTGGGAGGACTGCTGTGCGACAGGGGGAGGACAGGCCCAGGGAACTGACCCTCCAGGAGGCACTCTCCAACATCATGGGAGCATACCACCATTCCCAGGAGACCATGGGCATGGTACTGGCCAAGTTACAGGAGACCCAGCGGCTGCAGGAGAGACAGTAGCTAGGGATCAGGGAGGACCTCACAAAAATCTACACCATCCTGGTCACCATAGCAGGGGTGCTGGCTGACATGGGCAAGACCATGAGGGAGGCAGTGGCACAACAATGGGCCCCTGACACTAGCCAAACTGAAGAACAGCCTTCCACCTCCACCAGCGCTAGTGGACAGGAGGCCCTGCCACAGGACCGACAGGCCATCAGCACCCCACCCCTGCAGAAGGAGAACCACTCTGCAAACGGTCCCTGCGATCCAGGCAGAAGACAGCGAACATTGCCAAGACCCCCGCCAGGAAATAGGACTCTCCTGATTGTCACCTTTCTGTTCCACTCTGTCACCCTGTCCACCTTGAACTGCCATTACTCCCCTTCCTATGCCCTATTGTACAATGCACCTGTGATACCAAGAGACTGGACTCTACCATCGACCTTCCTCCACCATTACCAGCCCCTTGCACGTACCCTGATACTATTTACCACAAAAAATAAACACCATTGAAATATAAACCATTCTGGAGTCAGTGTACTGATTGGAAAGATGTATTCTTACAACATTCTCAAAGCATTACAATGTCTATGTTCAATTATACCAATGTATGACAGTTGGTGGGCAGCAGTACACATAGCAGGAGCCAGAATGGGGTACACAGATCTGTAAAAAGAGAATCCAAAGGGAACAGTCAGTGGCCATAGACAGAGGGTAAGAGGCTGCAATGTACAATGTCCAAAAGTATACTGAAATGTTAAGAGGAGTTACAGTTTCTTACCTGTGTGTCACTGGAAGTACTACTGTATAATATTTGTTCTGTTGTCCACATCTTCTTCATCTGCCTCCTCTTTGTCACTGTCCTAAGGCTCCACCTCTGCCACAAGCCCATCACCACACTCACCCTCCAGCAGTAAAGGCACCTGGCGTCTCGAGGCCAGGTTGTGCAATATACAGAATGCCACGATGATCTGGCACACATTCACCTGTCAGATGGAGGCACCGGAACCTGGCCTTCAGGAGGGCGAAGGTCCACTCAATAACCCTCCTTGTTCACCCATGTGCCTCATTGTAACGTTCCTCTGCCCTTGTCCTGGAATTCCTCACTGGGGACAGTAGCCATGAGAGGTTGGGGTAACCAGAGTCACCTGCAAATATCGAGTGACAACTGTTAGCCACACACTAACCCTTATGGACAACCCCATACCCAGACACCTACTTATACTGCGTGGGGACCTTGGGCTCACCTATTAGCCACACCAGGTGCCTCTGGAGTTGGCCCATTACATAAGGGATGCTGCTATTTCTCAAGATATAGGCATCATGCACTGAGCCAGGATATTTGGTATTCACATGGGCGATGGACTGGTCTGCCAAACACACCATTTGCACATTCATTGAATGATAGCTTTTTCTATTCCTGTACACCTGTTAATTTCTGCGGGGGACAAATGTCACATGTGTACCATCAATGGCACCAATGATGTTGGGGATATGTCCCAGGGCATAGAAGTCAGCTTTCACTGTGGCCAAATCCTCCACCTGGAGGAGACGATGTAGCTGAGTATGTGTTTCAGCAGGGCAGACAACACTCTGGTCAACACATTGGAAAACATTGGCTGAGACATCCCTGAAGCCATGGACACTGTTGTTTGAGAGGAGCCACTTGCCAGGAAATGGAGCACTGACAGGACCTGCACTAAAGGGGGTATTCCTGTGGGCTGGGGGATAGCTGACATCAGGTCTGGCTCCAATTGGGCACACAGTTCACGATCAAGTCTGTATGTGATGATAATGTGTCTGTCCTCCATTGTCGACAGGTCTACCAGGGGTCTGTACACCGGAGGATGCCGCTATCTCATCATCTGCCTCAGCGGTTGTAGCCATGGAGGAAAACGGTGAGCTGACGGTCATTTACTAAAAAGATAGCACAGCTGTGTTTGAATTAATATCACAGAAGCAGTGTGTGAATTTGAGAGTCAGTATATGTGCCAATATGTGCTGTGACGCAGTTAGGTGCCATGCCATGGGCCCCCCTGAAATGGCGCCTGACTGACCTGTGAGGAGGGACAAGGGGAAATGAGGTATCTGCGCTGGCGTTGTGCTGCGTCGCGGTAGGCGGTCAATGACCGCTGCGCAACTCCGCATTGGTTATCATTGGTCCCTATGGGTCCCAGGAGCCAATGGCGATGTACGCCGGTGGTGACGGTACGCACCCCCGCAGAAGTCACCATCATTTTCTACCCATTCACTCACTTGCTACCTGACCATCAACAGGAGAGGACCTACACTGCAAGTGCTGCTGTGACCTGAGTCTGGAAGCGACAATGGCTAGAGTGTCTGGGGAAAGGGCCCCTGCCTTCACTGCGGAGGAGTTGGAGAAACTGGTGGATGGGGTCCTCCCCTGGTACATCTTACTCTATGGTCCTCCAGACAAACAGGCGAGTACACTTTGAGCATGATGCATGGGCAATGCCTGTTTGGAGTGGTGTGGATGTAAGCCACATGTTGTGGGGTGCTAAGGCGTCCTGGCCTGAATGCTGCATGAGAGGTGGATACTGTATGTGTGTCAGGGCATGGGTGGGAACTGGTGGACAATGAGTATGATGGTCCGGATGGGTGAGTAATTACATTTTCCGCTGTCTTTTCCCTCTAGGTCAACGCCCACCAGAAAAAGGGTGTTTGGCGTGCCATCGCCAAGGAGGTTTGGACTCTGGGGGTCTATCACAGGTGGAGCACCTACTGCTGCAAGAGATGGGAGGACCTGGGCCGCTGGACCAAGAATATGGCGGAAGCCCAGCTGGGACTGGCCTCCCAATGTGGAAGAGGTGCCTGTCGCACCATGACCCCCCCGGAAGTTCGGCATCCTGGCGGCGGCCTATCCGGAGTTGGATGGGCGCTTGGGGGCATCACATCAGCCACAAGGGGGTGAGTACAGTTTTCAGAAAGCTGACTTTGTGTGCTTTAGGAACTAGCTGGGTGGTGGATGTGGGCTGTGGGTGCCCCTAGGCCAGGGCGATCATGGCAGGATAGGTCCGTTGTTTCCAGGCTCTGAAGCACCCATACCCCAATGGTACAAGTGGCCAACTACTACTGGGCAGGGTCCTGTGGGTGTCATGTGTGCAGATGCTGGCGTTAGGCATTGTACCCCATGGGCTGGTGACTACCTTAGTGACTGGTTGGGCATGGCCTAGTGCATAGGGCAGCTCAGTGTGTGTTATGTACGCCAACGGTAGTGGTGTTGCTGGCATTGACCATGTGTATCCTCTGTCTATCCCCCCCTTCTTGTTTTGTCACCCTGTCCTTGTGTGCATTAGCATCATCTAGCAGAGGAGCAGAGGCACCGCCGACGGAGGGAGCTGCATCCCACATGGCCCATGAGGGTGAATACACCGAGGGTGAAGACACCAGTGGGATGGAGGGCGAGGGGAGCTCCACGACGGGGACAGAAGGGGATACCAGTGACAGCGACTCCTCCTCTGAGGGAAGTTCCCTGGCAGTAGTGGACACCTCTGTGCCCGCCCCAACAACAGGTACAGCTGTCACCCCACCTACCAGCACCGCCCTCCGAAGCAGCCCCTCAGCGTGTTTCCCGTGCCAGCTCTCCCAGGATGGTGGGCATCTCTTTTGCCCCAGGCACCTCAGACCCTGCCCCAGTCAGCCCTGCTGTCCTCAGTGAGAAGGCTATTGACCTCCTGAGATCCCTCACTGTTAGGCGGTCAACCATTCTGAATGCCACCCAGGGCGTCGAGAGGCATTTGCAACAAACAAATGCATACCTGGAGGGCATTCATTCTGGCGTGGCAGCCCAACAGAGAGCATTTCAGACTCTGGCCTCAGAACTGATGGCAGCCACTGACCCTGTCTCCAGCCTCCCCCCTCCAACTTCCACTACCCAGACCCAATCCCCTCTACCTCACCCTATGCAAAGCATACCTTCAGACCAGCATGCACACACATAAACACACAAAAGTGGCTCAGGAAAACATTAGCACCACACATCATCACACAGGCACTCACACAAGCACCATACCCATGCACACATACCAATATCCTTTTCCTCCACTGTGTCCCCCACCTCCTCTTCATCCACCTCCCTCCCAGTAGTGTCTCCACTCACACCTGCATGCAGTACATCATCAGCCACTGCCTCCTTCACCAGCACAAACCTCACGAGCAATCACCACCCCCACAACCATGCAGACGTATCCTGTCCTGTGTCCTCTCCCAGTGTGTCTGTGAGCCCTCCTCCCAAGGTACACAAACGCAGGTACACACCCACTCAACAGCCATCCACCTCACAACAGCCTCCAGCCCATGCACCTTCACCCAAACTCAGCAGATGTACACCTCCTACAACCACTACCTGTTCCTGCACTCCCACACCCCCTCCATCTTCCCGTCCCAGTGTGTCCAAAAAACTTTTCCTGGCTAACGTTGACCTCTTCCCTACGCCTCCCCGTCCCCGTCCTTTCCCTAGGGCCAGGATGTCTAGATCCCAGGCCAGCACCTCACCCACCAAGTCGGAGTCCGCATTGGTCCCTGCAAACCCGAGAGGATCGAAGGGTGCACCCATCAGGGCTGGCAGTGTGCCACCTACCGATGTCCCAGCAGTGTCTACCAAGGTGGAGAGGGGACATAAAAGCAAGGGCAAGTCACTTCAGGGCTCGGAGCCTCCAGGTGAGGGACTGGTGACCACCATTTGTCCTGACAGGCCAGCAACCTGTACCACGTTAAGCACTGCCACAACCACTGCCACCTGCACCGCCATCTGCACCGCCCGCTGCACCACCGCTGCCACGACAGTCACCAGCATCATCCCCAGTGGGCAGCCATCCGAGGCTGCTGGAGACGGCCTGGTGTCTCCCTTCAATACTACAAGCACCTGCACCATGGGCAGCACCGGCAGCTTCGCCGCCGCAGACACCCCCGCAGGCACCGCCACCTGCACCGCCACCTGCACCGCCATATGCACTGCCACATGCCCAGCCGGTGCCACTACATCGGACATCAGCAGCATCCCCAGTGGCTGCAGGAGACGTCCTGGACCCTGCACACACCACTTGAGGCACCACCACCAGCACTGGCACTACCAGCAGTTTGCAGCCTAAGTCACCGCAGGATGGAGTCTGGCTCTGCCTCCATGGAGTATCATGCTACCTGTTCCCTGCACATCCCGTGCCTCAGACACCCAGGTGAGGGAATGGGAACTGCCACACCCCAGGTGCAGCATCACTTGGCACAATGCCCCCTCCAGAACCAGTGGAGATATGCATCCACTCAGCTAATCATTGGCAGGATGAAGCACACTGGGCACAAAGCCCCCTCCAGAACCATTGGAGATATGCATCCACTCAGCCCCTCCTTGGCAGGATGAAGCACACTGGGCACAAAGCCCCATCCAGAACCAGTGGAAATATGCATCCACTCACCCAATCCTTGGCAGGATGAAGCACACTGGGCACAAAGTCCCCTCCAGAACCAGTGGAGATATGCATCCACTCACCCAATCCTTGGCAGGATGAAGCACACTGGGCACAGACCCCCCTCCAGAACCAGTGGAGATATGCATCCACTCAGCCAATCCTTGGCAGGATGAAGCACACTGGGCACAAAGCCCCCTCTAGAACCAGTGGAGATATGCATCCACTCAGCCCCTCCTTGGCAGGATGAAGCACACTGGGCACAAAGCCCCCTCCAGAACCAGTGGAAAAAGGCATCTACTAGAGAGACTGTGGCTTTGCAGTCCCCAGGACCAAGCAGTGGGCAAACCACCCACTTGGGGGACTTGAGAGATTGTGGCTTTGCACTCCCCAGGACAAAGCAGTGGGCAAACCACCCACTTGAGAGACTGTGGCTTTGCCCTCTCCAGGACCAAGCATTGGGCAAACCACCCACTTGAGAGACTTGAGAGTCTGTGGCTTTGCAATCCCCAGGACCAAGCTGTGGGTAAACCACCCACTTGAGAGACTGTGGCTTTGTCCTCCCCAGGACCAAGCAGTGTGAAAACCACCCACTTGAGAGACTGTAGCTTTGCACTCCCCAGGACGTCGTGTGGGCATGTTGCCACCTTAAGGAGCAGTGGCGTAGTACCATTTTCTGGCTGAGGTGCCCCCCCCATCCCCCTGAGGTGCCTGTGTTTTTTCGACCTGATGCCCCTGCATTGTTCTCTCTGTTTTGAGGCAGGAGTCAAGTGTGGGCTTTGTCCATGATTTTTGGGCCACTGGTCCACGGACTTTTGCAATGGACAGTGTACGGCCCTCTGTCATATTGTACATATTTGTATAACCTGTTGTTTGCAATCATTCACTTTATATGCATTTTCTAAATATCACAGATTTGACTCAATTCCTTTTGTCTTTGAGTTCTTCCAGGGGATTACGGGGTGTATCTGTAATGTTGTTGGATGTGTTAGTGTGTATGGTGTTGTGGGTGAGGGTTGGGGTGGTGGGTGGGGGTGTTGCGTGTGTGTGTGTGTCACTCTCTTCCCCACCTCCCCGTGTGCTAGGTGCAATACTCACCATCGTCGTCGCCGCCGCCTTCTTTTAAATTCCTGGTGTATTAGTAAATGCACCAGTATGGGGAGGACCTGCAGTTCGGGCTCCATGGTGTCCTGGTTCTTCGTTGAGTGTCGAAAGGTGAGTGGTTCCCCTTCAGTGTACTGTTTCCTCTATGCTTTTTGATGTCATTGGTACTGCCCCAGAAAAGCTGGCGGATTGGCCTCTCATAATACAGTGGGCGAAAGATTGTCTTCCTGTCTGTTGGCGGTGATCGCCATGGTGTTTGTTGCTAGCGCCCTGGCGGTCGGAGGGTTAAAGTGGCTGTCTATGATGGCGGTTTCCGCCTTGGTCGTGATCCTATTTTTTGTCCGCCAGCCTCTTGGCGGTATTACCGCCGCTTTATCTCCATCCGCCAGGGTTGTAATGAGGGCCCATGTCTTTTTTTCAACTTAAAAACACTTTATTTTTGATTGAAACTTTGCTTTTTATTAAAACAGTGAGCATATGCTGCAGATTCAGGGACTTTGAAACCTCACTAGATGTAAATTAGATCACTCCACTTTGGTACGCTTATGTCTCAGAGTAGACACCATCTAGCTTATTGAATGCTTGGTGCCTGTGAAGTATATGATAGTGATTAATCTACTTCACTTAATTAATCAAAATTCTAAAATCAACCATGGATCAGTTACATTAGCAGCCACTCCATATAAAACATTTAAAAGAGTCTTGAGGGGTGGACATATCTAAAGCCTCTGGGAAATGCAAGGCAACGGCTAAAAAAACATCAGATATTGAGTGAGAGATTTTAAAATTGGAAGGTCAATTTAATTTATGCCCAGTCCTGGTAATGAGCCACTATCTTACTTTCACAACCAAGGGCTAACTACCATTAGTTGATAACAAAGCTAGACCTACTTCTAGTTCATGCAACAATGCTTATACCATGTGGCAATAAAGCTGGCAAACATTGGAGTGGCTTCAGCGTGAGGAAGGTGCACATTGAGCACAAGGTTTGAAGGATGAATTTAGAGAACAAACTGGCCAACCACATTTTTGCCCAATGCTACTGAGCAACGCACCATGTCCCTGTAAGAAGCAGAATTAAATGGACAAGAAGGAAGTAGCTGAAAGCAATATTCCCATTCTAAAATCGCACAGACGGGTGCATTTGTCTCTCGATGCAGGTTTGTCAAAGGTGATATCACAAACATTTGCCCAGCTTAAGAGCAGAACGATTTTGAGACCACATGTCCTCCTGAATGACCTTTACAAAAGGCTTTCTGGTGGTTAGTAAAATACATACTCCAGGTGTCTTTGGTAGCAACGGTTGAGGGCTGCCTTTCAGGTGACCTCCATCTTTCTTCCATTGTTCTCATTTACGAACCATGAAATCCTCTTAAGTACTGCACCTCTTCTAAGGCCATTTCTCTTTTGAAAGTCAAGACTAAAGTTTTAGGTAATGTTAGGTAAGGTCTTATTCAACTAGTTATTGATACTGTAGACCACAAAGACCAACTGAGGTTCATGCCTGCTGGATCCACTGACTAAACCTAAGATGATTAGATTGTTGCTTAGAAAACACATATATACATTGGAGACACCTACAATTGTTGTTGGAGGCCAAAAAAGAGTTCACCTTTTAGAACAACTGTTTATGTTTGTCATTTTAGAAAAGAAAATGGACAACCCTCACCCCACTACCTTCAAAAAGCAAACATTATTAAAATTTGAAGACCCTGCTTCCACGCTACTATCTTGTGCTCTGGGCTTTGATCTAATCTTTGATTGTGCCTATTGCCCGAACATAGAACTGAGAACTTAGACTACCATTATATGGTCTTCACCCCTGTGGTTCTCCCGTTTGGGTCTACCTCCCTCAACATCTCTGGCTTCAACACCGCCCACTGGGTAGGTAGTGGCATTCATCCGGAAGGAAGTTCTACCCACACCCTCTGTCCCACAAGCAGGGAAGCACTGACACCTGTGGTTGACAGTTCTCCGAGGCATGACAGGTGCATGGCATTCATCTCCTGCTGTATGAAGCACTATGGGTTAATGTGACGGTTAATGGAATACTTTTGTTGTGCTTTGACCTGGAGAGAGGTACTCAGCAGGCTTATGTTATGATATGTGTACTTGTATGGTACATATTTCACCCAGGAGGGTATCCTGGTAAGTGAAGAAGGGTGATGCGTTGCTGGCTGGGGCCTATTGGAAGAGACAGGTTTTCAGTTTTTTTGCAGAAATTAAGGCTTGAGCTGGTGGCTCTAATCTGCAGTGGGTGGTCCTTCCGGGCTTTGGGAGTCAGGTATGAAAATGCACGCCTGCCAGCTGTGGTGCTTTGAATGTGGGATGTCTGGGGAAGCAGAAGGTTTCTGATAAGGGTATGGAAGATTATGAAGCTGCTCTGGTATGCAGGCTTTGTATTGGTGTGTGAGAGGCTTGGAAAATGTGTGCTTGCAGAATGGGAGCCAGTGGAGGTCTTTGAGATATGTGGAGATGATGTGGGAGTTTAATGTGAGCCTGGCTGCTACATTTTTGTTGTCTCGGAGCCCATTGTCCTGCTTGCTGGTGATCAGGGCCTGTGTAAGGTTTCTACATGTGTTCAGTGGGATACATCTGAAGGTTTTTCTAAGGAGCCTGAGGGTGTGGAAATAGGAGGAGTCAAAGAGATTTAATAGTCCACCACTGTTCCTGAGGTAACTGGCTTGGCTAGATGAGTTGGGGTTTGATCCTAATTTGGCTGTGTTCCATAGTGAGATGTCTTTTCTAAAGAGTACCACTCCTCTCTTGTGTAGTATATGGTGGGAGTGCTGGGTGTAGAGATCCTGTGAATACAGTGATGGCCATTCAGTCAGCAGGCTTAAGGTGAAGTCTTATACTATGCATATCACTTTAGTATAGTTGCAGCAGTTCTAAATTTGTTCAATCAGAGCTGGTTGTTTGGTGGATCTGAGTTTCTAATGGTAGAACTTGAGAGCTAATCTATAGGTGCTTCTGTTATTTTCATCTTGGGTGTGTCTCCACCAAAGTTCTAGTTGCAGGTCTGCTGTGTACCAGCTAACTTGAGGTCTGGTGTGTGGGGTGGTGATGGTCTTGAGCAGTGCTAGAGTGGCCATGAGTTGATGCAGGTGTTGAAGTTGGTAATGCATCTGGATAGATGGTCTTAGTATGGTTGGAGGCAGGCTTGGAGCTCTGTGCTCCAGGTTTCCTCTGGGATCACATTGCAGTTTTGTGGCGCAGTTTTGGCTGTTCTCCCCATCGCGTTTTGCTCTTGTTATGGAGCTCTTGGAATGGTGGATCAGAGAGGATGCCTTGAGACTTGGCTTGCACTGGGATCATGGCTGGGATGGCCAAATATCACAAAATGCTTATTATATTCTCTTGTTTCTGACCGATCCACATGATCTCTGGGACATACTCAGAGTTTAGAATTATTTGGGCAAAATTAACTTTTTTTTATCATATGGACTAGGCATCTACTTCCAACTTTGACTGCCCTGTCAGATAACTCAACAGGTAACTCAAAAATACTTTAAATACTCAGCAGTATCTATCTCAGAGGATATTGATAAAGTGGCAGAAATTGAAAGCCATTTAGCAATTGCACAGCCTATGTTCACTAAATCACAGGATTTGCAATTGCTAAATGGCTTTTTATATGTATTATGATTAAGGTGTCCCTTCCATATTATATATTGCAATGCTATATATCACTGATTAGCATTCACAGTTTGTATCATAACCGTTGATAGTTTAGCGACTCCTCAAAGGAGGTGGTTACCTACCCATTCTCAAATGGTCCCCTTCATGAAGGAAAATACATTTTGGGAGTGGATGGTGGGCTAAAGGACAACTGTCAACTCTTAATCAAACTTTCTTAAAATGTATTATTTTTCTCAAATGAAGAACCATTTTGTTTAAGGAAGTTTGGATTGAAAAAGAAATTACTTTATTAAACGATTTCATAAACATGATGGTCTGCTAATCTTGGCTGGCCACCACAACTGTGATGGCATCTAGGAGGAGTAAGTCATAATTGTGTCCTACCTCAGGAATATTGATCAGGAAAGTATAATTGCGGCCTATCCTAAATGGTGATTTCCAAACCATTGGTGTGCACTTTGTAACTACTTTTTGCAGATAAATTGTTAGCACGTCAGCCCGAAAGCCCAGAGAAATAAACAGCTACAGGCTATCTCAGGCTTAAAGGATGATATAGCACATTGGCAGAAGCTACCCCTCCTGTCATTGAGCTGAGCAGCTGTATAGAAGATTCATTCCCTCCCCAGATTACTGCACCTTCTACAGACTGCACTTTTCTGAGCCCCCAAGTTGTTCTTTTTCAGGGTCAACTTTGTCCTCCACACACTACAGGGTACATCTAGATTTTCCTTGACATCGCTGTGTAGGAGTGGTTATGATAAGGATATAGCACTCCCAGATCTGAGACAATGTTACTGGATGGCAATCTGGTAGTCCTGAATGGGCCTTTTCTATTTACAGTGCACCTTTCTGTTCACACCACAGTTTATGTGGTTACTCAATCCAGAACCCACCAAGACAAGAATATCCAGAATCCACCAAGACATTAATTTGAGTATGGAAAGCTAGCGCAAGGAAGTTGTGTGGGCATGATATTGTAACATTGAAGGTGCCATTGTGACTTAGTAATTTACATAGACATCTGCAAAAATGTAAAGAATTCCAGGAATAGGACCACATCAGAAAATCAAACTTGAGTAATATATGGGAGAGGGAGTGAAAAACATATGGATTTTGCCGAGGTTGACCCTCAGAGATTTCCATACCTACTGCTAAGACATGCCCAAGAGAGCTATGTTACCAAATGATATGATGTTCATGACCTTTCCCCTCTGTGGTAAAGAGCGCTTTCAGGACCTCTAGCCAGACAGCATCTCTATAGTCTATTGAACAATGGTCATCAATACAAATATTTCCCACAATAGGATGAAGAACAGATGAGAAGCTGGTCTGAGTGTTCCTTATGATACAGAGTGGGAGGACGTGCTCCCGTCTCCCACAGAGTACCTATTTGTTCCAGTATCAGACTGGACTTGAAATATTAATCTATATCTGTCACACAAGCACCTAGTTTAAAGATTTTAGGATTACCCTGTTGATGTTTTCTGTTAGAGGAGTAGGGTGGGAGCCTTTATGCACCTAATGTGGCAGAGTCCCCTGCTCAGGATATTTTTTGGATACATTTTGTGGTATTAACAGCTCCTCTAGCACTGATAAATAGGGCAATCTTGTTAAGCATTTGGAATGTGGTGTCTACACCAAAGTCTTCTTTGATGTGGGTCTAATGGTAGCCAAAGTAGACAGTCGGATATTGGGGTAGTCTGATACTCCTTCACTTTGATGCCTGGTCAGACAATATGGACTCAGATATGCTTACTGAAAAGTTAATTTATAGTAGCCAAGGATGTCCTGGGAACTTTACCAAGATTTGGCAACCTTGGATAGCTAACATGTTATGGATAATATGGCGGAGCCCAAACCTACTGTGACTTTTGTGACACTGTTAACTCACTTTACTGCTCTTGTTGCTGTGTGTCTTATTGCTTTCATATATTCCATTACAAACATATCATCTCGGACCTTACATCATAAAGGATGCCCAATGTTGTCATTATTTAAACATAACCATTTTTTGTATCAACTTCTCTAATGATTGCCTGACTGTCAATATGTTTCTTTGGAATAAACCTAATAAAAATTGTTTAAAAAGTATTGTAAGAAATAGGGTTTCATATTGTGCAGGACATGAAGCCTGCACAATTAATAGGTCCACAATCATCTCCTTACTGAGAACCAAGTCCCAATTTTAGTATTTGACCTTCTCAAGATAGGCAAGCAAAGCAGTCCTAGGCCTTCCCATAGGAGGTGGTGTGGACTAGCAAATCCAAATCTCTGGCACAAAACAGCACTCAATAAATTATTGTATAGACATTGTTTTTTGTTTTTTGTTTTTTTAAAGAACATTTAAGTTATTACACACACTACTAAATAATACTCATTAATTTAGAAGCACATACAAAAGGTAGATGAACACACATTTAGTGACATTTTCAAATCATATTGATCCCTAGTGGGTCATGACCAACAAAACCACAGTGCCCCCACCTATGCAAGTAAAAACATTACAATAAAGGTGGATGTCATTTTAAATAAAGAATGCCTATTGGCTTTTTCAAGGGATCATTGCATCCAAGCCTATGGGATTTGTCAAGAGGTCAACAATGTGCAATATAAGACAAGACTATTGCCTTTGTAAAGGGGACACCATATTCAAATAGAAGGCAAGCCCATTGGCTTTGTCAAGGGGTCACCAAATTAAAATATAAGGACAGCCTATTGGCTTTATCAAGTGGTAACCCCATTTTAGGAACAAAAATATCAAGTTAGAAGCCATCATCATTCCAGTGGAATCAATAGCCATATTTAAATGCAATCAATATCATTAATGAAAACATGCCAATATTTTCTAATAACCATGGTCAATAATATATATTGCAAAAAAGCATTAGAAACAAGAGTGCTAGGTCATAGTCTTTCTTTTACCACTCCAGGCCACATGATTCAGCCAAAAAATACACCACTAGGGAACCATGCACTTGTGGCCTGAAAGGCACCAAGCCCCAGCTGCAGACACATTTAAATAATGTTCCCTGCAAGGGGGGTTATATATTCCCTGCTCCCTGAAACATAGGGCAAATTTTTAGAGAACATCTTCTGGGGCTGCTGCACTTCTAGCAGGCCCTACATATTCCTGAAAGAATGTTGGTGATGCCCATGGCCTTCCTGGTGCACCACAAAGCACAAATCTGCATGCTAAAAAGACTCCTGTGACGTATTATGGGGTACTCTCAGGCCGGGAGCCATAAATACTTCACACCGAAATGGTTTATTTTTTCCTTTTTCTTTTTTTTTATGATGGTTGTCCCAGCCCTAACCAGAGCATATGCAGCCTCCTATCACATTAGGAAGGCCACTCCTGTGTTACCCGGCCAGATTCCCACCAGTTGACATTGTCTTTTGCCAGCACGGGAGCTGGCACAATCACATCCCCACCTGCGTCCTTGTATGCAGGCTGTTTGCAACACTGGGCCACCAGGTTAAAGCATGGTAGTAATCTACTTTCCCTGCCTTGGTGCTCCAGAGGGGGGTACCTTAAGGAAATACTCCATTGGGCCAGGCCCTGGGGGACAGTGTGCCTGGGGCAGAGACTAAGGGGGTCATTATGATCCCCGGTGGTTCAGAACACCATGCCGGCGGCAGGTGAAAAGACCGCCACCGGCATGGCGGTCTGAATCGCCATATAAAGAACACTTCACCACCAGGCTCTCCCTGTGGCAACTCTACATTGGTTCTGAAGTAGTTCCTACCCCCACTGGTTTTGGAGTCAAGTTGGCTAGAGCAACAAAGGAAGGAGGCAGATATGGTGTCAGGTTCATTTGCTTATGACAAGTAAGGACCCTTCGAAATCTATCTAATCCTTGGTTACAGCCCCCAAGTCACCCAGTCAAGTGACGGCCAGCACCTGTCCACAACTAATCCCTTTGTCCTCTGTCAAAAGTGTATTTTGCCCAAAAGTGAGACAGACTTCGATTTCACCATTAAATTGGATTTTGGATCCCTATAAAAAATGAGTCCTTGAACTGTTGCTCGAGCTGTTTCTAATCAGAATTTAGCAATGAATAAATGTACTAAACCAATCTTGCAATTCAGAAATGCTTTCCAATTCACAGTTTAAAAGGGGTGTGCTTTCCCATAGAAGCAGCCATTCTTGCAACAGTGGAGATAGCTTTTGGAGGTATTTACTATCGGAAAATGTTCACCACTAATTTATACATGTTCTACTTTTAAAGATCATGCACCATGCCTTATTGGGCAAGAAGTCCTACTTGAGGGTGACCTATTAATATTTAAGTGAATGGTTTAGGCCAGTTAAAATAGGTTATTTTCACAGGTTGAATTAGTAGTCCAAAACTGCCACAGGCATTTTACCTGAGTGCATTTACTGGACTGCTCATGACGGTAATCTCTTATGCGCAGCACACACGTGTACACACATGTGTAACCAGCCCAGTGCCCCTTACCTTAGCTACACTACAGTGGCCTTATCTTAAAATGTACCCAATGGAGGTAAACATGCTAAGTCAAGATACCATGATTGTACCTAGAGTGAGACTTAGGTGGTAAAACTCACATACAGTAAAGGCATAAAAACTAGCTAATCGAAAGCAAAAACTCCTGGCAGACCAAATGGGCAGAACACACTTGCAACAAATACATATTATCAGATGGGTAATTAGTACTCTTTACTCAGTGCTGAATGTTGTTAGCAATTTTAGCATTCGTTCCTGTAAGTACCTTGTAATTTCCCATGCATATTATTCCCCCTTACTTACTACCAAAGTTATATTTGGTTACAAAAGAACAACTGATGCATGGATCAATTATTATCTACAATGGCACTTATTATTAATTCAAGGGTCTAAATGTTTGTGGAGCTGTCAGTTTGGAAATGCACTGAGGAAAGCACTGAAGGAAATTGGAACCTGATTTGGAATTAAAAGCTTTAATTTCTGATCTTGGGAACATATCAAGGCCCTCATTATTGGTGGCCCAATATGTGAGGTAACTTTTGTTACCTCATATATCAGAATTATGACTTAAATACCGTCAGCCACACCTTTTTGTAATTTAAAGGGAGTAAAAGGCCAGTAAACTACCTGGACATGCAGATGTTGGCAAAGTAAGGATCAAAATCCATTTGAGAATAACTCATAACAAGTACTATTTATTGCACCTGATAAATACCAAACCACAAGGACCCTATCTGGTTTGATAAATATTGCACCTAAGACAGCCACTCTTAATTAAAAAAAACCTGCATGTGATAGACATAAAAGGAGGTGATATCCCATAAAGGTGGTGTTTTATTTGCAGTCCTTAATGGCCAATTTATGCCTGTATCAGCTCAACAAAATGGTGAAATTCCAGGACTATACATGGTTTAGTGGGCTGATTAATTGCTTCACAGTGAGCTTAAAGATCCTGGATCTGAACTCAAGGAGCCTGTTAAGAACCTAGTATATCAGGTGCTCCTGGTTAAATTGCCTTGTATAATTCACTTGGCTAGAAACCTTGGGGTAAAGAAGACAAAGGAGAAACTATCATATCATTGAGCAAGCCCCAGGTGAGAGTAACAGTAACATATTTTTGTTGAAAACTCTGACGCTGTGATAAGTTGGAGGTCAAGCCTAGTCAAGATTGACACCCTTTCCAGCATTAAGTACTCCCTTTTTATGGCTGTTTAGAAATTGTTCGATCCATGTGCTATTAAACACTTCTAATGACATATACATCATAGCGATTGTGGTCTGTGTAACCAGATAATTTGCAGGACTGCTGCTGAGTAACATTGCTAACAGAGTAGTAGCCAGAGCATGAATTTACTAGTTTGCACAGAAATGTTTCCTTCAGAAATCAGATTTTTGATACAAGGGTCCTGTTCTGATTTCTGTTTTGTATACAAGTTCAAAAGTCAAAGGTAAATATTTTGACGTGGAAAAGCCATAAACGGTTGCCAACACTCACTTCATTCCTGGTGGGACACAACAGGTGCCAAATCTCCAGTTGTCCATAATACACTATTTAGATGAACCGATGGCCTGTATTTGCCCTTACTCCATCACGACTGACAATAGGAGGATGTATGAATCTAGGGGCATTCGCATGTTTTATGCTGGTGTAATTCCAGGGAATTACAAATGTCCTCTTTTAAAAAAAACACAAAAATGTTCAAAAGTCCACAAATTTCGCTTCTCAGTAACTTTTGCGTCATTTTTCTCAAGGGAAGTGACTCAAGAACAAAATGTGAGAAACTAGGTCAAGCAGAAACGTATTTGTAGGACACACTTTCTCCTTGAACTGGTCCCTATGCTGTAATTTTATACTGTAAGATATATAGCCTCATGTTCAATTTTTAAACAATATAGTGATAAATTAATTTGACATAAATTTATGAGCTATTGTAATAAATCTTCCTGTCTACATCACAATGTCCCAATTGTAGTGTAATTCTAATCAACACAATTCGGTCTTTTAACTGAAACAGATTGCAAATTTTAACTTGGCTATTTAGTAGCCCTAGTTTTCTTTTGGTTGTTGAGGTTAATGCACCACATGCAATTTTGTCTGAGGGAGGCCTTGCTGCTTGCACTAAGCTATTGAAAGTAAGCTAGGAACTTCTCACCAAAATTGGTTAAGGCATTAAAAATTCTACTTTTTAGGGTTGAGCCTGTATCGCATGCGCTTGCGCATGCGTTTCACTTGCAAGACGCTTTAGTAGTTAGAAAAGGGCTCGGAGCCCCGTCCATGTCACGTCAGTATCTTTCATTGTTTCGTGGGCTTGCCTGCTAAAGTCTGCTTGCTTTCATTAGTGGAAGGCATGCATATGTCATGCCTTTTCCGGTGGTTAGCCCTCCTCGAGCGCAGCAACCAAGTACTGAAAACATGCGAGGCTCGCTGTTTACCATCCAGTTTGTGGACTACTTTCTATCTTTTTACGCAGCGCGATCTCGCTTGGCAGAAGTCCAGCGCTTTCCATGACAAAGACCCTGTTACATAGTTAATTGCATTTTTTCCAGTTATGTAGATAATTGCAATTTTGCCGATAGGTTTCACTACGAGTGAACTGTAGCAGTGCGATTGCGCTCTTTTTTTTCCATTTTTTTTCTACCTGCATGCCGTCATCAGCTGTCTATTTCCAGTTAGTTCTGCCCCTGAGGGCAATACAGGGAGGGGTCATGAGGGATCGGCAACAGAGGAGTTGTACACTTTGTTTTACTGTTTAGTAATGAACAGATTTCCCGGGATGGAAGACTTCAGGATATTTTCTTGTTTTTGTTTTTTTGTATTTTTAAAACCGATTGTGCTAACCACATATTTGTACAGGTGTGCAAACAGACACAGGGTAATTATTATAATGACAACTTTACTGCTTTTACAAATTAAGGTTTCCATAGAAAAGAAAAGTGCATACTCATTAATTTGAGCACTTCACAGATAAACGCGGGTCTCGCTATAGCAAGCTGGTGAACGTAAAAAGAACAGCCAAATAGACAGCTCGTCGGTTCAGGAAGCGCCGGGGCGTGGCGAGGCGATCCTATGTGTAAAACGGCGGAATGTAGTTTCAAGACCTCTTGGTTGTGTTTGCTGTGGGAAACTTCATGTTTACTTGTATTTTATATTGTAATAGCCTGCGTGAAAACAGAGTAAGCAGTTTCAGCGCTCAATTATAAAGTGCCGCAAAAAGACGAATGGTAACCACTGCCTGTTTTTTCTCTTAGACTTTAATACCTTACAGTTGTTTCCGACAAATGATGTCACTTTAGTTTTAAAAATAAAAGCAGGCACTTTAGGATACTTTTCTGTTGGTGATACGGGCCAGGGGTACTGGAATTGTTTTTTTTACCTCTATACACAGGATGGCCACTTAAACTTTCTTGTCGTTTCAAGAAACTTAATTCAGTGTAGAGATCAAGAAGACCATAACGCATAGTTAATAAGCTATCTGTAAGTAGGTCCAATATGCACGGCCCTGCCTACTAACTTAAATGCATTGCTTGTCTAAATTACTATATGCATATCAAAAGTGTACGCAAAATGACACTGTGCATCTTTGGAACACCCAAGCTTATGTTTGAAATTAAAATGGTTGAATTTCCAAAATATATTTAAAGCTAATATTTTAGTGATAAATCATTTGGGAGATGTATTACTAATATTATTACCTTGGCACCATGGACTCTGCAGTTATGTCTGCTAGGTACCACCCATGTAAAGGCATTCCATATTGATACCCCTTTTTAGGGTAGAGCCTGCGTCGCTTGCGCATGCGTATCGCTTGTGAGATGCTTTAGTAGTTAGAAAAGGGCTCGGACCCCCCGTCCATGTCACGTCAGTGTCTTTCATTGGTTTGCAGGCTAGCCTTTTAAACTCTGCTTGCTTTCATCAGTGGAAGGCATACATACATCATGCCTTTTCCAGTGGTTAGCCCTCCTCGAGCGCAGCGATGAAGTAGTGAAAACACGAGACTCGCTATTTTCCGTCAGGTTTGTGGACTACTTCTTACTTGGCAGAAGTCGAGCACTTTGTATGATATCGACCCTGTTACATAGTTATTTGCACTTTTGCCGGTTACGTAGAATTTGCACTTTTGCCAATAGGTTTCACTACAAGTGAACTGTAGCAGCGCGATCGCGCTTCCCTGTTACATAGTTAATTGCACTTTTGCCTGTTACGTAGATAATTGCACTTTTGCCGATAGGTTTCACTGCAAGTGAACTGTAGCAGCGCAATCACGCTTTTTTTTCCATTTAATGTGGCAAGAAAAATCCGGTTGGGAATTTACAACTACTCGGAGAAATGAGAGACCCGTTGCATTGCAAATGCTTGTTTATTTTGTAGGTGTTCAACCACAGCTCACATCAAGGCAGGTGCTTCTCTTTCCCATATTTTAACAATCCAGTTTTCAACACTTGGGTTAGAAAAATACATTTAACATCCTTATATATAATACAGGACAATGTATTGAAAAAAAACAGCTTACAAAGGCTCCCCACAGACATCTTGTTAGAAAATAATTCTCTTGCATACAATATAAATCCACTGAGCAATTTTTTATAATTTCAGCTATATTTCCATACTGATGCAGGCCATTTGCTTAAAATCACACTAATACATGTATATGTTCCCTTGGCAGCAGTCCCTTTTGCCATGCAGTGCAAAAGCATAATTTATCGTGTTTCAAGCCTTCTTAAAGGAACAACATTACTCCAATAAAATCTCCAAAACTCAATTTTAAATAGAGATGGAAATTACATTTTATGTAGACTAAGATAAGATGAGCTTTTGTCTCCCTGCTCACCAGCCTGCGAGTTCTCGTTTCATGTCTTAGCACCAAGTAGCACGCACAGCCCAGTTAAAATATGGTATTTTTGTTAAATAAAAGTTTATCAGCAGTAACACAAAGTATGCCCTATAATGTAACACTGCACTAGGAGGACTTTCCATCAGGCAAACTGCTGCTGAACCTGCAGAACAGAAAACAGAGACAATAACAAAAAGTGGCGCACATATTTCCGGGCAACAATGGATCGTATAACTCGCTTGGGAGCATGGGTCTATCCACCAACCCATCTAGGCTAGTGACCACTGGTCTGGCCCTACATGTGTACATTATAACCTGAATCCACATGGCACTCAAAGGTAAACCTGCTTGTAGAAGTATCAAGAGTGCAAAAGACCTTGTGCATTGCCGTGTTTTTTGTTGTATGTGCCACAATTTTGCGTAATGCAGACTTTTTTCACCTGGGTGAAACCAGAGCCCAACTCCCACTTAGGCCCAAATTACAAGGAGGAATTCTGGATAAAATATCTGATAGTTACCAGTTTCTCTGCATAGAATCCCTGTTATTACAAATCAGCCACGGTCCATACTTTAGAGTGGGGGGGCCATGTCCCCACCCCACCTTTTGCCCCTCATGAAGAGTGCCTGCCAGGCTGAGCAAAGGTCAGCCTGACAGACACTCTTCACGTTCAGCTCAGGCAGCCAGGAGCGAGACATGTGCGATTTGTGCAGACTCCTGGCTGCCTGAGCTGAACTTTGCTGGGCTGAAGAGGCAACAGCTCCTATGGGTATGACCTTCTAAGCTCAGCAAAGGTGCCTCGAGGCCCTCCCCCTCTGTGACGACGGGAAGCGTCACCCATTGACTCCGACCTGGGCATTTCAGGTTTAAGCCCTGAACCGCCCAGGGCGAGTGTCAATCAGTGACACCTTGTCACGGAGTAGGGTGGGATCAGAATTCTCACTGACCCCATCCTACTCTGTGACGCAGTTGGGACTTCTGAGGGAAGACAGCAGTCCCAACCCTCCTGGGACCTCCAAGCTGAAGGTAAGTGTGTGTGTATGTGTGTGTGTGTGTGTGTGTGTGTTTTTAAATGAATGTTTGGTGCATGCGTGTATGTTTGAATGTTGATGAATGTTGTGAATGGATGTGCATGCATGTGTGAATGAATGAGTGTTAGTGTGCTACTCGCCCGTCCCTCTCCCTCCTAAAATTAGCGGCCGCCACTGTCACAAATTAAACCCATAGGAACAGGGAATGAAGTTTCCTTTTCTGAGAGTTCGGGAGGGTTAACACACATTTTTACCATCTGCTCTGAGCAGATGCTAAATTCATGCAGGACCACTGTGAGTAAGGGGTATGAGGGAGTGGGGTAGGTCAAGGGGGCAATTATATCTGGCAGTCTATTAAATGCTCCCATGGTACCAGTTCTAAGGATTAGAAGAACCTGGGAAGCAGATCCAGGCACTAATGGAGCCCTTTCCTAAAGAGATTTGACTGGCTGGATATTCCAGTCAGTAAACTTGGGTTCCACTGTTTCTCCACCCAATAAATCCGGGTGCAGGAACACGGAGCCAATAATAATAGAGCAGAACAGAATTCCACACAGAAATTCACCCTGTATTCCTTGTATTAAGGACCTCAAAAGAAAATGTACCTCTTGCTATTCATGCCCCATTCACCTCTAGATTTTGTACAGTCCTTGAATGTCCATTATGTGTTAGTATATGACCCGTAGATAATGATGAGAGTGCACAAATGTACACAGCGCAGGAAAGGCGAAATAGGTCTTATGCCTGCATTGCAGCTTCTCCTATGTGAGTCCTACCTTAAGTGAGACATTGCATAGTCGATAACAACCAAGAGAGAGGGGAGAGCCTGGTGAATCTTCCTGTGAATGAGAAATGGATGTGGTGCTGTACCTGCCACAACCATGGGGCCAACTTCAAATGCACAACTTCAGCCTAATATAATCTCTCTGTTATATTATATGGTATAGAACAACATATTATAGAGTTGCCTCTTGAACTCATAAAAGTTTCCTCAGCATGTAGTGTTTATAGACCCAGGAGTCTGATGCAGTTTACAGAAGCAACAACGACAGTCAAAGGCCAGAATATATGTAATATGTAGCGTAACCTGAAAGGATGGGTCCTTGATGCATTACAAAAATGGGTGTGGATATAATTGTAGTGCATAGAGGCAGGTAAAACATTCCAGAGACTGGTCCCACACACACAGAACAACTTCCTTATCTGCAATATTTAAGCCTCCAAATATCCCAGGCTGTGTAAACCCTCAGTCCCTGACTAGACCACTGTTTCATGAGGGGTACACTCAGAAACGTGTCCCACTGGACTAAGTTGGAACTTTAAAATGTACTAGTACAGCAACTGATACATGTAAGACATATGAATGAATGAATTAATGGAATTTCTAAAGCATACAAATACCCCGGGCTGTCTTGGCTCGAGAGATCTAGGCACACTGTGAACACTCCTAGCTTGAGGCACAGCCATAAGAAGGGGTATGTAAAAAGCCAGGATTTCAACAGCTTGTAAAAGATGAGACTTGTTTGATTTCTAAAATGAAATGGCATTTATTCCATAGCTTTCTTACAGTGTAGACAAACCCACAACATCACCAGAAGGCTTTATTTATCCTGGTGGTCGGCACGAAAAATGATGCTGTGGATCTCAAATTTCAGCTTGGTCAGTGCCACCTAATTGTCCTTGCCAGGTAGCTGGGTTTAGTGCAATACAGAGCTTTGTGGGCTAGGCAAAGTGCCTTAAATACCACATGCTTCTTCACAGAAAGCCAGTATAGATTTGCTACTGATGTATTCTTAGGAACTTTCCTTAAAAGGATGTAGTTGCATTCTGCAGTGTTTACAGATTTTTAAGTACCTCTTGTCATATGGCTATATAAAGAAAGCATTACAATAGTCAATCTTTGACATGACCAAGGTGATAATTACTGATTTTTTATGCTAAAAAGGAACATATCTGATGAGCCAAGCAGATTGTAGAGTGTCTGATTTTCTAGAGATTTTTAATCTTTTGGAAAAAGACAATAGCACAATCATGGCAACCTAAGTACAATAATCAATCATTATTAGAACAATGGGTCTTAGAAATGTAACTTGGCTTTGAGGGTCCGAAAACAGCAAGATATTTCTATTACACTCTAAATAGTAGTTGCAGCTTTGGGGACCTCTTTTATTTGTCTTCTTATAGACAATTATAAGTCCCATTCAACACCAGAGGATAGTGACTGTGCTCAGAAAACTTAGCCATAGAATATGCATTGGACTTGCGGTGACCCTTCTTACAATGATTCCTCTGATCCTTTCCTAAGGACTAGCATGCGTTGTCTCATACTCCTCTGGATGTCAATCAAGGAGTGTTGAACATGAAGGACCAATGTGGCTGATAATTCTCTGAAAAAAGTCAAGTGGGCACAATCTTACAATCCTTTGGCCAATTACAAACCTAACTGTTCCATTGTCCCCGTCCCACTCCAGAAGCTTCTTCTAAACACTTCATCAGTGGACGAGGAACGCAAAATTACCCAAAACTAAAGCAATACCAGCAATTACAGTGGACCCCCTGCTTTGGTACAAAAGTATCAATTCTTGATATCTACCACGGCTGGTACAGCCCTAAGATGCAGATCTAATTCTGAGCAGTGACAATACAGAATACTGTCTGTCTTCAAATGCTTCAAAGGCTGCTCATACACAATAGACTCCATGGTCTTGCTGATCAAATTACTTTAGGAAATTGATCAGTCGCTGGAAAAATTATCTACTGGGACTGAGGCTATTTTCTAAAGTGAGTGCATTCTCATTTTTAACCATCAAGATGGATTTTCGCCTGTGTATAGTTTTTCTAGCAATGCACTGAAGCTCAAAATTCATGTATCAAACCCATGTAAGTATTTGTGAATCAGGCCCCAAGTGTAAAGTTGCAAACAATGAAGATTATTCAGTTCTGCCTGGGAGCGTACTAGTCTCACTTACATTCTCATAGGGTGTACATGTGCTACACTGCAGAAAACGGGTTGTTGAAGACCCCACATGGTTGACTGGGGGTCACAAAGCAGCCTCTGAAGTTCAAGGAAAGATATTTCCTGGCAAAAATCCAAACAGCAAGGCTATTATTGCTTTGCTTGTCTCTGTACTTGGGACCCTATGCCTGCTTTTGACAGAGTCTAAGGGCATGTGCCCTTTGAAGCCATCCACTAAAGGTCCACTGAGGACTCTGGAACCCATCTTTCCTTTATTAAACAATGAGTTTTGTCAGTGATGCTGCATGCACCTCATTTGCTTCCCCAGCACAGTGCTCAGAATAACCGCCTCAATGTTTTCAAATGTTAGACATATTTTTCCCAGGAATTAAATAATGTCTGCAACAGTTGCTCAATATGGACATGATGACATTTGTTTTCAAAGACAATTAAGCATTTGCAATGCAATGGGTCTTGAATTTGCTCGTGTTAGAGATATTAGCGATGTAAACTCCTAATTGGACTTTTCTTGCCACATAAATTGAAAACGAAACAGTAAAACAGTTTCCTGTAAGCAAGCCGATGGTCGCCATGAGCTTAAGGGAGACACACAAAAGGAAATTGAAGTTCACTCACAGTCAAACGTATTGGCAAAAGTGCAATTATCCATGTAACCGTCAAAAGTACAATTATCCATGGAACAGGGTCAATGTCATGCAAAGCGCTTGACTACTACCCAGCGAGATCTATTGCATAGGAAATAAAAAGAAAAAGTAGTCCAGAAGCCATGAGGAAAACACAGAGCCTCGTATGTATTCAGTAGTGTACCAGTGGTCTCGAAGAGGGCTAAATACCGGAAAAGGCATGACGTATGCACGCCTTTCACTAATTAAATCAAGCAAATTTAAAAAGAAAAGCCCACGAACCAACCAAACTGATGCGCGTGAGATGGGGGTGGTTAAAACCCCACAGAGAGATTACAACAGGGGCCTGAGCGCTTGCGCTCTCAACCATAAAAAGGTCCTGGCCCTGTGTTGTAACATAGCATTTCCCCTAAGGTTCAATACTGATTTCAAGACCAGGGTCCTTTGTTTTTTTAATCACCATCCTGGAAAAGATTAAAACATATGCAGATCTGTGCTGTTGCCAAAATTCGTAACCTCACTCGTCACTGGTTACACCATAAAATAAACTGTTATGTTTGCCAGCACTGACATATGTGGCAAGATATTGATTACAAATACAAATGCTGGAAAGGGCAATTATGACTTAACACAGGTAGAAGCACTTTGTGTTTTTCTATAGAGAAATAACACGGGAAAGGGAGAAAGCAGGGACGTTCTGTCAGGTAGGTGCATCATTATGGTATAACCACAGGGTTGCAAATCTTTGTAAGTCTGGTTTTACATCAAAACACATGGGTGGATGCATGGTACACCCATGCGCCACCCATGTAACACGATGCGATGTCCTCAACGATTGAGTCCTTCACCAGCGAGCAACTGCTTCTATTTCTCACGTCAAGTTCACAGATGCTTGTTTAGAATAAAGGACGACTCTGTAATTTAATAGTAACTGCTGACAGTGTAGAAGTTTCTTATTAGTTATTGGTCAGCGAGGAGGAAGCAATTATGCAACCCGTTCTCTTTTTACGATATACTAACTCAGATTAATGAAGAGCCAATAGTGTTGACAAACACTGCAAGCCTTTGTAAATAAAAATAAATCAATTCCTCTCTAAAGAATGTGCAATTGGCATTTTCTTTACAACTAGTATTGTCCTCCCCTTTATCCTGTGCTAGCGTCAGCTTCCAATCAATGGCCTTGATTTTGGGTACATCGTAACTTACTCACATTGCACTTGCAAACCTTTCTGACTCTTGGCTTACCACCTTCATCGAGACCTGTGAATGGAGCTAAAGTTAAAACAGTGGCATCTCTCTACCGAGAAGAGGAAGTTATTTGAGTGAGCTATTAAGTAAAAACACGTTTCCATGATGTGACCAATGGAAACGAAGCTGCAAACATTACTAATAATTGAACAAAGGTTTAGTGTCAATTCACTAAAATCATAAGGAGGCAAAATGGCATCACTCTGACCTTCAAAGACATCAGAGACGTTGCATCACATGTCATTTGACCCTGATTACATCACAAGTAGAGCCTGTTTAAATAATGAAAGTAGAATAAAAAATCTAACCTGGCTCTAGGGTTGCTGGTGACCTGACACTATCCAGGTGGGACTTGCTGTCCCAGGGTGCTATTGGCCCTAACCTTCACGGCCGTGGTGAGTGGAGGCATTGACATCGCGCATAAAGTGCTGCCTCTCCCCCCAAGGCGCAGGACGTTAAACTATCTCTGGGGCTGCTTGTGACCTGACACTACCCTTGTTGAACTCGCTGTCCCAAGGTGCAACTTGGCCATATCCTTCACAGCCGTGCTTAGGAGGAGGCACTGATATTGGGCCTAAAGCGTTGCCTTTCCCCCCACAGAACACTAACCTGGCTCTGGGGCTGCTGGTGACCTGAAACTACCCTGGTGGGACTCACCATCCCAAGGTGCAACTTGGTCAAATTCTTTACAGCCATGCAGAGGGGAAAGCACTGACATCGCGCATAAAGTGCTGCCTCTCCCCACGCAGAGCAGGATGCTAACCTGGCTCTCAGGTGGCTAGTAACATGAAAGTACCCTGGTGAGACTTGCTGTCCCAGGATGCAACTTGGCCACATCCTTCACATCTGTGATGATGTGGAGATACTGACATCATGCATGAAGTGCGGCCTCTCCCCCTGTGGTGAGGGCAAAGTCTGGGCCAAGCCTGGGCCGAGGGTGGGTCTGACCTGCATCCAGTAGCACCAGGAAAAGGCAGGTCAGGGCCATCCCCTTTACTTCTGCCTTGTGGATCTACCTATGGGTAAGAGAACATTTATAAACATACAGGACATGGACACAGAGTCACTTAGAAATCAGAGTAAGAATGCCTCTATGATGTTCTATCCCACCTTCACAGTTGGGGCCTTGATGGAGGAAATCCATAACACCGAAAATAGACTGGGGCATGGGATGACCAGTGGAACACAATCCCCTAGTCCTTTTGATCTCATTGCGTGTGTTTGTTTAGAGGTTGACCATTTAGACTACCCAGCAAGGCTCAGGAGGCCAGGGTCTCGACCAACAACCATGGGATGAATAGGACCGTGGTTGAGGTTCATCCCAGTGGTGGCACAGCAACATGTGTACAGCCCACACATGTACAAAAAAGGGGAAGAAACTTGTAAATTGAAGGGAACCCCGTGACACTGACCACCGATAAGGTTTTACCTATTGATTTGACAACCCTTTTCACAAGTGCCTCCTTAATTGACCCAAAAACCCTTGAACTACAACTAAAATCTCTTCTGCGTTCGGCACTTGAGGTTTTATTGGAGGAACTTGTGAAAGCTTTCCTCAGGTTCACTAGGGGCTGCAGTCGAAGGTGGGGGCCCTAAAATCTTCAGTGGGGTTTGAAAGCCTTGATTGTGTTTGACTGTTTATCCATGAAATAAATCCAAGGGGGCATTGGGTTGATCAGCTGCTCCCGTAGTGTAGTAATGCTCCCATCACGTATTTCTCCTGTCGCTTTCGACACTTGCTGTGTGGTGAGCGGGATTCATGGAGGTGGATCTGGTGTTCTTCCTGGGGCACAAAGTAACCCTACATCCGAAACAGCAGGTCAAGTGGGCAGGGAAGGCTCTACCCTTCTTAGCATTAAAAATTCTGGAAAGGAGACCCCTCTGCCAGAGAGCAGAGCTTAATTTGTAAATAAAAACATGCCGGAGTCCAATGCCGTCTTCTTAAACACGCAGCTTCTGCAATTAAATGTGGGAACACGGAATACTGAGGCAGCTAATCCTGAAACCATCTCAGGCCACTTCAATCCATATAAAGCCACGCCCTTCCCCTTCAGCTCACTCTTGCATCTTTCTGCTTTCTCCCTTTGTGATGCTTTTTCGTTTTTTCCTTCCTTTGTCTTTCCCATATGTGTCTTTTGCTCGCAGAAATGCACAGGAATAAGCCCCGGCCCACAAAAATAAGCGACGGTGATCAGCACCAGAAACAACAAGCACAAAGGGCACATGCCCTGAGAGGGATTGGCAGGCGCAGAGGAGTTTATCTCAGGATAAAACAAAATCCCCTACTGGCAGCTCTGTCAAGTTACAGTTCCTGTCAGAGTCTACGCCATATGTTGTGATTTTGTGGAATGCCCCCTTTGCAAGCACCTCTTAGTTCATGAGAAAGACAAAGTACTAGTGAGATACCTATATGAGTGGCAGCCAGCAAGTCTCCTCACATCTAATGACGGCCAGAAGAGTGGGATGGATAGGTGCTAGCGCAAAATATTTTGAGGGGAACTGTTTCATCCTAAGCATTAGGCATCAGCATTTTTGCAGGTAGAATCCATATCACAAAGCAAGGGATCAGATGTCTGCCTCAGTCATTAAAGTCCTTTCACTGAGTTTGTTACACCTGCCTGGCAGTCCCCTGTTACCAGACAGGCCGTTGAGATCAAAGGTAGGATTGAGATAGGGGCTCCTCCCAGCCCGCCTTGTGTGACCAATAGGTTTCAAACCCTTAGTTGCCTGGATTGTAGTGACTGACTGAGTGGCCCACGTTCAGAGAGGACCCAGGCTAAGGAGAGGGCTGGGAGTATGAAGGAATGTCCCAAGCATGAATGTTGATACTTTCCTAAAGCTCCGTTCAAAGTAATTAGTTAGAATATTGCAGCCAGTAACAAAAAAGAAATGATGACGGGTGGCGTAAGTTTATAGCGGATCTCCATATGGTTTACAGTAAATCTGAGATGTGGATAATTCATTCTACCTCAATGGGATTTCATCCCACTTTAGTGCAGCCTCACCAACTACCCATGGCAGACCGAGAGGGACCCTTCTCCCATGTTTATCTTGATTGCTGGTGACAGGCTCAGACAACTTACTAGAGGTTCAATTTGATGTCAAGAAAGCTCCATGCTTAATGTTTATAATTCTTTTGTGAGAACTAATATCAGTGAACATTTGCACAGTCTTAACTTAGTTTTAGATTTACATAAAGAAAACCAGAACTCTCCTTATTCGGTAGTTGTTTTAAGGGACTTTAATGTGCACTTGTGCCCCATGGGCTGTGTTTTAGCCAATGATCAATTTCCTGAGCTTCCAGATACTGCCCATTTTGAGCATACCCCTCAGGGAGAGTTACTGGAGACCATCCTTGCTGATAGCAACCTGTCACGAATCTCCAATGAAGGGTCTACTGATCCTATCCCCTTCTTTAGTGGGAGAGGATGCAATTCGGTAATTGGCCATGTATTAACTTCTGCTGTCATGATTCACAAGGTTGAACTCTTTGAGATCCAAAGGAGTAATTTCAATGATCAGAAACCACTAGTCTTGCTTTGAGATTGGGATGTTGATGTTGCTAAGAGGGTTGTTGAAGGGGACAGGGTCAGGGATTTATTACCCAAAGATCAAGATCACAGGGGAAGGGTCATACCAGAGTCCTTTGTATGCAAACTTTATAGTGTATGCGAGAAAGACCTTTATATCTGTTCTAGGACTCCAGTTAGGTCTCCAATGGCTGGTTAATTTCTTTGTGACCTTCGTGGGTGCTTTAGAGCTCAACTATTCTAAATCACACGCAATGGTTGTTGGCCCTAGGAAACTGCAGAAAAATTGTTTTGGAGATAGTTTGGAATTGTCCAGGGTTCCCACATTTTCATATTTAAGGGTCCTTTTTGCTGAGCAAGGATCATGGGGCCCGCAGAGGATGCTAAAAAGGAATGCCTTGTTATGAAAATGGGCCCCAAATTTTGATTTTGCCAAAAGATTGAGAGTGAGGCCAGTGCTGGAATTAATTAAGGCCCAAATGAATCTCAGTTCTCAGCTATGGAAGTCATATTTGGGGCTACACAGACACAAGGGACTTATAGATTGTTAAAAATGAATTTTTCAGACAACTGTTAGCTGTACCGCAATCTGTACTCTCCTACATAATCCACAAAGAGTTAGGACTAGGTTACATTGAGGACCTTTTGGCCCTTACTGAACTACTTAGATGGATTAGGGTGTGGTGTAACCTTGCTTTTAGCCCTCAATCAAGCACTAAATGAGGATTGCCTGTTGGTTGATAGTGTGTTACACATTCAATGGCTAAGATGCATCAAGGATGAACTGTATGACTTGGGACGCCCTGATTTATTTTATCACCCACACGTCATCATAAAGAGGGATTTGAATTGGTTGAAGGTACGCTTTATTTCAACTAGGGGGTCTAAAACCAATGGTGCGTTTTATACCATGTTAAATACTCGCCCATCTCTACAGCCCTATCTTGCTAAAGTTACCTTAACTCATCATCACCATTTTTTTACTAGATTTAGACTAGAGTTATTACTTTGGTGGTTCCGCAATGCAGGCACAGGCTAGACGATAGAGGTCCTTGCTCTTCTCAAGACACTTTGCATTTTAAATTTTTTCATGAACATTATAGAGCCTTACAACAACGCTATATAGTTCCTTTATTTAAAGTGCATAATTTTGAGCAAGTTAGACCTGCTTTGGTTTATTTACAAATTTTGCCAACCCCTCTAATCTGTTTTAGTATAGATAGCATTTTTTAACAGGGGCTTTGAGGATTAGAAAGAAACTATATGGTTGATATGATGACTTTTGGTTCTGAGTATTTTAAATTAATTTCTTTTGGACATTTTAATGTATTTATTATTGATTTTATTGTTTCATGATATTGTACTTGTCATAGGTATATAATTAACCGAATAAAGCTTTTCTGACTGACTGACTGAATAAAACACTTTGAGAAATTATAAAACTAAAATAAATCTGCCTACTCTTATAGAAGTACTTGCCACCCCTCGTCACCCCTAACTGATTTTAATTCCGTACTTGGTTTTGCAGGAGCTAGCATGGTCCACAAAAGTGTCTGCAGTTGTGCTGTTGTTGCTACTAAGCTCTTAAAAATAAGGCTTGCCTGACAGTTGATAGTCTGAAAATCATTGTAACTCTAGGAAAACCTAGGGCTGGCAACTGCAACCTATTGGGTCCCACCCAGCAACCTCTAAATATTCATGACGGAAATATTCTCATATTATTATTATGAATATAGCTAATTAAATTTTACATTTTGACATTATGCTGAACGTTTTCCATCTCCTTGGCTTATTGTGATTTTGTTTCATTCAATGTTATTTTTTAGATTTCCAAAGTTGCTCCATACTTATGTTCTAGTGCATGCTGTAGACACAAATGAAATAAAATGAAACAAAATAAATACTGCCCATTAACCCCTTCTGTGCCGCAGACGTAGTGGTTACGTCCTGCGGCACAGTGCTGCTGTGCCGAGGATGTAACCACTACGTCCTCGGCACACAGCCCAGAGGGAGCGCTCTCGCTCCCTCTGTGTGCTTCCCCCCACCCCCCCAAAGTCAGGGATGGAAGGGGAAGCCCTTCCCCTTCCACCCCCGACCCCCCCTCCTCCCCATAATGACGTCAGCGCGCGATCGCGCGCTGACTTCATTATGGGGATTTCGCCGCACAGGAAGCCATTTGCTTCCTGTGCGGCGAACGGAGAAGAGGTAAGAATCTCTTCCCGGTGGGTGGGGGGTTTGGGCTAAAGAGGCACCGGGGGAAAGGAAAGGCTTTTCCTTTCCCCCGGTGTCTCTTTGAGCATTCCTGCTGCCCGATCGCATTGCGATCGGGCAGCAGGAATGCCCACTAGACACCAGGGATTTTTTATTTTTGTTGTTCTTTACTGTTTCTTGTTTGCGGGGAGCGGCCCCTTGGGCAAGGGTCGCTCCCCTTGTGGGGGCAATTAGTTACGGCCATTTCTGCCCCCCTTGGGGGCAGATTGGCCTACTTTTTAGGCGGATCTGCCCCCAAGGGGGGCAGAAACCACTGGATCACCAGGGATTTTTATTTTCTGTGCATTTATGTTGGGGGGGTGCCCCCTTGGGCAAGGGGCGCCCCCCCCAAGGGGGCAGAGAACTGTTGGCCTTTTCTGCCCCCCTTGGGGGCAGATCGGCCTATTTTTTTTAGGTCCATCTGCCCCCAAGGGGGGCAGAAGCCACTTAGGCACCAGGGATTGTGTGTGTAGTGAATGGGGGGGCGCCCCCTTGGGCAAGGGTCGCTCCCCTGTGGGGGGCATGTCCTTTAGGGCCATTTCTGCCCCCCTTGAGGGCAGATTGGCTACTTTTTAGCCAGATCTGCCCCCAAGGGGGGCAGAAAACACTAGATCACCAGGGTTTTTTATTTTTATGTGTATTTATGTGGGGGGGGTGCCCCCTTGGGCAAGGGGCGCCCCCCCAAGGGGGCAGAGAACTGTTGGCCTTTTCTACCCCCCTTGGGGGCAAATCGGCCTATTTTTTTTAGGTCCATCTGCCCCCAAGGGGGGCAGAAGCCACTTCGGCACCAGGGATTGTGTGTGTAGTGGATGGGGGGGCGCCCCCTTGGGCAAGGGTCGCTCCCCTTTGGGGGGCATGTCTTTTAGGGCCATTTCTGCCCCCCTTGAGGGCAGATCAGCCTATTATTTTTAGGCTGATCTGCCCCCAAGGGGGGCAGAAAATACTAGAACGCCAGGGATGTTTTTTTATGTGTTTATTTTTGTGGGGGGGCGTCCCCTTGGGCACGGGGCGCCCCCCCAAGGGGGGCATTGACCTGTTGGCCATTTCTGCCCCCCCTGGGGGCAGATGGGCCTATTTTTCTAGACCCACCTGCCCCCAAGGGGGGCAGAAGTCACGTAGACACCAGGGATAGTGTGTGTGTGTGTGTGTGTTAGTGGATGGGGGGGGGCTTGGGCAAGGGTCGCCCCCCACTTTGGGGGCACATGTACCCAGGCCATTTCTGCACCCCTTGGAGACAGATCAGCCTATTATTTTTAGGCTGATCTGCCCCCAAGGGGGGCAGAAACCACTAGAACGCCAGGGATGTTTTTTTATGTGTTTATTTTTGTGGGGGGGCGTCCCCTTGGGCACGGGGCGCCCCCCCAAGGGGGGCATTGACCTGTTGGCCATTTCTGCCCCCCCTGGGGGCAGATGGGCCTATTTTTCTAGACCCACCTGCCCCCAAGGGGGCAGAAGCCACGTAGACACCAGGGATAGTGTGTGTGTGTGTGTGTGTTAGTGGATGAGGGGGGGCTTGGGCAAGGGTCGCCCCCCACTTTGGGGGCACATGTACCCAGGCCATTTCTGCACCCCTTGGAGACAGATCAGCCTATTATTTTTAGGCTGATCTGCCCCCAAGGGGGGCAGAAACCACTAGAACGCCAGGGATTTTTTTTTATGTGTTTATTTTTGTGTGGGGGCGTCCCCTTGGGCACGGGCGCCCCCCCAAGGGGGGCATTGACCTGTTGGCCATTTCTGCCCCCCCTGGGGGCAGATGGGCCTATTTTTCTAGAACCACCTGCCCCCAAGGGGGGCAGAAGCCACGTAGACACCAGGGATAGTGTGTGTGTGTGTGTGTGTTAGTGGATGGGGGGGGGCTTGGGCAAGGGTCGCCCCCCACTTTGGGGGCACATGTACCCAGGCCATTTCTGCACCCCTTGGAGACAGATCAGCCTATTATTTTTAGGCTGATCTGCCCCCAAGGGGGGCAGAAACCACTAGAACGCCAGGGAATTTTTTTTATGTGTTTATTTTTGTGGGGGGGCGTCCCCTTGGTCACGGGGCGCCCCCCCAAGGGGGGCATTGACCTGTTGGCCATTTCTACACCCCCTGGGGGCAGATGGGCCTATTTTCTTAGGCCCACCTGCCCCCAAGGGGGCAGAAGCCACTTAGGCACCAGGGATAGTGTTGTGTGTTTTTTTTTTTGTTTTTTTTTGTTTGAGGGCTGTCCCCTTTGGCAAGGGTCGCTCTCCATGGGGACACAGTACTAAAGGTATTTTTTGGCTTCCTTGGGGCAGACAGGCCTATTTTTTTAGTAGGCCCATCTGCCCCTATGGCAGAATCCACTTAGGCACCAATTTCTAAAATGTTTGATGGTGGGGTGTTTGTCAACTGAAGAAGTCTTTGCATTTGTGATAAAAAATGTTTTCCTCCTTTTTGTTCTAGTTCAAAGCTTTTGCTTTATTTGCTGTGGCTCCTTGCGGTTTTGGCGGTGGTTGACCTGCAGTTTGCACAGTTGCATGTTTTAGGTAAGTAAAAACAATTTACTCCAAAGGAGTATTGTTGCCATGCATGAATGACATGTTTGTAGGGGGTGTACTAAATGCAGGATTGTGTGTGAAATTGTCCTTAGGTTTGTGCACAATGATATTTGTTTTGTCTTATTTCTAATTTGCCTTTCTTTCTTTCTTTTTAGTGGGATATCATTGGTGATTGCTGTGTAGTTGCTGGTGAATCAAGCTTTTTCAGGCAAGTGAGCGGTATAGTTTTTGAGTTTGTAACTCTTACTAACAAAGCTACACTTTGTTACTTGTCTTACACAGTGCTGGTTGTTGGTGGTGAATTTGTCCAGTTAATTTTAGCAGGAGAGATCATGGCTAGCCGCAGGATGACCGCTCAGCAGGTGGTTGGTATGCTTTTTGAGTCACAGTCTGATCATGACTATGAGACGGACTCTGCATCTGAGGCAGAGGAGGAAGTCAGAGATTCTGGCAGTGATGTTTCTGTTGGAGGGGAATCTTCTGATGATGAAGCCACACTCAGTGCAGATGAAGGTTCTGTTTTAGAGGAGGACATTGATGTGCCAATAGTGCAGCAACCTGGGGCTGAAAGGTTTCCCGTTAGAAGACCTGATGTCTGGGTTGCCCCAAACATGGAGCAGCCAGAGTTGCCTGCCTTTACTGGTCTCCCGGGGTGTAACGCCAATACAGAGAACTTTATGCCTATCAATTTCTTTGAGTTATTCATGGATGATGTGTTTTTGGAAGAGATTGTTGAGCAGACTAATTTGTATGCGGAGCAGCATTTGAGGGACAACGCTGCTAGACTTAGGCCACACTGTAGAGCTGCCCAGTGGATTCCCACAAATTTGGAGGAGATAAAAAAGTTTTTGGGTTTGACTTTTTTGATGGGGTTGATAAGGAAGCCGTCACTGGCTTCTTATTGGTCTACTAGTCCCTTGATGGCAACAGCTATATTTCCAGCTACCATGAGTCGTAATCGGTATTTGCTTCTTCTTAGGATGCTGCATTTTGTTGACAATGCATTAGCCTTGCCACGAGATCACCCAGATTCTGACCGTCTTTTTAAAATTAGGCCTGTCCTTGATCATTTTGTAGATCGGTTTTCGGAGGTCTATGTTCCAGGCAAAGAGATAAGTGTGGACGAGTCTTTGGTCCTCTTCAAGGGTCGTTTGGTTTTTAGGCAGTACATTCCTAGCAAAAGGGCACGATATGGAATTAAATTGTATATGCTGTCTGAAAGTAGGACAGGATATGTGTATAGTTTCCGTGTGTACACTGGTAGGGATTCCAATATTGACCCCCCTGGTTGTCCTCCCACTTTTGGAGTTACTGAGAAAATAGTGTGGGATCTTGGTAGACGACTGTTCAACAAAGGTCACCATTTGTATGTAGATAACTTCTACACTGGTGTGCAGTTGTTCAAGGAATTGTTTAGAGTGGACACAGTTGCTTGTGGCACAATCCGTTCTAACCGGAAAGGCTATCCAAGGGAGCTTGTCTGTAAAAAACTTGAGAGGGGACAGTGCTGTGCCTTGCGGAACGAGGAGCTGCTAGCTTTGAAATTTTCAGACAAGAGGGATGTCTACATGCTAAGTACCATCCATGATGAGAGTACTTCCCCTGTGACTGTTTGGGGCCAGGTTGCTGAAGTGCGCAAACCTGTGTGCATTTTAGATTATAATAAGCACATGGGAGGTGTAGATAGAGTTGACCAGAGGTTGGAACCTTATACTGCTATTCGTAAGTCTTATGTTTGGTATAAGAAGTTAGCACTTCACCTCTTCCACTTAGCAACCTTCAATGCTTTTATTGTGTTTAGGGATAGGTCTCCAGACTCAAAGATGACATTTGTGAAATTTCAGGAGTCAGTGATAGAGAGCCTTATTGTGGTGGAACAGGCCAGAATTCCTAGAGAAGCAGTGGTGGAGGATGTGGCTAGATTGAAAGATCGCCACTTTGCTGAGCACATTCCTCCCACACCCAAAAAAGACTTTCCAGCTAAGAAATGTAGAGTGTGTTTTCGAAGAGGTATCCGGAGGGAGTCTCAAATGTACTGCCCAGATTGTCCTTCAAAGCCTGGGCTGGTGTCGGTGCTTGTTTTAAGAATTACCACACCCAGAAGAATTTCTGGGAACAACCATGAGTGTAAACTCATGTCTGTTTTGTATTTTCATGTGTTTAGTTTCATGGTTAGCATTTCTGTCATGTTCTTAGTTAGAGCTTTTGTGTTTGTTGTTTTGTAATTCTTTCTACTTAGTTAGGGGTTCCTCTGTTTAAAAAAAATAAAAAAAATATGATGCCATTGTGTGTGGAGTGGGGCTTGGCTGAGACTGTACATATTGACTTGATGTTGGCTACTGCAACACACTGCCAGCCAAACACCAGTCCACACACTCCCATCAGCTGGTGTGATTGTTGTATCAGGCATGTGGGCGTATGTAAGTGATGGGCCCTTGAGTGGCGCTGTCTGTCGATGTGAGTGTTGTAATGTGCTGGGCCCGTGGCTGGCGGTGTGAATGGCCTTGTGTGTGTCATGTATGAAAGTTGTGTGAATGGACTGTAAAGCGGTTGGTGCCTTGTCGCGGCTTTACAGCTCACGAGCTGTGAGTCATTGGTTCAGTTTTTTGCCTTTCAGTTACTAACAGTGCTTTTCATTTTTGTGAAAGCTCTTGTTAGAAAAATTTGATCCACTGAACCATCACTCACCCTCGTGCCAAATCCAACCAGTATGTGTGGTAAAAATGACCAAACCTGCTCCGCTGTAATCAGGCGTCGCAGCACACCTATGACACGCTAGGAGCCTCAGGTGGGACCCCGATGATGAAGCATGCCACCAACTTGGTTGGTGGGTGAGGGGTCTTTTTCACATAACCTAAGTGTGTTTCTTTTCAAAATTGTAGTGTTTGGCACATCACGGACGTATGTGGGCACATCAAAACGATATATTACAAAACTACCTGTGTTTGGGGGGGGAGAGGGCACCTATGTTTTTGGTCCTGTGTGCGGCCTTCATCTAGGGAAACCTACCAAACCCAGACATTTTTTAAAACTAGACACCCCAAGGAGTCTAGGGAGGAGTGGCTTGCGTGGATCCCCCAACATTTTCTTACCCAGACTCCTCTGTAAACCTCAAAATGTGCTTAAAAAAAGCATATTTTCCTGACTTTTCTTCGTACGATCACCACTCCAGCACAAAATTCCTACTCCCCAGTGTTCCCCTCAGTCTCCCAAATAAAATGACACCTCACGTATGTGGGTCCCCAAAGCAGAGTCAGTCTAAAGATGTATAAAAGAATATGTCCTTATAAACTCGCAGTACTATCCCCTGTATCTCTACAAGTTTTGGGCCTTATTCTGTTGGAGGCACCTGGCCCACCCACACAACTGAGGTATCATTTTTATCGGGAGACTTGGGGGAACGCTGGGTGGAAGGAAATTTGTGGCTCCACTCAGATTCCAGAACTTTCTGTCACCGTAATGTGTGAAAAATGCGTTTTTTTAGCCAAAATTTGAGGTTTGGAAAGGATTCTGGGTAACAGAACCTGGTCAGAGCCCCTCAAGTCACCCCATCTTGGATTCCCCTAGGTCTCTAGTTTTCAGAAATGCACAGGTTTGGTAGGTTTCCCTAGGTGCTGGCTGAGCTACAGGCCAAAAACTACAGGTAGGCACTGTTTTCAATGAAAAAATGTGATGTGTCCACGCTGCGCTTTGGGGCATTTCCTGTCGCGGGCGCTAGGCCTACCCACGCAAGTGAGGTATCATTTTTATCGGGAGACTTGGGGGAACGCTGGGTGGAAGGAAATTTGTGGCTCCTCCCAGATTCCAGAACTTTCTGCCACAGAAATGTGAGGAACATGTGTTTTTTTTAGCCAATTTTTGAGCTTTGCAAAGGATTCTGGGTAACAGAACCTGGTCCGAGCCCCGCCAGTCACCCCTCCTTGGATTCCCCTAGGTCTCTAGTTTTCAGAAATGCACAGGTTTGGTAGGTTTCCCTAGGTGGCGGCTGAGCTAGAGGCCAAAATCTACAGGTAGGCACTTTGCTAAAAACAGGTCTGTTTTCTGTGATGTGTCCACGTTGCGCTTTGGGGCGTTTCCTGTCGCGGGCGCTAGGCCTACCCACACAAGTGAGGTATCATTTTTATCGGGAGACGTGGGGGAACGCTGGGTGGAAGGAAATTTGTGGCTCCTCTCGGATTCCAGAACTTTCTGCCACAGAAATGTGAGGAACATGTGTTTTTTTAGCCAATTTTTGAGCTTTGCAAAGGATTCTGGGTAACAGAACCTGGTCCGAGCCCCGCCAGTCACCCCTCCTTGGATTCCCCTAGGTCTCTAGTTTTCAGAAATGTACAGGTTTGGTAGGTTTCCCTAGGTGCCGGCTGAGCTAGAGGCCAAAATCTACAGGTAGTCACTTCGCAAAAAACACCTCTGTTTTCTTCCAAAATTTTGGTGGTGTCCACGTTGCGCTTTGGGGCGTTTCCTGTCGTGGGCGCTAGGCCTACCCACGCAAGTGAGGTATAATTTTTATCGGGAGACTTGGGGGAACGCTGGGTGGAAGGAAATTTGTGGCTCCTCCCAGATTCCAGAACTTTCTGCCACAGAAATGTGAGGAACATGTGTTTTTTTAGCCAATTTTTGAGCTTTGCAAAGGATTCTGGGTAACAGAACCTGGTCCGAGCCCCGCCAGTCACCCCTCCTTGGATTCCCCTAGGTCTCTAGTTTTCAGAAATGCACAGGTTTGGTAGGTTTCCCTAGGTGGCGGCTGAGCTAGAGGCCAAAATCTACAGGTAGGCACTTTGCTAAAAACAGGTCTGTTTTCTGTGATGTGTCCACGTTGCGCTTTGGGGCGTTTCCTGTCGCGGGCGCTAGGCCTACCCACACAAGTGAGGTATCATTTTTATCGGGAGACGTGGGGGAACGCTGGGTGGAAGGAAATTTGTGGCTCCTCTCGGATTCCAGAACTTTCTGCCACAGAAATGTGAGGAACATGTGTTTTTTTAGCCAATTTTTGAGCTTTGCAAAGGAATCTGGGTAACAGAACCTGGTCCGAGCCCCGCCAGTCACCCCTCCTTGGATTCCCCTAGGTCTCTAGTTTTCAGAAATGTACAGGTTTGGTAGGTTTCCCTAGGTGCCGGCTGAGCTAGAGGCCAAAATCTACAGGTAGTCACTTCGCAAAAAACACCTCTGTTTTCTTCCAAAATTTTGGTGGTGTCCACGTTGCGCTTTGGGGCGTTTCCTGTCGCGGGCGCTAGGCCTACCCACGCAAGTGAGGTATCATTTTTATCGGGAGACTTGGGGGAACGCTGGGTGGAAGGAAATTTGTGGCTCCTCCCAGATTCCAGAACTTTCTGCCACAGAAATGTGAGGAACATGTGTTTTTTTAGCCAATTTTTGAGCTTTGCAAAGGATTCTGGGTAACAGAACCTGGTCCGAGCCCCGCCAGTCACCCCTCCTTGGATTCCCCTAGGTCTCTAGTTTTCAGAAATGCACAGGTTTGGTAGGTTTCCCTAGGTGGCGGCTGAGCTAGAGGCCAAAATCTACAGGTAGGCACTTTGCTAAAAACAGGTCTGTTTTCTGTGATGTGTCCACGTTGCGCTTTGGGGCGTTTCCTGTCGCGGGCGCTAGGCCTACCCACACAAGTGAGGTATCATTTTTATCGGGAGACGTGGGGGAACGCTGGGTGGAAGGAAATTTGTGGCTCCTCTCGGATTCCAGAACTTTCTGCCACAGAAATGAGAGGAACATGTGTTTTTTTAGCCAATTTTTGAGCTTTGCAAAGGATTCTGGGTAACAGAACCTGGTCCGAGCCACACAAATCACCCCATCTTGGATTCCCCTAGGTCTCTAGTTTTCAGAAATGCACAGGTTTGGTAGGTTTCCCTAGGTGGCGGCTGAGCTAGAGGCCAAAATCTACAGGTAGGCACTTTGCTAAAAACAGGTCTGTTTTCTGTGATGTGTCCACATTGCGCTTTGGGGTGTTTCCTGTCGCGGGCGCTAGGCCTACCCACACAAGTGAGGTATCATTTTTATCGGGAGACGTGGGGGAACGCTGGGTGGAAGGAAATTTGTGGCTCCTCTCAGATTCCAGAACTTTCTGCCACAGAAATGTGAGGAACATGTGTTTTTTTAGCCAAATTTTGAGGTTTGCAAAGGATTCTGGGTAACAGAACCTGGTCCGAGCCACACAAATCACCCCATCTTGGATTCCCCTAGGTCTCTAGTTTTCAGAAATGCACAGGTTTGGTAGGTTTCCCTAGGTGGCGGCTGAGCTAGAGGCCAAAATCTACAGGTAGGCACTTTGCTAAAAACAGGTCTGTTTTCTGTGATGTGTCCACGTTGCGCTTTGGGGCGTTTCCTGTCGCGGGCGCTAGGCCTACCCACACAAGTGAGGTATCATTTTTATCGGGAGACTTGGGGGAAAATAGAATAGCAAAACAAGTGTTATTGCCCCTTGTCTTTCTCTACATTTTTCCCTTCCAAATGTAAGACAGTGTGTAAAAAAGACGTCTATTTGAGAAATGCCCTGTAATTCACATGCTAGTATGGGCACCCCGGAATTCAGAGATGTGCAAATAACCACTGCTTCTCAACACCTTATCTTGTGCCCATTTTGGAAATACAAAGGTTTTCTTGATAGCTATTTTTTACTCTTTATATTTCAGCAAATGAATTGCTGTATACCCGGCATAGAATGAAAACCCACTGCAGGGTGCTGGTCATTTATTGGCTCTGGGTACCTAGAGTTCTTGATGAACCTACAAGCCCTATATATCCCCGCAACCAGAAGAGTCCAGCAGACGTAACGGTATATTGCTTTCGAAAATCTGACATTGCAGGAAAAAGTTACAGAGTAAAACTTAGAGAAAAATTGATGTTTTTTTCACCTCAATTTCAATATTTTTCTTTTTCAGTTGTTATTTTCTGTAGGAAACCCTTGTAGGATCTACACAAATTACCCCTTGCTGAATTCAGAATTTTGTCTACTTTTCAGAAATGTTGCGGTTTATGGGATCCAGCGTTGGTTTCATGCCCATTTCTGTCACTGACTGGAAGGAGGCTGAAAGCACAAAAAATCGTAAAAATGGGGTATGTCCCAGTAAAATGCCAAAATTGGGTTGAAAAATTGGGTTTTCTGATTCAAGTCTGCCTGTTCCTGAAAGCTGGGAAGCTGGTGATTTTATCACCGCAATCCCTTTGTTGATGCCCTTTTCAGGGAAAAAACCACAAGCCTTCTTCTGCAGCCCATTTTTCCAAATTTTTTTTAAAAAATGAAATTTTCACTGTTTTTTGGCTAATTTCTTGGCCTCCTTCTGGGGAACCCACAAAGTCTGGGTACCTCTAGAATCCCTAGGATGTTGGAAAAAAAGGACGCAAATTTGGCATGGGTAGCTTATGTGAACAAAAAGTTATGAGGGCCTAAGCGCGAACTGCTCCAAATAGCCAAAAAAAGGCTCGGCACAGGAGGGGGAAAAGGCCTGGCAGCGAAGGGGTTAAATAAATGACACTAGCTTTGTCCATCATTTGATCTCAATCAACATTCTTTCTGGAAAGTTTTGAGGTGATCTGTTAAGCAGCAGCTGAGAATAGAGGAGTGCCAAAATGCATTTTCCCCTGCAATTTTCTGTAGGAAAATTGAACAGTGATTCATCAAAATGGGTGAAAGGAATTACACTAAATTTGACAGAAAGATAAATCTTGATCCAGATAGCATTAATTTTGTAATTTGGTGTAAAATGATTCCATAGTTTTTGAGAAAACAATGTTCAAAATGTATATTTATTTCAGGCAGCTATGGATCTGTGAACCTAAAGTGTATGTTTTTGTTTTCTGGTTGCAACCAGAAGGAAACGTTGTTGTCTCCACTTTAGGACTCGGAGACTTGGTCCTCAAGTCCCACAAAATGAGGTAAAATAAGTAATGAGTGGGCTGGGTAGGGGTAACAGAGGGGTGGTTACAGAAGTACCTCCCCTTTTGAGCCAAATTAAATAATGTTTTTGTGCGGTCCTCCTGGAGAATCGTGGTGGATGCATGGCACAAATTATAGTTCACACAGTGTGCAAGTTAAATTTTCTTGAGATAACTATTACTAGAGAATTTTAGTGGTTTTGTTAGTTTCAAACATTATATTTTAACTACCATTTTCACCTAACTTCAACATCCCCTTAACATTTGTTTTTATTCAGTGAATATCTACATTTTTTAACATAAAGCACATAGTATTATAATTCCTAAATATAACCAGTTTAATCTTTGTTTTTTTCAGTGAAAATACATTATTACATTGCTGTACATTATAAGGATACTGCAAGTCACCAAGGATTTCCATTTCCATACAGAGCCTAAGGCTGATTTCCTTCATAGGGTTATGAACTCCAACTCCAACATTATGTCAATCCTTTTCTTGCAATCATAAAAAGGCTGCTGAAACTCACAGTTCTGCTGATTTCACCATTTTATTCCCATAAACCTTGTGCTGCCTTAACTCGTTTCAGCTAACTGACCAGCCTTTCTCACATACCCGGATGCCATAATGCATTTATTATTAACCCCCTTGCTGCATGTGGCAGCCAATGGCCGACGCATGTACACCATCCCCAGTGTGTTTGTCGGCCATTGGCTGACACTAGGAAGTACTGAAAAGGATTCTTGAGTACAAGCACCAGAGGATTAATCTTTTTATAAAAGGGCTGGGGGAGATGCAGAATCACTGCATCTCTCCCGGCCTGCCCCCCACCCATCTGTGACATCAATGCGAGATTTCTCACTGGCGACGTAGAAGACTCAAAGTTAGACCTTGCTCCGTTGTCTGGTGGTGTTTTGGGGGCTGCGATCCACAGGTGTTAGGAAAGCATTGTTGGAAAAGGGAGTCTCCCCTTTCCAACAATGCCTTCCTGGGCACTAGGCCATCAGGTTTTTTATATGGGTGTTCTGTCCTCGTGGTAATGGGCCAGCACCCAGGGTGGCAAATTTTTGTATAAAATATTAAGGTGGTTTTTTTCCCCCCCGGTGGTGGGTTATTGAGCCCCCAGGGGCTTTCCCCAAGGAAACCACACATTAAAAATATATATATAAACAAATGATGGGGTGATATCTCTCTCTCTTTCTCTCTCTGTATATATATATATATATATATATATATATATATGTATCTATAGATAGATAGATAGATATAGATATATAAATAGTTAGATAGATAGATAGATAGATAGATAGATAGATAGATAGATAGATAGATAGATAGATAGATAGATAGATAGATTCCCTTATAAAAACAAATGTTACACGAACATTACAGTTTAATCATACAAAACTATAGAAATTCAACTATTATAGTTAGAGTTATTTAAAGTAACTATACCTTGTGCCCTAAGATAACTATAACCTGCAGCTTTCCCATGCACAGTTAACAGTTATGGCATCAATAATTTTACTGCAAATGATACAGTACCATTATCAATGGTGTTCTATAGGATGTCATGAGTGTTTTAATATCTGGGCTAATAATCAGACCCTAGTGAGGGCCTGAGTTATAGTTACCTGGGGGTGTGAGTTATAGTTACTTGGAATAACTCTAACTAAACCACTGAATTTGGTTTGGTGCGATTAAAATGTGAGCCTAATTATAACTTCCCTGTAACCTTTGTTTTTAAGTGAATTGCTATGTTTTTTAATTAATTCGATTTCCTAACTATAACATCCCTGTAAACTTAGATTTTTTTCAGTGAATTTCTATGATTTTGTTAACGTAATGTAATTTTAATAACCGTACAGTAATCCAGACATTGCCCCGCATGGCCATCGTCAAGGCATGTCTCTCTGGGTGTGAGAATAGGTGTGAGAGGATGTCTCTGTGTATGAGAGTGGGTGTGGCAGTGTCTAGGTATGAGAATGGGTGTGAGAGGGTCTAACTGGATCTGTGAGTGGTGCATGAGTGGCTCTGTGAGTGAGTAGGTCAGTGTCCGAGTGGGTCTGTGAGTGGCTGCATGAGTGTCTGAGAGCATCTGTGAGTGGGTGTGTGAGTATCTGTGTGGGTGTGGTAGTAGCTGTGGGAGCAACTAAGCCACTTTTATCAAACAGGAGTTCACAGTTTCCCTCCTCCCCTGACCGATATTGGCTCGGGGGAACCTATCCCATGGTGCCAGCCTTAACAATTTTTTTACTTGTTTTATGGGGAGGGGGCCAATCTGCCCCTCTCCCCAGGCCGATCTCGGCCCTGGGGACCCTAACCCTTGGGGCCTAGCCTTACCTTTTTTTTTTTTTTTGCGGGGAGGGTCTGCACTGCCCCCCCCCACAACAGGCTGATCATGGACCGGGAACCCCGTCCCGGGACCCAGCCATGTCACTTGGGTGCCCCCTAGGGCACCCATTCGCCACTGTTGGGAACCATGGGGACGGCCTGAGTGCTGGTTATAGTTTCTTAGGGCACAAATTATAGTAACTTGAAATAACACTAATCATAACAGCTGAATTTCTATAGTTTTGTGCATGTAAATTGTGAACCTAACCATGATATCCCCGTAACCTTTGGTTTTGTAATGGATATGTATATATATATATATGTATATATATATATATATATATATATATAATAATAATTTCTTCCAAAAACAAAGCGCAGCTCTCCAAAAGACTTATAATTCTTTAATGTATTCCAAAACTACCCATCATCACCACAAACACGTTTTGACTATCACAGTCTTGATCATGGTAAGTCTATATATATATATTGCAGGACCACCACAACCAGCATGCACTGCTCACTTGAGAGGCCCACTGGGCAGACCAGTATTTAAAGAGACTAATCAGGTGCCTGTAATTAGACAAGCTGAAGCCATGCTGGTCTTTTCAGTAAGAAAGAAATGCCTGGAACACCTCCAGCACTGGCTGCACCTACGAGGGTGAAACACTTTTATATTTTTCTCTGCTGAAGAAAGGATTGACCTTGAAACACGTGTCCAGAGATGATTTTATAACTTAAGGCCTGGAATAATGAAACTGCTTAAAGAATTCACTGTGAGTTGCTGGCTTTGCTTTTTCTTCCCGTTTATATAACCTGTTGGGAGTGCGCTTTCAAATGAGGACAACTTCGTTATTGATATATATATATATATATATAGATATAATTTTTTTTACTGAAAAAAGGATACTGGGACGTTATAGTTAGGTTCTAAATTTACTCACACAAAACCATAGAAATTCAGCAGTTATAGTTATTTCAAGTAGTTATAACTTGCACCCTAAGGTGTATATAACTCATGCCTTCGCTATGTAATGCTAATTATCCTAGATATTACAGCACTCATGACAACTTCTAGTATGTTATTAAAAATATAGTTTGAGCATGAGAAGTCATATTAATGAAAAAGAAACTCTGCAAGGCGGGGGTGGTGAGTTATGGTTACTTTAGGGCATGAGTTATAGCTACTTGAAATAACCATAACTATAACAGCTGAATTTCTAAGGTATGTGCGGGTAAATTCAGATCCTAACTGTAATGCCCCTGTAACCTTTGGTTTTTTAAATACATTTCTATTCTTTTCGAAATTCTATTTCCTATCATAACATCCTTGTAACCTTTGCTTTCTTCAGTGAATTTTCATGTTTTTTTAACATAAATTAATTTTAATTACAATACGTTAGTGAAACCACAGCCTTGTTTCATAAGGACACTTGTAAGGGGGAGAATAAAATGTAGCAGCAACAAGTCACCATTGGAGTAACTGAAATCACATAAGTGATTCCCAGCTTCATTTCGCAACAACTTTGATCGTTCAGAACCACATAACTTCCATTAGAAAGTATCTGCAATACTGGATGAATCAAAGAGACAGGAGTATCCTTTTTATAAAATGCCAAATTTGCAAACTTCACATTGCAAAGGCCATGCGAGGGCACCAGCTTACAAATCACAGAATGACTAACAGTAGTCTCACATTTGCTTCCGCTAAGAAAGACCTCTGCTTAGCTGTTTATTTATAATCGAAAGGCAACTCCCACATCTTGTGTATTTAGCTGTCTCCTAGCTGCTCAACCCTGCCTACTGCAAAATTCTTTAAGCATTTTGTGAAATGAAAGGTGGAAATGAGACAGGTGAGGGGATTTATGCTACAGTGAAAGGCAACGTTTCCAATTTCTCAATGTTAAGCATGACATAACTCGATTTTTTTTGCCATTATCTATTGTTGTCTGGACAAATTAAAAGCGACAAACAATTAAGTAACCTTAACGTGCTTGCAGGGCATGTGACCACATTTGAGAATCTGCAGTGTCCCACTTAACTGCATTATAGAACTCAGCTGGCTTTGTCCATGTTGTAAAAAGAACACACCATTCTGAATAATATCAATTGCAGATGACACAATATAATTTAAGGCTTAAATTCTGTTGGACAAAGTGTTCATGCCATTATCTACAGCTAAACCCTTTTCCATGTTTTCCATATCAGTCGGCCTTAAACCTGCAACAACATCTATCTGGGAAAGTTTCCAGATCTCATAATATAAGGCCTTCAGTAAACACTTTGAGCTTGGCTTCCTGGGTCTTAGTAGGTAATCCTGTAGATTTTCATTCTCAGACAGGAGACTAAGGTGTTCTTTTACACATTTTTGAGTGGAGGAACACAGCCATAACTTTCTTATTCTGGAAGGTGGCAATTTGAAATAATATGACACAGCATTTCTGGTGTTGTCCCTAGTAAAATACGCAAACTTGTCTACTTTTGTTTTAGGACTCCCCACAGGTGGTGTTGAGCAATGATCTCACTGAGTGTAATTGTGAACTAATGTTGGAGCACTGGTTAGGTGCAGAAAGGAATGTCCGTAACGTTTATAACAAAACATGTCCCCATAAATCGCTGTGTTCATATACACATCTTCACTTTCAAATGCAGTGTAATATTCAAGCTCAGATAGCATAGAATTAACTTTTTTAACATTCCGGTCATTGAAAACAATACCAGGTGTAATTACATCACTCATAGAAACTTTACACAGATATGGAATTTGATTAACCTCAGTAGGACTGAATATGTCAAATTATACTTTGTCCTTCATAATCACATCTGAAATCAGAACTGCTAAAATGTTCACAAGGGCTAAGTCTCTTTGGACTTTATGGGAAGATAGTTAAGGTGTCAAAATCTCATCCACTGGCTCAGTGGCAGAGCGTTCAGGAAGATAAAGTCCATTTATCAGAAGGAAAAAGATAATAACAAAAACAATCCAAAGCAGAAAGGCAAGTGATGTCAACAGTGTCCACAGATAGTACCAGGGATACATTAAGCCATTGTTCTTAAGCCAAATGTACAGCTTATGTCTCTTTGATACAGTCTCAATTGCAGAAGAAGATGAGTCAGAAAAACAAAATCACCTGAAAAATAACCAGAAGCAGTCTGATCAAACACAGGAGCCAGTGCGGAGCTGGTGGATGGAACCATTTGTGGTGGTTCATAGTAGACAATTGCCCTGATTACAACCCTGGCGGTAAATGCCACCTACCGCCTTGCTGACGGCCGCCAACATACCGTGACAACGGCAGTATTCCGCCACGGGTATTACGACCCACACTGAGAATTCTGCCACTATACAGACACCCACGCAAGTCCGCCACACCAAAGGTCAGTGATAAACTGGCGGTAGCAAAACCCACACCGTCACGCCAACAGGAATACACCCACAGTATCACGACCCACGAATCAACGCAGCGGTCTTTCAATTGTGGTAAACCATTGCCTATACACACCGCCCCTGCTCAAAATACACACACACTTACAAAACTACACCACATTGGACAATTCAAAATACATACACCTGACACACATACAAACACCACACCAATACACTCACACCACTGTAAAATACACACTCAAACTACCCACAACCCGTTACAACTAAAAAAGAGACCAAGCACAGAGAGACAAGCAAAGAGCACACACTCAGTCAGAGGCACAGAAGACCATCACTCATACACCATCCACGCACATCACAGTATACACCCCAACACATCATCATCATCATCCCACACACCACCTCACACATATCACTCACACCCCATCCATGGCACCCCAAAGACACCCCAAGGGTCATGGTGGAGGATATCATCTGGCAGAGCCACAGCTATTCGGAACACAGGTGCAGCAGACGTCCATTGCAAGGAAGATGGAGCTATGGTGGAGAATCGTCGACAGGGTCAACGCCGTAGGGCAGCATCCAAGAACCAGGGATGACATAAGGAAGAGGTGGAACGACCTACAGGGAAAGGTGCGTTCTGTGGTTTCAAGACACCAGATTGCTGTACAGAGGACTGGTGGTGGACCCCCAACTCCTCCCCCACAACTAACAACATGGGAGGAGCAAGTCTTGGCGATCATGCATCCTGAGGGCTTCGCAGGAGTAGCAGGAGGACTGGACTCTGGTAAGTCAAATCTTTACCATTATAACCCCCACCCTACCTTCAAGCCATCACATACCCCCACCTGTACCCTCACTCCCATCACTCCATCACTTCACACACACCCCACACTCACAACCCACACATCCCAATACTAAGCCCTGCATGCAACAACAATGCATGGACACCCATCACAGCCCTGCATGGACACCACAGCATGCCCAGTAGAGAGACTCACCCAGCCCACACAATCAGCAATCACTCAAGGCCAAGGCAACAGGGAAAGCACAATTATACAGGGAAACACAGCCATTGCACAAGAAGGCACACACAGATACGAATAACAATGCATTTGCATCCCAACAGGACCCCTACCCAACGTCACCGGAGAGGAGGTGCCACCAACATCCAGTCCCCCCACAGAAGAGACCCACAGTGATAACAAGCCAGGAGCACCCACTCAATCCAACTAGAGCCACAGAATACCATCACCCATGCCCTATTCACGCACATCACAGCATACACCCCAACATATCACCCCACACATCACCCCACACATCCTCACACACACCACATCCATGGCACCCAAAGACACCCCAGGTTTTCTGAGGAGGAGCTAAGGGTCATGGTGCAGCAGACGTCCATTGCAAGGAAGATGGAGCTATGAAGGAAAGCCGTGAACAGGGTCAACGCAGTGGGAGAGCACCCAAAAACCAGGAATGACATCAGGAAGAGGTGGAAGAACCTATGGGGAAGGTGCATTCCGTGGTTGCAAGACACCAGGTAGCAGTACAGAGGACTGCCGGTGGACCCCCACCTTCTCCCCCACAACTAACAACATAGGAGGAGCAAGTCTTGGCGATCATGCATCCCGAGGGCCTCACAGGAGTAGCAGAAGGACTGGATTCTGGTAAGTCAATTCTTAACTACTTTATCCCCCCCACCCTACCTGCATGCCATCACAAACTCCTACCCCCATCACTCGACCACCTCACATATACCCCACTAACACAACCCACCCATCCCAATACCAAGCCATGCATGCAACATCAATGCATGGAACCCCATCACAGACCTGCATGGATCCCCATCACTCCTGCATGCCCAGTAGAGAGACTCACCCAGCCCACAAAATCACCACTAACACAAGGCCAAGCTGACAGGGAAATCACAATCATACAGAGAAACACACCTATGCACAAGATGGCACACGCAGACACATCAAAATTGCATTTGCATTCCTAGAGGACCCATACTCCACGTCACCGGAGAGGGGGTGCCAGCCACATCCAGTCCCCCACCTGAAGAGGCCCACAGTGACGACAGCAGCTCTGCACGCCTGGATCAGGATGACCAACCTGGCCCATTCGGAACCTCCGGACAGTCGGTACCCCTGCCACAGTCCCAACCCACCACAGAGCCTTCCCCCTCAGGAAACACCAACACAGCACCCACCCAGTGGGCCCATGCCACTGTCCCCAGGACACGTCAATCAGCAGTGTGTCCACCACTACAGGGACCCCAGGAAACCCCGCAAACCCAAGACAATCAGGGACCTTGGGTCAGTAGCAGTGGCCACATATTTCAGGTGACAGAGGCACAGGACAACAGGGAAGCTGGGAGGACTGCTGTGCGACAGGGGGACGACAGGCCCAGGGAACCGACTTTCTACGATGCACTCTCCAACATCCTGGGAACATGCCACCATTCCCAGGACAAAATGGGCCACATACTGGCCAAGTTGCAGGAGACCCAGCGGCTGCAGAAGGGATAGTACCTGGGGATCAGGGAGGACCTAACAAAAATATACACCATCCTGATCACCATTGCAGGGGTGCTGGCTGACATGGGCAAGACCATGAGTGAGGCAGTGGCACCTGATACTAGCCAAACCGAGGAACAGCCTTTCACCTCCGCCGGCACTAGTGGACAGGAGGCCCTGCCACTGGAACAACAGGCCACCAGCACCCCACCCCTGTAGAAGGAGAACCACCCCGCAAAAGGTCCATGTGATCCAGGCAGATGCCAGAGAACATTGCCAAGACCCCGCCAGGAAATAAGACTCTCCTGATTGTCACCCCTGTGTCCCACTCTGTTATCCTGTCCACCTTGAACTGCCATTGCTCCCCTTCCTATGCCCCATTGGACAATGCACCTGTGATACCAAGAGAATGGACTCTACCCTGCACTTATGAGCACCTAAATAAGCACCCTTGGAACAAATACCGATCTGGAGTCTGTCTAATGATTCACAAATGTATTAGTACAATATTATCAAAGCATTGCAACTCAAATGTACAGTGAAATATACTTTAGGATGATCTTTGGTGGGCAGCAGTACACATAGCAGGAGCCAGATTGGGGCACAGAGATCTGAAAATAGAGATTCCAAAGGGAACAGTCAGTGGCCATAGACATAGTGAAAGAGGCTGCCTTGTACAATGTCCAACAGATAACTGAAATGTAAAGTGGAGTTACAGTGTCTTACTTGTGTGTCACTGGAAGTACTGCTGTAATATATTGGTTCTGTTGTCCACATCTTCTTCCTCTGCCCCCTCTTCATCACTGTCCACAGGCTCCACCGCTGCCACAAGACCATCTCCAGGCAAATCCTCCTGCAGAAAAGGCACCTGGCATCTCAAGGCCAGGTTGTGCAACTTGCAACATGCAACGATGATCTGGCATACTGTCTTGGGTGAGTAGTACAAGGATCCACCTGTCAGATGGAGGCACCGGAACCTGGCCTTCAGGAGGCCGAATGTCCTTTCAATGATCCTCCTTGTACACCCATGTGCCTCATTGTAACGTTTTTCTGCCCTCACTGGGGTCAGTAGCCATGAGAGGTTGGGGTAACCAGAGTCACCTGCAGATATTGAGGTATACCTGTTAACTACACACTCACCCTTAGGGACAACCCCATACCCATACCCCAATTCATACTGGGTGTGGACCTTTGGCTCACCTATTAGCCACACCCGGTGCCTCTTGAGATATGGGAGACCTGCACCAGCCAGACTCTTGTGTGGCCCTTGGGGACTATATGTCCCCTGAGGGGGGTAAGTGTGCCCCCCTGGAAGTCCTGGAGTGCCAGGCAATGGTTCAACCGCAAGGTGGTGACTTTGGGTTGGATGACCAGGTTCAGAAGGTAAACTCTGACCTGGTGGGGGGAAGGTGTGCCCCCCAGGAAGTCCTGGGTTGCCAGGCGGTGGTCCAGTCTGTGGGTACAGACCCTGGACTGGAAGATCAGGTGCAGGGGGTAAACCCTGACCTGAAAAGGGGGGGGGGGCGGTTTGCCCAATCACTCCTCCTGGTGTGATTTCAAGGGGTACTCTCCCTGAGGGGGGGTTGCAGAACCCTAAGAGTAGGGTCAGGGGAGAGAGAGACTCACCCCTGACCCCAGTGCAATCTAAGGGTACAGACCCTGGATTGGAAGGCCAGGTTCAGGGTGGCCCCCCTGACCTGGAGGAAGGGGCTACTGCTAACAGTGCCCCTACCATGTTGTCTTCTGGGGGGGCCACTCCTAGTTGGGGGGGTGCAGGACCCCGGAAGGGAGGGCAAGGGGAGGGAAGCCTCAGCCCTGGCCCTAATCCAACCTGAAGGTACAGACCCCAGGTTGGAGGACCAGTTGCAGTTTAACATCCCTGCACTGGTGGGAGAATTGTGCAGGACTGCTTCTACACGCACCCTGACACTTTTTGTCTCTGGGGGTGCCACTCCTGGAGGGAGGGTACAGAGCCCCAGAGGGGAGGACCAGGGTCAGGTTGTCATCCCTGATCTGCTGGAAGGTAGAGTGGTCCAAGGGTGCCAGGCACCTGGGGCCACCGCCCCCCACTCTCCACAGTCACAGTGGTTGGAGAGGCCTGAGGTCGGGCTCTCATTCCTGACAGTTGTCAGGGGTCACTGTGACTTGCTGTCCTGGTGGACAGAGTTGCCCCTGGGGAGGGGGACGAGAGTCACACCCCAGGGGTGGAATGGGCAACACCACTGTGTTGGCCCTGGTGGCACTATCTGCTCATTGGGATACACCTGTGAGCAAAGTAAGGTTAGGTGCTCCACAGATGGTATCCGCAGATGTGGAGAAGGGTTCCCCATGGGTTAGCTTAGTGGGCCCTGAGAGTATGTACAGAGGATCCAACTAGAGTCAGGAAGGCATTGAACTGGAACATGCCCCTGCTGTTGTGGGCCTGTGTCCCTGTTCTATCATCCCAATCAGGGAAGTACACCAAGGTATTGATTGTTCTCCCCTGGCTTTAGGCTGGTAGGGGGTCGTGTTGGACTTTTTTGCTTATGCAGGGTCATCCCCAATTTTTTTGCCTCCTGCATCCTATGGTTTCTGACCTGTTGCTATTGGCTTTTGAACTCTGAGCACTTTACTACTGCTAACCAGTGCTAAAGTGCATATGCTCTCTGTGTAAATTGTGTTGTTGATTGGTTTATCCATGATTGGCATATTTGATTTACTGGTAAGTCCCTAGTAAAGTGCACTAGAGGTGCCCAGGGCCTGTAAATCAAATGCTACTAGTGGGTCTGCAGCACTGGTTGTGCCACCCACATAAGTAGCTCTGTAATCATATCTCGGACCTGCCACTGCAGTGTCTGTATGTGCAGTGTTAACTGTAAATTCGACTTGGCAAGTGTAGCCACAAACCTTCCCTTTTCTTACATGTAAGGCACCCCTAAGGTAGGCCCTAGGTAGCCCTACGGGCAGGGTGCAGTGTATGGTTAAGGTGGGACATATAGTAATGTGTTTTATATGTCCTGACAGTGAAATATTGCTAAATTCGTTTTTCACTGTTGCAAGGCCTGTCCCTCTCATAGGTTAACATGGGGGCTACCTTTAAATCTGATTAAAGTCTAGATTCCCTTTGGGAGCGGATGGACATGTGGAGTATGGGGTCTCTGAGCTCACAATTTCAAAATACATCTTTTAGTAAAGTTGATTTTAAGATTGTATGTTTGAAAATGCCACTTTTAGAAAGTGAGCATTTTCTTGCTTATACTATTTATGTGACTCTGCCTATTTGTGTATTCCCTGTCTGGGTCAGTTTGACAGTTGGGCTGGTTGCATCTCACACTAGACAGTGACACAAAGGGAGCTGGGGTGTAGTCTGCATTTCCTGATGAGCCATCTGTGCTAGGAGGGAGGGGAGGAGTGGTCACTTACACCTGAAAGGGCTGTGCCTGTCCTCACACAATGCAGTCTCCAACCCCCTGGTGAGTGTCTAGGGCCTGGGCTGGGCAAGGCAGGATTTCACATTCAGACTTTACTTTGAAGTAGGCGTACTTCAAAGGAGAAATTCGGTATAAGAAGGGCACCCAAAACCACAGACTTTAGAACACTTCTGGAAACAAGAGGAACCTCTGCCTGGAGAAGAGCTGAAGAGCTGAGGAGAAGTTCTGCCCTGCCTGTGACCGTGCTTTGTGGAGCTATCCTGCAGTTGCTGCTTCTGCAAGAGTAAGAGGGCAAAGACTGGACTTTGTGTGCCTTCCATGTTGTGAAGAAATCTCCAAGGGCTTGATATAGAGCTTGCCTCATGTTGTTTGAAGTCTCAGGGACAGCAAAGACTTCTCTCTGCCAGCACCTGTGGTCTCTGGAGAGTCTCCTGCTTTGACAAGTGGTGCCCTATCCAGTCTCTGGGCCCTTGAAAGGAAAGCTGGTGGAAATCTAAGGAAATCGACTTCGGACGACTTCGGACCGACGGCACTGCTGAAACTGGTGACGCTGCCTGCAACCGACTCCGTGATCTTCGCTGGAGCGCGACGACCTTCGCAGGCCCGATGCCGCTGCAGCCCCGCTGAAGTCCACGACTCCGTGGAAGTCGCCGCACCACGTCGTGACTGACACCGCTCAAAGTGAGCGGATTCAACGTTTCGCACAGACGCTGCGACACCTGACTTCGCGCATCAGCTTGTTTTCACTCATCACCAAAGATACTGTACTTGGGGGTCTACGCGACTCCGTGTCCGGCGCTGCCGGCTTGTTGGGAACGACTCCATCAAGACGCCATGTTAGCACCTCATTGAAGCATTTTGTGTTTCTAAGCGCTATTTTTGAGTTTAATCTTTAAAAATTCATAACTTGACTTGTGTACGTCGGATTTTTTGTCATTTTGGTCTTGTTTTGTTTAGATAAATATTTCCTATTTTTCTAAACTGGTGTTGTGTCATTTTGTAGTGTTTTCTTTAAGTTACTGTGTGTGTTGGTACAAATACTTCACAACTAGCACTCTGAAGTTAAGCCTACTGTTATGCCAAGCTACCAATAGGGTAAGCAGGGGTTAGCTGAGGGTGATTCTATTTTACCTTGACTACAGTGAGAGTCCTTGCTTGAACAGGGGGTAACCTGACTGTTAACCAAAGACCCCATTTCTAACAGAACCACTTGCCAGGAAATGGAGCACTGATAGAACCTGCACTTGAGGGGGCATACCTGTGGGCTGGCGGATAGCTGACATCAAGTCTGGCTCCAATTGGGCACACAGTTCCTGGACTGTGGCACAATCAAGTCTGTAGGTAATGATAATGTGTCTGTCCTCCATAGTCGCAAGGTACACCATGGGTCTGTACACTGGAGGATGCCGCCATCTCATATTCTGCCTCCGCAGTTGAAGCCTATGGAAGAGAACGGTGAGCAGAGGGTCATCTTCCCATTTCTTTAGCACTAATGTTGATTTATTTACTTTACAGGAACAGTATGTGAACTCGAGAGTTAGTTGATGTGGCAATTTCTGTTGTGATGCAGTTAGATGCCATGCCCTGTGCCCCCCTGAAATGGCGGCTGCCTGACTTGTGAGGAGGGACAAGTGGAAATGAAGTAATTGCACTGGCGTTGTGCGCCGTCGCGGTAGGCGGTCGATGACCGTGGCACAATTTCGTATTGCTTATCATTGGGCCCTGTGGGTTCCAGGAGCCAATGGCGATGTACGCCGGCGGTGACGGTATGCACCGCCGTGGACATGACTGCCAATTTTGATCTGTTCACTCACTTGCTACCTGACCTTCAACAGGAGAGGACCTACACTGCAAGTGCTGCTGTGACCAGTGTCTGGAACCGACCATGGCTCATGTGTCTGGGGAAAGGGCTCCTGCCTTTACTGCAGAGGAGTTGGAGAATCTGGTGGATGGGGTCCTAACCCAGTACACATTACTCTACGGTCCTCCATACAAAAAGGTGAGTACACTGTGAGCATGATGTGTGGGCCATGAATGTATGGAGTGCTGTGTATGTAAGTCACATGTTGGAGGGTGCTGAGGCGTCCTGGCCAGAGTGCAGCATGTAAGGTGGTCAATGTATGTGCATCAGGGGATGGGTGGAAACTGGTGGCAATGAGTCTGACGGTCTGGAAGAGTGTATAATTCCCTTTTCTGCTGTTTTTTCCCTCCAGGTCAGCGCCCACCAGAAAAAGGGTATTTGGCGTGCCATCGCCAAGGAGGTGCGGACCCTGGGGGTCTTTGACAGGCGTAGCACCCACTGCCGCAAGAGATGGGAGGACCTGCGCCGCTGGACAAAGAAGATGGCGGAGGCCCAGCTGGGGCTGGCCTCCCAACGAGGAAGGGGTGCCTGTCGCACCATGATCCCCCTGAAGTTCTGCATCCTGGCGGTGGCCTATCCGGAGTTGGATGGCCTCTTCAAGGCTTCAGAGTAGCCACGAGGGGGTGAGTACAGATTCTGAAAGCTGACTTTGCACGCGTTAGGAGGTACCTGGGTGGGGGATGTGGGCGGTGGGTGCCCCTAGGCCAGGGCAAACATGGCAGGGTAGGTCCCTTGTTGGACAGGCTCTGGAGCACTCCTACCCCAATAGTGTAAGTGGGCATCTACTACATGGCAGGGTCCTGTGGGTTTCTGGTGTGCAGATGGTGGCATTAGGCATTGTACCCCATGGGCTGGTGACTGTCTTAGGAAATGGTTGGGCATGGCCTAGTGCATAGGGCTGCTCCCCGTGTGTTGTGTACGCCAACGGTTGTGGTGTTGCTGGCATTGACCAAGTGTTTCCCTGTCTTTTTCCCACATTTTTGATTTGTCACCTTGTCCTTATGTGCATTAGCATCATCTGGCAGAGGAGTAGAGGCACCGGTGACGGAGGGAGCTGCATCCCACATGGGCCTGGGGGCCGAATCCACCGAGGGTGAGGGCACCAGTGGGATGGAGGGCGAGGGGAGCACCACAATGGGGACAGGAGGGGAGACCACAGACAGTGACTCCTCTTCCAAAGGAAGCTCCCTGGTGGTGGCAGACACCTCTGTGCCCACCCCAACAACAGGTACAGCCACCACCCCCTCTACCAGCTCCGCCTTCCCAGCTGCCCCTCATCGTGTTTCCCGTGCCTGCTCACCCAGGAGGGTGGGCATCTCCTTCGTCCCAGGCACCTCAGGCCCTGCCCCAGTCAGCCCTGCTGCCCTCAGTGAGGAGGCTATTGACCTTCTGAGATCCCTCACTGTTGGGCAGTCAACCATACTGAATTCCATTCAGGATGTCGTGAGGCATTTGCAACACACAAATGCATACCTGGAGGGCATTCACTCTGCCGTGGCGACCCAACAGAGAGCATTTCAGCCTCTGGCCTCAACACTGATGGCAGCCCTTGTCCCTGTGTCTAGCCTCCCCCCTCCAACTTCCTCTATCCAGACCCAATCCCCCCAACCCCAGCCTATCCCAAGCACACCTTCAGACCAGCATTCACACAACTCACCACACAAAAGTGGCTCATGCAAACATAAGCACCACACTTCATCTCACAGGCACTCACACAAGCACCATACCCATGCAAACACACCAACATCCACTGCCTCCACTGTGTCCCCCTCCTCCTCTTCATCTACCACCCTCCCAGTAGCGTCTACACTCACACCTGCATGCACTACATCTTCATCCACTACCTCCATCACCAGCACGCCCATCACAACACACCCCTCACGAGCAGTCACCACCCCACAACCATGCACATGTCCCCTGTGTCCTCTCCCAGTGTGTCTGTGACCCCTCCTCCCAAAGTACACAAACGCAAGCACCCACCCACCCACCCAACAGCCATCCACCTCACAACAGCATCCAGCCCTTGCCCCTTCACCCAAACTCAGCAGACAGACACCTCCTACAACCACTCCCTCTTCCTCCACTCCCAAACCCTCTCCATCTTCCCGTACCAGTGTATCTAAAAACATGTCCTGGCAAACATTGACCTGTTCCCTCTCTCTCCTCCCCATCCTTCCCCATGGGCCAGGGTGTCCAGATCCGAGGCCAGCACCTCAGCCACCAAGTCGGCCTCCACTTTGGTACCTGCAACTCCCAGAGGATCAAAGGGGGCACCCATCAGGCTAGCCAGTGTGCCACCAACCCCTGCAAAGGACCAAATCATTCTGCCACCTGCCAAGGTGAAGAAGGGGACAGCATGCAGCAAGGGCAAGGAGCATGACCCACCCAGCAAGGCCTCCTCCAAAACTCCAGCTGCCAGAGCCAAGGTCCAGCAGCATCTGCCAAGGTGAGGAAGGGGCAGAAAAGGCAAGGCACTTCAGGCCTCAGAGACTCCAGGTGAGGGCCTGGTGGCCACCATAAGAACCGACAGCCCCGCCACCTGTACTGCGGCCAGCACCGCTAGCATCCCAGCTGCAAGCACCACCACCTGCACCGCCACCTGCCCCGCCGCTGCCACCACTACTGTCAGCAGCAGCATCCCCAGTGGGCAGCCGTCCGAGGCTGCAGGAGATGGTCTGGTGCCTCCCTCACCACTGGCAGCACCGGCACCTGGACCACGGGCAGCACCGCCAGCATCCCCACCGCAACCACCGCCACCTGCACCGCTGACAGTAGGACCACTACCAGCAGCAGCAGCCCCAGTGTGCATCCGTCCGAGGCTGCAGGAGACAGCCTGGAGCCTCCCACCACTACTGGCAGCAACCCCATCAGCACCAGCCCTACCACGAGTTTGCAGGATGGAGTCTGGCCCTGCCTCCGTGGAGTATCATGCTACTTTGTCCCTACAAATCTCATGCCTCAAACACCCAGGTGAGGGAATGTGAACTGCCACACTCCAAGTGCTGCATCACTGGGCACAAAGCCCCCTCCTGAACCAGTGGAAGAAGGCATCCACTCACCCCCTCCTTGGCAGGATGAAGCAGACTGGGCACAAAGCCCCCTCCAGAACCAGTGGAAGAAGGCATACACTCACCCCTTCCTTGGCAGTATGAAGCACACTGGGCACAAAGCCCCCTCCAGAACCAGTGGAAGAAGGCATACACTCACCCCTCCCCTTGGCAGGATGAAGCACACTAGGCACAAAGCCCCCTCCATAACCAGTGCAAGAAGGCATCCACTCACCCCCTCCTTGGCAGGATGAAGCACACTGGGCACAAAGCCCCCTCCAGAACCAGTAGCGATATGCATCCACTCACCCTATCCTTGGCAGGATGAAGCACACTGGGCACAAAGCCCCCTCCAGAACCAGTGGAGATATGCATCCACTCACCCTATCCTTGGCAGGATGAAGCACACTGGGCACAAAGCTCCCTCCACAACCAGTGGAGAAGCCATCCACTTGAGAGACTGTGGCCTTGCACCCCCCAGGACAACGCAGTGGACAACCCACCCACTTGAGAGACTGTGGCCTTGCACTCCCCAGGACCAAGCAGTGGGCAACCCACCCACTTGAGAGACCGTGGCCTTGCACTCCCCAGGACCAAGCAGTGGGCAACCCACCCACTTGAGAGACTTGAGAGACTGTGGCTTTGCACTCCCCATGACCAAGCAGTAGGCATGGAGCCCCCTCGAGGAGCAGTGGTGTTATTCCATCTTCCAGCTGAGGTGCCCCCCCTTCCCCACCCCCCTGAGGTGCCTGTGTGTTTTCAACCTGATTCCCCTGCAGTGTTCTCCCCATATTGAGGCAGAAGTCAAGTGTGGGCTTGGCCCATGATTTTTGGCACAGTGGCCCACGGACATTTTGAAAGGACAATGTACAGCCTTCTGTAAATATTGTAAATATTTGTAAATACTGTTTTTCTATTCATTAAGTATATCTGCCTATTTCTAATATATCACTGATTTCACTCAATTCCTTTTGTCCTTGCGTTCTTCCAGGAGGTTATGGGGTATAAATGTAATGTTGTTGCATGTGTTTGAATGTCTGGTGTTATGGGTGAATGTGGGGGTGGGAGTGTTGCGTGTGTGTGTCACTCTCTTTTTCTTTCCCCCTCCCCTGTGTGCTAGGTGCAGTACTCACCGTGGTCGTCGCCACTGCCTTTGATATTCCTCGTGTATGAGTAGGTAGACCATCATGGGCAGGACCTGTAACTCGGGCTCCATGGCATCCCGGTTCTTCGTTGAGTGTCGAGAGGTGAGTGGTTTCCCTTCTGTGTTCTGCTTCCGGCGTGCTTTTGATGGCGTTGGTACTGCCCCGGAAAAGCTGGTGGATTGGCAGGTCGTAATGGGGTGGGCGGTACATTGACTTCCGCCTGTCTGTTGGCGGTGACCGCCACGGTGTTTGTTGCTACCGCCGTGGTGGTCAGAGTGTTAAAGTGGCTGTCTTTGTTGGCAGTTTCCCCTGTGGTCGTGATCCCATGGTTGTAATGAGGGCCAATGTTATCTGTCTGGATCACGTTGAAATAATAGCTTTCCACATCTTGGACAGTATTCGCCAGTGAAGTGCTGACAGGAATCAGCAGAAGCTCATTCTCTGCCCTCACCATGCACAAGGAGGCAATTGCAACATTGGTGCTGTCACAAATGTTCTTTACTGCTTGTAGAGGTATATCCTGTTGGGTAGTGAGAGGAGAGCGGGTACTACCTGAAGGGCCTCTGGGTCTTCTGTGCAGGATCGTCCACATGATGGAATCTGACATTGTCTATGGAAGCAAAACTGTTCTCCCTGGAACCACGCAACAGTGGTATGATGACTGTTCTGGTACCATGGCCCATATTTATACTTTTTGACGCAAAACTGCGCTAACGCAGTTTTGCGCCAAAAAAATTAGCGCCGGCTAACGCCATTCTGAAGTGCCATGCGGGCGCTGTATTTATTGAATGGCGTTAGCCGGCGTTAGCCGACCGGCGCTGCCAGGTGTGCGTGAAAAAAAACGACGTACACCAGGCAGCGCCGGCGTAGGGAAAAATGGCGTTTGGGCGTCCCAAAATGGGGCAAGTCAGGCTGAGGCAAAAAAATCGTCTTAACCCGATTTGCCCCATTTTTTTGGGGCACCCAGACGCCATTAACATGACTCCTGTCTTAGCAAAGACAGGAGTCATGCCCCCTTGCCCAATGGCCATGCCCAGGTGACTTCTGTCCCCTGGGCATGGTCATTGGGCATAGTGGCATGTAGGGGGACACAAATCAGGCCCCCCTATGCCACAAAAAATAAATAAAAAAAATACTTACCACAACTTACCTTTTCTTCACTGGGATGGGTCCCTCCATCCTTGGGCGTCCTCCTGGGGTGGGCAAGGGTGGCAGGGGGTGTCCCTGGGGGCAGGGGAGGGCACCTCTGGGCTCATTCTGAGCCCACAGGTCCCTTAACGCCTGCCCTGACCCAGGCGTTAAAAAGAGGCGCAAATGCGGGGTTTTTTGCCCCGCCCACTCCCGGGCATGATTTTTGCCCGGGAGTATAAATACCACGCACATGCCTGGGAGTCATTTTTTAAGACGGGAACGCCTACCTTGCATCTCATTAACGCAAGGAAGGTGTTCACGCAAAAAAATTACGCTAACTCCATGAACTTTGGCGCTAGACGCGTCTAACGCCAAAGTATAAATATGGAGTTAGTTTTGCGTCGAATTTGCGTAGAAAAAAACGACGCAAATTTGGCGCAAACGGAGTATAAATATGCCCCCATGTATCCCCAGGACTGGAACTGGTGCTGTATAGGATGGTGCAAATTCCTTTTTTGCAGCAATCTTTTCACACACTAGATCCCGTAACTTAGGAATCCAAACTGTAGCTGTTGGCAAATCCCTCATTTCCCAGGTGGCGGCACAGGCAGATTAATTATCATCATAAAATTGCTGTAGCTCCTGTAATACATTGACATGTTAATTTATGTCAAATGGTGTATCTGCGGCCACCGTGTCAGAACCATCAAGATTAGGGACATACATAGGCATTCCAAAAAGGACTTTGTATGGGGTCAGTCTTCCGAAGGACCTTCTGTGCAGATTATTTAGTGCTATCTAGACCCCAAATAGGTGAAGAAGCCAACTATGGCCTGAACCTATAGCTCTCGCTGTTAAGGACTGCTTTAAATCTTGGTTCTTCCTCTCCATGACACTGTTTCCTTTGGGATGATGGGGGAGGAGTAATTTGCTTTGAACACACATCGTTCCCAAGGTATTCCTTAATGCCCCAAAGGCAAAGGCAGGGCCCTATAAAGACTAGCAAATCTTTAATAACAGTCCGAGTGTCAGCTGACCATTGTGACCATACCCACAGGAATCTAGATCAAGAATCCACAGCGACTATGATGTGTTTGTATGCATCATCAGGTTTTGAGGGACCATAGTGGCCCAGGTACGGACATTGTAGTGGCTTTTGGAAATTAGGAGGGATCTCTGCGATGGGTGTTTAATGGTGGACCCTTTAATTAGCTGGCAAATGTCACAGCAAAGGACACATTATTTGGTCTGTTTGTAAAGACCAGGCTACCAAAAGCAGTTGTGTAATAGTGATATGGTAGCTGCCACATCTGCATCAGAAGAAGCGACACCCATATACGCTGCTTTGAAGAGATCTGTTCTCTAGTCTTGGTTGGGGATCACACGATCTACCATCTTTGGGATGATTGCAAATGCAATGTACTAGGCACTGAGATGGTAGGAATATTTTGCAGGGAATGCATTCAGTAAAGGCTTGCTGTCAGCTGAAGATTTCACAGCAGCCAGCCTGTCACTATCCAACCTCATCTCTGAGTCAGTTATTACAGCAACAGAAGCCGTAGCTATTGTACATTTGGCAGCTTCATCAACCAAAGTGGTTCCCACAACATGTACTCTTACACATTGATTGCTCAATGTATATACTACATGACCTTTAGGTAGTCTGCACCCTCCCCCACAAATGTCTGTGTTTGATGGTGTTTCCTTTGGAATCTCTGAAGTCATTCAGGCACCAGTGATTTAAGTAGTTGTTATAGGACTGTACACAATAATACGAATCACGCACAATCAGTGTTGGTTGGTCAGGATCCATATGTTCCAGTGCCAGGACAAGAGTCTTAACCTCTGCCAACTGTGTAGTACAGTCCCCTTGGGGCTGTGTGCAGCTATTTTGTTGTTGGAATTTACCATCCCTCATCACTCCACATACGACAGTGCAAGTGGCTGAGTATTTATGTTTATTACCTATAGCTGGTTGAGCGGTACCACCAGTGTAAATGACAGTTCGGTATTGGTCTAATGTCAATATATTAGACGGAGTGGGGTACGCCTGTTCATGTAGGAGGAATTCCTGGGTCTGAAGTTTTGAATCCAATGTGGATGTAATGCTTTTGCATTTGCAGTGCTAGCTCTGGTGAAGGCCTCGAGGGCTGGCACCAGTGTAACGACAATAATGCATTTCTCTTGGGCAAGTGGCCTCTCCTTGATGACAGCCATCTGAACAGCAGTCAGTATTTTTTCTGATGGTGCAAAATGTGGTTCTGCATTGGAATACAGATGTGATTAGTATACTATGCGTACCATGTCAACGTCATTGAACGTTACATGGATGACGCCAATGGCACCAGCAACTTTTCTGATGGCCAAGTTTGTTTTGTTGTCACATGTGTGTAAATGCTTTGCTTCAAGCATGTCTTGCTGAAGTTCTCTGAAAGTGTATGTTCTGCTGTCCAGTGTTTGCTTCAAAAATCTGAACAAATTAAATCATAAAGAGGTTTTATGCGTTATGCATAATTATGTATCTATGTTATGTCAAAGTTAAAGAAACCCAGCAATGACTGCAATTTCCTAATGGTATTTGGAAGTTAAAATTGAGTTCATTTTTCTAGAAAGTGCGGGCCAGACTCTTTCCTTCATCTGATAGTTCGTATCCCAGAAATAGGACATTCAAGAAAGCAATTTTAGTTTGCCTGGAATTGGTTTTGTAACCCTGGGGAACAAATCCTAACACAATCCTATTCACCCTGGCCAGATGTATGTTGAGATCGTCATCTGTGAGATAAATATCTTCCACGAAGACTGAGCCTCAGGATCAGTCTCATGTAGTATTCATGTTACTCAGGCTGAATCCATCCCATGGCCATTCTTATACCCCAGAGGTAATCGACAAAAGCGACGCTGTGAGCCTAATGAGCTAAAAGTGCTTAGATCCTGACTTTCAGGTGCTACATTTTGGCAGTAAAAACTGTTGGAAATATCTAAGTTTTTTTTGTATTTTTGTGCACACAGTGTTGTTAATTAGTGCTGTGCTGTGTGTGTATTGTATTGCATAAGTGCATGTGTTACTGTTTAAATGTCTATAATTTTGGACTATTCTGTATCAATGATCTGGGTTGGCAATGGGGACTAACGGGCTATTCATTTCAGAGACACAGGGTTCAATTACTCCCTGGTACCCAAGTTGTGTGAGAATCTTTCTCACTGGAGCTTTTGCCTCATGCTCTATAGGATATTGAAGTTGAGGCAGTGGTGAAGATCTAATTGGTATAAAATGGTAGGGGGGTTCTACCGAACGTGATTGTGGTACAGCACAGGAGCCTGCACCAGAGCACAATCAGCAGCATAGGATTCCTTTACCACGTCTGGCACTAGGACTGAGAAAGAAGGCAAAATAACATCTTTCCCATGTGGGAGCTTCCAGACAAATTCTGGTTGCCAATCTTTTTCTGCCAATAGAATATCACAGTTAAAATTTCCCCAGAATATTACTTTATTAGTGTGCTCTATGTCTCCCTCTATTTGGATATTTAATTCACAAATCCTGTTGGGTGGGGAGAAGTGCCTGTCTGCTGTCTCTATGATGAGAAAGTCGTTATTTGCTGTCGCATCCAGATGATCTGTAAGATTCCGGTGACAAATGGAGACTTTTACTGTGCTGTCTAGCAGAGTCACTGCCCACATCTTGTTCTTCTGCAAGTTTCTCAGCATGGCTGGCATATTTGATTGAAATTGCAGCCACCTTTTTCCTTTTAAATTGGGATTTCTAGTGAGGGGAGGAAGGTTGTAAGTCCTTCTTTGGCTTAATCTAGTCACTTCGCATTTCAGACCATCCTTCTCACTCACTCAGTTTGTCTGATGTGTCCTGGAATGAATGAGAGGGACGTGTATCAGCATATTTGTATCCATTAGGAGTTTTTAAAGTTTCTGTATTTTGGAGATTATGGGGGTCATTCCTACATTGGCGGGTGGTGGTCGCCGCCCGCCAAGCGGGAACCGCCGAATGACTGCACCGCGGTCAAAAGACCGCAGCGGCCATTCTGGCTTTCCCCCTGGGCCGGCGGGCGACCGCCAGAAGGCCGCCCGCCGGCCCAGCGGGAAACCCCCTTCTACGAGGATGCCGGCTCCGAATGGAGCCGGCGGAGTCGAAGGGGTGCGACGGGTGCTGTGGCACCCGTCGTGATTTTCAGTGTCTGCTTTGCAGACACTGAAAATCTTAGTGGGGCCCTGTTAGGGGGCCCCAGGATGGCAGTAAGGGGGTCGGAATCCCCATGGCGGCGCTGCAAGTAGCACCGCCATGGAGGATTCCCTGGGCCAGGGGTAAACCGGCGGGAAACCGCTGGTTGCCCTTTTCTGACCGCAGCTTTACCGCCGCGGTCAGAATGGCCAAGGAAGCACCGCCAGCCTGTTGGCGGCGCTTCCGTCATTTTAGCCCTGGCGGTCGCCGACCGCCAGGGTTAGAATGACCCCCTATATCTTCTTTTAGAGGTCTCCAGTTGTGGAAATTCTCCTCTCTGATTTCTTCTGCCTTTACTCAGTTTTTGTTTATCCCAGCGATGTTTAGAACCCTTATGTGCTTGTTTAGAACCTTCCTTTAGGGTGGTACTTTGTATTTGTGGTTTAGTTGGTCTGGTCCCCGACTATCCTGCTCTATACTAGTATAGGTGTCGGTAATTGTCTTTGGCAGCTGACGTTCTTGTTCCTGTTGAGGAACCTCTCAGAGCCATTGGGAATGGCCAATGCTGCTTCTTTTCCTTTAATGTAATTTTAAATAATTAAGGACACTGTGTCAAAATTACGCATTTGTTTCATCCACAAATCCAGGGCTGAGGCAGCCCATGTTAGGTTTGAATTTGTCTTAACATCTCTAGTAAATTGGAAAGTGTTGAGTTACCTTGTGTGGTATTGTATATTGTGGGATAGACTGAACCCCAGGTGTTACAGTCTTCTATTCAGGGAACCATACCAAACGACAAGATCGTGGTGAAAATTCTATGTTTGTCTTAGAGTCCCATATTGGGAAATACTGATTCCAGCTGATTTGTTTTTTGTGCAATCCAGAACAGAATCTTCTCCCTCTCTGTGGGTGATTTTCCCATTATTGAGTGGACTGTTTGTGGATTAATTCCCAAAACGGCCTACTAATGAGCAGATGGATCAGCCCTCACTGGGGCGGTGTTCAAAGTCTGCATCATGAATTGCATTACTTTTCTATATATTGCCACTGTCTCATTGTAAAGTGTACGTACGTCAGCTACTTGCTTAACATGCACATTGGTATGTGGTGTATACATGCCAAACGCTGGCCACATTGGTACATCATTGCTTAAAGGACCCAATCTCACAGGTTGTATTACATTTGGAAGGGTGTCATTGAACAGGTTTTGCTGTTCTTGATAAGACAGCGGTATCTCAAAGTATTGGTAAGCTTGGTGCTGTTGTGGTATGTTTGCTATTCTGTATGGATGAAATGTATGTGTATTTGCGTTTACTTCAGGTAAGTGGACCCAGAAATAGAATATTTTTGCCCTATATGCGTTGTGGGCTTCCATGACGAATGTTACATCATCGGCGTCTTCTGTTTGGACTTAAAGAAGCTGCATGAGCAGATGACTTCAGTATCCCTGATGTTTACAGGATTTGTTATATTTGAGAACATTGTTAGAGAACACCACCGGGGGGAAAAAGGTCCTTTTATGGTTCAAGCTTGAACAACCTTCAGCCTAGATAGGTGCTCCTTATTTAGCTGAGGAGGATGGCCCCTAAGACCACGGATGTCTCTGTGTGTTGACACGTAGGGTACCTTTAGTATGCGTGAGACAGAGACACCCAGAAGACTCGTAAAATTAGTGCCTACACCATCATTGGTAGTGCCATGTCATAAGGACTCTCGCATAGAAACAAGTTTGCTGGATTTGGGGCCGCACTCCTCTGATTTCTAGGCAACTCTGTCAGTCCCACACAAGCTGGCAGCTGGCAGCCCAACACTCCTAGGTCACTAGCAGTATTGCATCAAAACCCAACCAGTATAGTTGATTTGTGGAAGCCTCGCATGTACTCTGAAAACCCCTCAGGGAAATTGTGGTGGAAATAAGCCTTACTCTTTTCTCTCCATATACAAGTCTCTTAAAACACACATAGGCAAGAAAAGAGATGCTGGACAGTTTAATACATTTATTGAAAAGACTGCAATCTATCATAAAATGCATGCGCTACAATGATTAGGATAATAAGAAATAAGAAAATCAGGATTGTGAAAATCAGAGATGTAAATATGAACAACCCCAACATATTGTCGTAACATGAGCATACAAATCCTACCTAAAAGCCTAATCTCTAGCCACAAAGCAAAAGCATGTTGATGTAAGCCAAATCTGTCCATATAGTGTCCATGAGAAGCATACCCACCCTGTTACCTTGGTACAAGATCAGGCCGCCAGTCTCTCGATCAAGATCCTTAGAGACACAAAGGCTGAGGTCAACCGAAAACTGGCATGTAGTATGGATGGATATTCTGGCTGGAACCCCCTTTAATGCCCTTTGTCCTACAAGATGTTTTTATAGGAGACATGTCTATGTACATGCACAGAAGCCTGATGAGGGTATGTACCTAAGAGCTAGACTGTTTACGCAGGCTTGGGAATACAATACTAAATATTATTCTGTGTGTCTTGCATTCTTTTCTTTTGATTCTGAAGAAAAGAGCATGATGCAAAGTATGTTATCCATAGCACTGATAATGATGCTTTGGCTGAATTGCAGCTGATATTGGAATTAATGATTTTAGGAAAATAACATGAATTAAAACAAATGAGCATGATAACTAGGTAAAAGGACACAGGCCACAAGGAAAGGCCACGCCATCACTGTGCACAAGCAACTAACTAAAATGGACCCATGACACTTGCAACCAACCTGCTATAACTACCCACCCTGCATGCACAAGTCTCTGAGTGGGTCTGTGATTGTGTGCATGAGTACCTCAGTGGGTCTGTTGTGGGTCCATGGGTCTCTGAGTGGGCCTGTGAATGGGTGCATGAGTCTCTGAGTGAATGTGTGAGTGGATACATGACTCTGTGAGTGGGTCTATGAGGGGATGCATGACCGTCTGAGTGGCTCTGTGAGTGGGTTTGTGTGTGGGCGCATGAATGTCTGAGAGGGTCTGAGCCGAACTGTGAATGGGTATGTGAGGGTCAGAGTGGGTCTGAGAGTGGTTGTGTTGGTGTCTGAGTGGGTCTGTCAGTGGGTGCCATGAGTGTCTGAGTGGGTCTGTGAATGGGTGCCTTAGTCTCTGTGTGGGGCTGTAGGTGGGTGTATAAGTGTCTGAGTGCATCTGTGAGCAGGTACATAACTGTCTGTGTGGGTCCATGAGAGAATGCAAGAATGTCTGGGAGGTCTCTGAGTGGGTGCATGAGTATCTGAGTGGGTCTGTGAGTGAGTGTGCAAATTGGTCTGTGAGTGGGTAGGTGAGGGTTTGACTGTGTCTGTGAGTGGATACTTGAGTGTCTGAAAGTGGCCCTGTGAGTCTGAGTGGGCCTGTGAGTGGGTGCATGAGTGACTGAGTTTGTGTGTGAGTGGATGTGAATCTCTGAGTGGGTGTGTGAGTGAGTGCATGAGTCTCTGAGTGAGTATGTGAGTGAGTGCATTAGTTTCTGAGTGCATCTATGAGTTAATGAATTAGGGGGTCATTACAACCCTGGCGTCCGGCAGTACAATGGCGGTAACCCCACCAACCGGCTGGCAGTGTTCTGCCAGTGTATTATTACCGTAGCGCATTAGTCACGGCCATACCGCTGGCCCCTCCACTATACCGCCAGTCTTCTGCCAGGCAGTCATAATCCCCAGGGCAGTGCTGCAAGCAGCGCTGCCCTGGGGATTATGAGTCCCCAACCACCAGCCTGGTGTCCCTGGCGGCCCATGCACATTCCATGGGCAGTGCAGGGGGCCCCAGGCACAGCCCCATCGCACATTTATGCACAACGGGTGCTACTGCACCCGCTGCACATCAACATTGCCGCCAGCTCTATTATGAGCCGACTTCAATGTTGATGTGACTTTTCCGCTGGGCCAGCGGACAGAAACGCTGTTTCCATCCGCTGGCCCAGCGGAAATTTCAAAATAGGGAGCCACCAATACCACCAGCACTGGGGTAATGTGGCGCACGCGGCTTCGGCAGTCTTTTTGCAAGACCGCCGAATTATCAATGAGGGCCTTAGTGTCTGAATTAGTCTGTGATTTTTTTTTCAGCCTTTTCGCAAATTTGTTGCAACATTACACGAAGGGCCGTTCTGACAGTCATGACTACGTCACAAATATCATGCTTGTGGGAAACAACCCTTTTTATCAATATATCGTACCCATCTGAGGTCCCTCAAAGACCCCTATATTGTAGACGTGGGGTAAGGTTGCATCCAACCTGACTCCTTATGCAACTTTCTGCCATTTTATTTGAACCCTGTGGACTGTTTCCGATCAACTAAAATGGTGGTCGCAACTCTATGGGCAGGTTGGGGCCAGCTTATCACAAAATTCATATTGCCATGTGTATTTATTATTTCCCGGCATCATCACAAATTAGTTGCAAAAGATCCGCTGCCCTAGATATACAAATTTGGATTTCCTTTGATTCCGTAACAATTACTGAATGATTTAACACTAAATAAATAAAGCACAATCTGCAGAACAAAATCTAGCTTTCCACCAAATTTGGTGTAATATTGCCCAGTAGTTCGGGCTATAGTCATGTTCAAAATTAACATGAGAAACATACTTTTTGTGACCTCCACCTTTTTCTCTGTCCCACTTGACAGATCACCCCGAAACATCCCGTGTGCAACAAGAATCACCGTTATAGTTAGGCTCAAATTTTAAACTCTCATAACACATAGAGAGTCAGGGAGAGAATAATTTTTGGGAAAAAAATCAGAAGGAACACAACCGTACTAGTCTCCCTATAAGTAAAACCAAAATCACACACAAGAGTATGGGGTTCACTTTATATTGACAAACTACTGACAGGGGAAGTATCCCTTGGAGTTCCTAGAACTTATTAGATGGGTTAATAGTGTTGAATACTGTGGAGGGTCATGTGTTGATAGCTTTACAGTAGGGGGGATGTTTCCTTTACGGGCTAGGTGGTCTCACACACTATATAGTGTCATGCTTCATCATATGACCACCTAGCCCCACCCAGGTAGGACAATGCCACCTGGGCGGACTCAACCTCACTATTAAAGGAACAGGAGGGAGTGCGTAAAATTTAACTGTTCTGGAAAAGGTGGGATCCAGCTAAGCTAGGGTATACATAAAAACACCTAGACAGTCACCTTGTGTGAGAGTACTCTTTTAATAGTGGTATTTGCTGGTGTGATTAAAAACACAAATTGGGACACCTCTGTGAGAACAATGACTGACTGGGTCGCCTATCTAAAAATGGCCAACATGTTTCTTCCCTCTATAATGAGCCAAGGAAAGTCTTGGGGCATTCGTCAGGGCCTTGGATCCCTAAACCTTATACAATGTAAGGGAAATCTACTCCACTCAAAGGGAGTGTGAAAAGGTGAGAAAAAGAGGTAAGGAGACTAACTGAAGGCAGGAAATACCTTGTGGAGGCCTGAGGGAAACAAAGCACAGATAATTTTATATGTGAAACACACTACACAGCACAGCACACGAAAACGTGACGTAGCAGGCAAAAGTCATGCAATGCACACGTTAGAAATGTATCCAAAGAGGAAGGAGAGCATCTTACCCTATACCTTAAGGCTACTAGCCCCAGGATTCCAGGAGGGGGAGTGTCCCCTTATTGTCACGCACTAAGGAGAAGAAGATAGATAAACAGGGTACGGCAGTAAGAACGTAAAAAGTATGGAGGAATGTAAAGGTGAAAGGGCTGCTGCCTAGCCGTAATTTGCACTGTTTGAGAGGTGCGCTAACAATTGTAAATGCCATATTGCTTAATAAATAATCCCCACAGGAAGCAGGTAAATGAATACATATAGGAAATATACAGGAAGCAAGTAATTCACTGTTTATACAACCTGCTATCAACAGGTAAATAGAAGGATATACAACAAAATACCCCTGTGATTAGGGGCATTATTAGGGCGAAAGAAAACAAATTAAAAAGATCTTATCTGTGCTGAGGATGTTGCCGTATACCAAAAGAAGCGTTCTCACTCACAACTCCAAAGGAGGCGCTCGCTGTGCGCCTAAACTGTCCCCTCGCTGGACCGCTTGAGGCAGTGGTCCTGCATGGGGACGGATATTTAAGGAGATCAGAATGATTAAAACCGGTGCGCAAAGCGCGCAATCACCGCCACCGGCCCAGGGTGTGGTTGGATGCGCGGCGTCAACATGAACATGTCATGTGATGTTGTGTTGCTCAAAGGCTGCTGGGAAACCTAGTTCCCAGCAGTACTGGTGACGTGACGGTAATCCTCTCGCATTTAGCAAGATAGGCGCGTGCACAAGGGGAGGCAAGGGAGGGGGATTTAGGAGGGAAGGAGTGCTTGAGGGAAGAGAGGGGGGAAGGAAGGGAAAAGGAGGGGTGCAGACATTGAAGGGGGAGAAGGAAAAAAGGAAAGGGAATAAAAAAGAGAAGGGAAAGAAGATGGGGGAGTAAGTGTGCAGAAATTAGAGGATAAATAAAGAAGGGAAAGGGGAAGGGGAAGAAAGAGAGGAAGGGAGGGGGTGAGGGGAAGGGGGAGAAAAGCAGGGAAAGGAGAGTTTATCATCCAGAAAAAACAATAGGGACAAGAGTGGGAAAAAAGTATGGAAGGAGGTGAGAAACAGGGAGAAAAAAGGAAGAAAAAAGAAAGAGAGAGAGGGAGGGAGGTGAAGGAAGGGTGTGAGGAACGGGAGCTGTAGGGGAGGGTTAGAAAGAGAAAGGTACACGTGCTGGGAGGGGTCACCAGTAGGGAGTTATCCACAGGACTAAGTTATATTGCACCATGGTTTAACTGTATGCCATGATGTTGAAAAGGAGGTCATTTGTTAAGTTAAAACCACAGGATCTCGTCGTTCAATCCATTCGTATCCGAGTGTAGTCTCTGGACCCACCGCTGTTTATAGAAAAAAAGCTTCTGTGTCATATTGTTTGTTGTGGGAGGCAGTTGCTCTAGAACGGTCCACATCAGATAATCTGGGGAATGGTTACTCAGAATAAAGTGGCTTGTAAGTTTTATGGCATCACGTTTGCATCGGATAGTGCTCCTGTGTTCACAGATACGGGTGCCAACCTTCCTCGTTGTCATTCCGATATATTTAAGTTGGCAAGGACACTTGATCAAATAGATTACATTCTTACTGTTGCAATTTGTAAGTGATTTCAGAACCCACGGGTTTTAAGACCAAGGTGTACGTGGAGGATTTTTGTGTGAACCGGCATACACTACAGTTGCCACACGGGTGGTGACCCGTGGGAGGTGGAAGGTGCCAGAGTGTTGTCTGTTTGTAGAGAGGTTTAGAGATGGCTCTAGTGTGAACCACCATGTCACGTATATTGGTGGCTCTCTTGAAGGCCTGCAAAGGTTGTTGAAAAGGGAGGCCTCCAGATGTCAGGATCTTCCAGTCATCTTTGATGATTTTTTGTATCTTGTTAGATAGAGGGTTGAACGTGGTCATACACACTATTTGTTCCATCTTGGGTTTGTTTATACGGGGTTGCAACAGTTGGTCTCTATTGTTATTACATGCTCTTCTGACAAGATATGTGGGGTAATCTTTTTCTTGAAGTTTAGTGAACAGTTTGTTAGCATGTTTTATGTAATCTGTGAGGTTCGAGCAGTTTCGTCGCAAACGTAAGAATTGCCCCACAGGGAAGTTTTCCTTCAGGGACCTTGAGTGAAAGCTCTGAAATTGGAGAAGGTTATTGCGATCTGAGGGTTTATAGTAGACCTCGGTGGCTAAGGATCAATTTTTTTCATAGATTAGTAGATCCAAGAAAGGCAGTTGGTTACCTCCTATTGTCATGGTGAACTTCAAAAATGGGTTAGCCGTGTTGAGCCAGTGCGAGAAGTTGAGGGCCTCCTCTCTGGTTCCTGTCCAGATCAGTAGAATGTCATCTAGGAAACGTTTCCATAGTTTGATCTGCCCTAGGAATGGGTTATCATCATGGAGAACCACCTGTTTTTCGAAACTGTCTACATACAGACCGGCCAGACTAGGGGCAAAAGTACTGCCCATCGAGGTCCCCTGAATTTGTAAATAAAAGGTGTTTTCAAATTCGAAGTAGTTCCTTGTTAGTGAAAGGTGTGCTAAATCGAGTAAAAATTCAGGGGGCGTTCGTGAGACACCTCTGTTTTCTTTGAGGAGGTCGCATATAACCCCCAGATTTGCTTCCTGGGGGATATTTGTGTAAAGTGATTCAACGTCCAGCATGATCAGGAATTCCCTGGTTTTGTCAAAGGATATAGAGTCTAGCAGGACCAGGACATCGGTGGTGTCTTTTAAGTAGGTGGGGATTTGTTTCACCAGCGGTTGTAAGAAGAATCACAGAACTGGGAAAGTGGCTCCAGGACAGAACCAATCCCAGACACTATGGGCATAACGGGTGGAGGAATTTTTCCTTTATGTACCTTAGGAAGAATGTAAAAGTAAGGTATTTTAGGGTTAGATTGTGTCAGGAAGGCTGCTTCAGGTTTAGTGAGCCAATTGTTTTCGACTCCTTTGGTCAAGAGAAATGAGATTTCCTCCTGGCTGTCTGGTGTTGGGTCACTGGAAAAACATTTGTAGTGCTATGTGTTTCCTAGTAGGTGCTGACATTCATCTCTATACATTTTTTGCGGTAAGATTACCATAGCCCCACCTTTGTCTGCTGGTTTAATTATAATGGAGGGGTCAGATGTCAGATGTTTAAAGCAGTGAGTTCATCCAAACTCATGTTGTGGAATGAATTGTTCTGTGTCATCGTGAGATTACTGGGACAGAAGGTAGATTTTGGAAGTAGTCCTGTGTTTTGCTCTGGTTCATCAAAGTTTTTCTCTAAAAAAGAATGTTTTGAGACAGATTTTGCTAAACAAATCTGCCAATTCAGTTCTAGTTTTAAACAAGTCTATTTTAAGTGTAGGAACAAAATTTAGGCCCTAATTCAATGCTTTTGACTCGAGGGTGTCAATCTTTCTGTCACTTAAGTTAATGATGTTATCATTCATACCTGCCATATTAGTAGACACTAAGGCGGTCATTCTGACCTTGGCGGACGGCGGAGGCCGTCTGCCAAGGTACCGCGGTCAGAACACCGCACCGCGGTCAAAAGACCGCAGCGGTGATTCTGAGATTTGCCCTGGGCTGGCGGGCGGCCGCCAAAAGACCGCCCGCCAGCCCAGGGCAAATCAACCTTCCCACTAGGATGCCGGCTCAGAATTGAGCCGGCGGAGTGGGAAGGTGCGACGGGTGCAGTTGCACCCGTCGCGTATTTCAGTGTCTGCTAAGCAGACACTGAAATACGTTGTGGGGCCCTCTTAGGGGGGCCCCTGCCGTGCCCATGCCAGTAGCATGGGCACGGCAGGGGCCCCCAGGGGCCCCGCGGCACCCCCTACCGCCATCCTGTTCCCGGCGGGAGAACCGCCAGGAACAGGATGGCGGTAGGGGGTGTCAGAATCCCCATGGCGGCGGAGCGCGCTCCGCCGCCATGGAGGATTCTGACGGGCAGCGGAAAGTCGGCGGTACACCGCCGGCTTTCCGCTTCTGGCCACGGCTGTACCGCCGCGGTCAGAATGCCCGGCGGAGCACCGCCGGCCTGTTGGCGGTGCTACCGCCAACCTCCGCCATGGCGGTAATTACCGCCGGGGTCAGAATGACCCCCTAAATGTTGCTTGTCCATGGAGCGTTTTGTCGCTGTATCTCGTTCTCTGGACAGTCTTCTCTTGGATGCCAGTGCACCCCTTTTCTTCTCTCTTTTCCTCTCCCTTGACTTCTATCTAAAAAAGGCAGAGGTGGTTTGGGAAATGACCATTGTGCCGGGTGTTGGAAGAAGGGTGCCTGATACTGGGTTGGGGGTCCGTATTGGGCTGGTCATCCCCATTGTTGGTTGTTATAAGGAGAATAGGAGGGCATCAACAGTGGATATTTCCACCTTCCTCGATGTTGTCCACGGCGTCCGCGGCGTTGTCATGTGTTTCCTGATGAGTCACTATCAGTGTCTGAGCTGGTGTTTTTACCTGATGATGTGTCAGACATATTGCTGGTCTTGGCCATGTAGTCTGGTTTTGTGTAGGGGTACACTTTCTCCTGTGAGAATCGATTTAAGTCTTTCTGAAACTTGGATTTTTTTGTTGAGTAAGGTATTGCTTATACTCATTCATGTTCTTATTAATTTCCTCTAATTTCTTTTTGAAATACTCAAGCCTGATTTCAGATTATTCTCGCTTGTTTTAATCTGTATCAATAATGCCTATGAGAGTCTAGTCGCTGTTTTGATTATAAGAATGAGCCAGTCCCGTGTGCATTTCCATGCTATGAGAGCCCAATCTTTCCTACATTCTAGATCCTCTAAGTAGATTCATGGCTCATTAGAGACGATGAGTCCAATGGGTGCTGTGTTGCTGCGTAAATATACGGTTAGGATGGCCCCATGAAGGATGGTATTAACATGTGTCCGTTTTAACTCTACTAGTGTGTCCCAGACCCCTAGTTGAGACAGACTCTTCGTGTCTCCAAGAAGTGAGGGGGCAGACAGGATTTCTGTCACTTCTTCATCGTCGAAAGTAAGTCCCTCTGCCATAGTTAGGGGGGAGTTGAAGGGAAGTGTGGGTATAGTACTGCCTTATCTAAAGGTCCTTAGTGTGTGTAATGAATTTACACTAAATAAAAAAAAGCACAATCTGCAGAACAAAATCAAGCTTTCCACCAAATTTGGTGTAATGCTGCCCAGTAGTTCGGGCTATAGTCATGTTCAAAATTAACATGAGAAACTTACTTTTTGTGACCTCCACCTTTTTCTCTGCCCCACTTGACAGATCACCCCGAAACATCCTGTGTGCAACAAGAATCACCATTATAGTTAGGCTCACATTTTAAACTTACAAAACCATAGAAATACACCTGTTTTAGTTTGAGTTATGTCAAGTAAATATAATTCATGCCCCTAGGTAACTATGGGCCAGATGTATGAATCTGGCCCATTGCGATTCGGTAATTGTGATTTTTAAGAAATCGCAATTACCGACTCGCAAAGGGCCATGTATCACATTTGCGATTCGGTAATTGCGATTTCTTAAAAATCGCAAATGCAATTACCGAATCGCAAATTGCGATACTGGCCCCATTCGCAGCTATGGGCCTGTTGGCCCATAGCTGCAAATTTTTTGCATTTCCTAAATTGCGATTTCTGAACCAGAAATCGCAATTTGGGAAATGCAAAAGGCCAGGGTGCTGGGGGCCTAAGGCCCCCTCACCTGCACCCCAAAACATTTTCTTTTTACAATGTAAAGTACACACATGCCAAAAGGGCATGTGTGCTTTACATATTAAATTTAAAAATGCAGTTTTACTGCATTTTTTTATTTTGCACCAGGTTACTACCTGGTTGCAGACAATGGTATTTTGCATGTGCAAAATACCATTCTGCGAAAAATCGCAATTTGCGATTTTTTGCAGAATTGTCTTGCGACCGGATTTTGCGAATCGCAAATTGCGATTCGCAAAATCCAGGTCCAAACGCAGAAAATCGCAATTTTGGGGATTTTCATTTTGTGGTCTGCGAATGCCTTTGATGCATTGCAGACCACGATTTTGCACTCGCAAACGGCCGATTTCGCTGTTTGCGAGTGCAAAATATTTTGATACATCTGGCCCTATATCTCGTGCCCCTGCCTTGCACAGTAAATAATTTTCATGAGGGTATCAGTGTGTCTGTGTGGGTGTGTGGGTCTGAGTAGGTCTGTGAGTAGGTGCGTGAGGGTCAGAGAGGGGTTGTGAGTGGTGCACGAGGGTCTGAGTGGGTCTGTGATTGAGTGGTGAGTGTCTGAGTGAGTCTGTGAGTGGGTGCATAAGGGTCTGAGTGGGTGTGTTAGTGGAAGAAAGAGATTGAAACAAAGAGAGAGAGAGAAAGAGAGTGAGAGGAAGAGAGATAGAGAGTTTTTTTAGGCTTTGATGGATGATATACTTAGAATGAGATATTTCTGGACAAATTGAAAAGAAATATGTATCATGGACACACTTGGCATCGAACCTTCAACTGTCAGTGTGAAGATCTGTGACCTTAACCATTAAGCCACAGTTGTCTCCTTGAGAGATTGTTTCCAGACATACATATGACATGCAAACCACACATGTGATAAGAAAGAAACATGAATGCTAAGTTACTAGGAAGGTTTCTCAGTCAAAACGCTAGTAAATAAAAGATAAACACTGCCAACCAAAACTAAGATTTGAACCTTCAGCCTACTGAGTGGCAGTACACAAACTTGACCTCTAGGCCAGCAGCTGTGACCTGTGGTCAGTGGCAGTGGGCACACAGTTCAGGGGACAGAGGCACAGGACAACAAGGAAGCTGGGAGGACTGCTGTGCGACAGGGGGAGGACAGGCCCATGGAACCCACTCTCCACGAGGCACTTGCAGGGATCCTGGGAGCATACCAACATTCCCAGGTGACCTTGGGCCAGATCCTGGCCAAGTTGCAGGAGACCCAGCAGCTACAGGAGGGACAGTACCTGGGGATCAGGGAGGATCTCAAACACATCCACACCATCCTGGTCACCATTGCTGGGGTGCTGGTTGACATGGCCATGGCATCCAAATGCAACTATAACATTTGCACCAAACATCTTCCTGGTCTTACTCTTTGAAGTCATTGCATGGAGAGGCCACTGCAATGACAATCTCTCTCTCTCTCTCTCTCTCTCTCTCTCTCTCTCTCTCTCTCTCTCTCTCTCTCTCTTCATCCCTATTGGGATGGAAGAGAGAGAGAGACTGACAGGCCCGTGGGAGGGAGCCTGGAGGCCCCCGAAGTCCTAGCCAGCTCCCCGCATCCTACAGGTGCCAGCATTGCTCCAAAAAGCAGGGAGCTGCTTTAAATAGTAGCCCCCCCTCTTACGGAAGCAATGTTTTAATCTGTCTTCCCTGCGTGCATATTTGCATGTAGATAAGACCGATGAAAACTCTGCTTTCTGACAGCTGTAGTGCTTTGACAGCTTCCGCTGTCAGGAAGCAGACTTTGGCCCTCATTACAACCTTGGTGGTATATGCCGCCTACCGCCGTGCTGACGGCTGCCAACATACCGTGACCGCAGCGGTTCACCGCTACGGGTATTATGACACACACAGAGAAATCCGCCACCATACAGACACCCACACAAGTCCACCACACCAAAGGTGAGTGATAAACTGGTGGTACCACAACCGTTACACCAACAGAACTACGCCCACAGTATCAGGACCCCCTAATCACCGCAGCAGTCTTTCAACCGCGGTAAACCATTGGCGGTACACACCGCTGCGCTCAAAATACACACACACCAACAAAACTATACCACATTGGACAATTCAAACTACACACACCGGACACACATACACCCACCACACCCACACACTCAGACCACTCTGAAAAACACACCCACATTACCCACAACACTTTCAATGAAAAAAAAGATTGCGAACAGAGAGAGAGACAAGCCAGGAGCACTCACTCATACACCATCACCCATACACCATCCACGCACCTCACAGCACACACCACAACACATCACACCACACATCACACCACACATCCTCACACATACCACTCACACCACATCCATGGCACCCCAAAGACACCCCAGGTTTTCAGAGGAGGAGCTAAGGGTCATGGTGGAGGAAATCATCCAGGTAGAGCCACAACTATTCGGATCACAGGTGCAGAAGACGTCCATTGCAAGGAAGATGGAGCTATGGCAGAGAGTCATGGACAGGGTCAACGCCGTGGGACAGCATCCAAGAACAAGGGATGACATCAGGGAGAGGTGGAACGGCCTACGGGGGAAGGTACATTTCGTGGTAGCAAGACACCAGATAGCAGTACAGAGGACTGGCGGTGGACCCCCACCTCCTCCCCCACAACTAACAACATGGGAGGAGCAAGTCTTGGCGATCATGCATCCTGAGGGCCTCACAGGAATAACAGGAGGACTGGACTCTGGTAAGTCATATCTCTACTATTATATCCCCCCACCCTACCTGCATGCCATCACAAACCCCAACCCCTACCCTCACACCCAGCACCTCACATATACCCCACTATCACAACCCACCCATCCCAATACCAAGCCCTGCATGACACACCAATGCATGGACCCCATCACAGACCTGCATGGACAACCATCACCACAACATACCCATTATGGAGAATCACCTAGCCCACAAAATCACCACGCACACAAGGCCAAGCTGACAGGGCAATCGCAACCAGACACGGAAACACACCAATGCACAAGATGGCACATGCAGATATAATAACAGTGCATTTTCATCCCCACAGGACCCCCACTCAATGTCACTGGAGAGGAGGTGCCAGCCACATCCAGTACCCCCACAGAAGAGGCCCACAGTGATGACATCAGCTCTGCACGCCTGGATCACGATGACCCACCTGGCCCATCAGGGACCTCTGGACAGTCGGTTACCCTGCCACAGTCCCAACCCACCACATAGCCTCCCCCCTCAGGAACCACTAGCACAGCACCTACCCAGTGGGCCCATACCACTGTCCCCAGGACACGTCAATCAGCAGTGTGTCCACCACTACAGAGACCCCAAGCAACCCCACAAATCCAAGAAAATCAGGGACCTGTGGTCAGTGGCAGTGGGCACACAGTTCAGGGGACAGAGGCACAGGACAACAAGGAAGCTGGGAGGACTGCTGTGCGACAGGGGGAGGACAGGCCCATGGAACCCACTCTCCACGAGGCACTTGCAGGGATCCTGGGAGCATACCAACATTCCCAGGTGACCTTGGGCCAGATCCTGGCCAAGATGCAGGAGACCCAGCAGCTACAGGAGGGACAGAACCTGGGGATCGGGGAGGATCTCAAACACATCCACACCATCCTGGTCACCATTGCTGGGGTGCTGGTTGACATGGCCAACACCATGAGGGAGGCAGTGGCACAATAACGGGCCCCTGACACTAGCCACACCGATGAACAGCCCTCCACCGCCCGCTGGCGCTAGTGGACAGGAGGCCTCGCCACTGGAACAACAGGCCACCTACACCCCACCCCCTGCAGAGGGAGAACCACCCCGCAAACGGTCCCTGCGATCCAGGCAGAAGCCAGAGAACATTGCCATGACACCCGCCAGGAAATAAGACTCTCCTGATTGTCACCCTTCTGTCCCACTCTGTCACCCTGTCCACCTATAACTGCCATTGCTCCCCTTCCTATGCCCCATTGGACACTGCACCTGTGATACCAAGAGACTGGACTCTAACTGGACATTCCTCCACCATCACCCCAGCCCATTGCACATCCCCCTCTACTTATTAGCACTTAAATAAACACCCTTGGAACAAATACAATTCTGGAGTATAGTGAAGTTACAGTGTCTTACCTGTGTGTCACTGGAAGTACTGCTGTATGATTTTACTCCTGTTGTCCACATCTTCATCCTCTGCCTCCTCTTCCTCACTGTCCACAGGATCCACTGCAGCCACAAGACCATCTCCAGGCTGATCCTCCTGCAGAAAAGACACCTGGCGTCTCAAGGCCAGGTTGTGCAACATACAACATGCAACGATGATCCGGCACACCTTCTTGGGTAAGTAGTACCCGGATCCACCTGTCAGATGGAGGTACCAGAACCTGGCCTTCAATTATCCTCCTAGTTCGCCGATGTGCCTCATTGTAACATTCCTCTGCCCTTGTCCTGGCATTCCTCACTGGGGTCAGTAGCCATGAGAGGTTGGGGTAACCAGAGTCACCTGCAAATATCGAGTGACAACTGTTAGCCACACACTAACCCTTAGGGACAACCCCATACCCAGACACCTACTTATACTGCCTGGGGACCTTGGGCTCACTTATTAGCCACACCCGGTGCCTTTCGAGTTGAGCCATCATATATGGGATGCTGCTATTCTTCAAGATAAAGGCGTCATGCACAGAGCCAAGATACTTGGCATTCACAGGGGAGATGTACTGGTCAGCCAAATACACCATCTGCACATTCATAGAGTGATAGCTTTTTCTATTCCTGTAAGCCTGTTCATTTCTCCGGGGGTGGGGGGGGGACACAAATGCTACATGTGTACCATCAATGGCACTAATGATGTTGGGGATATGTCCCAGGCCATAAAAGTCAGTTGCACTGTGACCAAATCTCCCACCTGGGGGAATACGATGTAGCTGTGCAACTTTGCGTTGGTTATCATGGGCTCTATGGGTTACAGGAGCCAATGACAATGTATGCCAACGGTGACAGTACGCACTGCTGCAGACGTGACCGCCATTTTCTACCTGTTCACTCACTTGCCACCTGACCTTCAACAGTAGAGGGCCAACACTGCGAGTGCTGCTGTGACCTGTGTCTGGAAGCGACAATGGCTCATGTGTCTGGGGAAAGGGTACCTGCCTTCACTGTGGAGGAGTTAAAGAGACTTGTGGATGAGGCCCTACCCCAGTACACTTTAGTCTATGGTCCTCCAGACCAACAGGTGAGTACACTGTGAGCATGATGCATGGGCCATGAATGTATGGAGTGCTGTGTGTGTAAGCCACATGTGGGGGGGGCTGAGGTATCCTGGGCGGAGAGCTGCATGTATGGTGGTCAATGTATGTGCATTAGTGGATGGGAGGGATATGGTGGGCCATGAGTGTGACGCTCCGGACGGTATTACTAATCCCTTTTCTGCTGTATTTTTTCTGCAGGTCAGCGCCCATCAGAAAAAGAGTATTTGGCGTGCCATCGCCAAGGAGGTGCAGACCCTGGTGGTCTTTGACAGGCGGAGCACCCACTGCCGCAAACGGTGGCATGACCTACGCCGCTGGGGTAGGAAGACAGCGGAGGCCCAGCTGGGGCTGGCCTCCCAACTAGAAAGGGGTGCCTGTCGTACCCTGACCCCCTGCTGTTTCGCATCCTGGCGGTGGCCTATCCGGAGTTGGATGAGCACTTCAAGGCATCACAACAGCCACAAGGGGGTGAGTACAAATTCAGATTCATGAGTTGGCGCGCGTTAAGGTTTTACCTGGGTGGAGGATGTGGACTGTGGGTGCCCCTAGGCCAAGGCAAACATGGCAGGGTAGGTCCCTTGTTGGGCAGGCTCTGAAGCACTCCAAACCCAATGGTGTTAGTGGGCATCTACTACTGGAAAGGGTCCTGTGGGTTTCAGGTGTGCAGCTGACGGCGTTATGGCATATCCCCCATGGACTGGTGACTAGCATTGTAACTGGTAGTGCATGGCCTAGTGCATATGGCAGCTCCCTGTGTGTTGTGTACGCCAACAGTGGTGTTGTTGCTGGCATTGACCAAGTGTATCATCTGTCTCTCCCCCCACCTTTTTGTTTTGTCACCATGTCCTTGTGTGCATTAGCAATATCTGGCAAAGAAGCAGAGGCACCAGCGACGGAGGCAGCTGCATCCCACATAAGCCTGGAGGCCGAAACCACTGAAGGTGAGGGCACCAGTGGAACAGAGGGCGAGGGGAGCCCCACGACGAAGACTGGAGGGGACACTACAGACAGCGACTCGTCCTCCGATGGAAGCTCCCTGGCGGTGACGGACACCTCTGTGCCCGCCCCAACAACAGGTACAGCCGCCCCCCCCACCAGCACCTCCCTCCCAGCAGCCCCTCAGCATGTTTCCCGTGCCCGCTCACCCAGGAGGCCCCAGGCACATCAGGCCCTGCCCCAGTCAGCCCTGCTGCCCTCAGGGAGGAGGCTATTGACCTCCTGAGATCCCTCACTGGTGGGCAGTCAACTATTCTGAATGCCATTCAGGGTGTCAAGAGGCATTTGCAGCAACAAAATGCATACATGGAGGGCATTCACTCTGGTGTGGAGGCCCAACAGAGAGCATTTCAGGCCCTGGCCCCCGCACTGATGGCAGCTATTGTCCCTGTCTCTAGCCTCCCCCTCCAACTTCCTCTACCCATTCTCAATCCCCTCAACCACAGCCTATCCAAAGTACACCTTCAGACCAGCATTCACCCAAATCAACACACAGAAGTGGCTCAGGCAAACACAAGCACCACACTTCATCTCACAAGCACCATCCACATGCAGACACACCAACATCCACTGCCTCCACTGTGTCCCCCAACTCCTCATCCACCTTCCTCCTAGTAGCATCTCCATTCACACCTGCATGCACTACATCCTCATCCACAACCTCCATCACCAGCATGGCCATCACTACACACCCCTCACTTGCAGTCACCACCCCAACATCCATGCACACATCCCCTGTGTCCTCTCCCACTGTGACCCCTTCTCCCAAAGTACACAAACACAAGCACCCACCCACCCAACAGCCATCCACCTCACAACAGCATCTAGCTCATGCACTTGCACCCAAATACAGCAGACTGACACGTCCTCCAACCACTCCCTCTTCCTCCACTCTCAAACCTTCACTCTCTTCCCACCCCAATGTCCCTAAGAAACTTTCCCTAGCCAACATTGACCTGTTCCCTACTCCTCCCCCCGTCCTTCCCCTCGGGCCAGGATGGCCAAAACCCAGCCCAGCACCTCAGCCAGCAATTCCACGTCCGCTGTGGTTCCTGCAGCTGTCTGAGGCTCAAAGTGGGCACCTGTCAGCCCAGCCTGTGTGCCACCAACCCCTGCCAAGGCAAAGAACATTCCACCACCTGGCAAGGTGAAGAAGGGGACAGCATCCAGCAAGGGGAAGGAGCCACAACCACCCATCAAGGCCAACTCAAAGACTCCATCTGCCAGACCTAAGGTGACACCACCATGTGCCAAGGGCAGGAAGGTGCACAAAACACCAGCCAAGGCACTTCAGCCATCCGAGCCTGTAGGTGAAGGCCTGGTTGCTACCAGCACAACTGCCAGCACCTGCACCCTGGCCACCACCGCCAATGGCACCGCCGCAAGCACTGCCACAAGCCCCGCCACCTGCACCGCTGACAGTGGCACACCTGCCAGCAGCAGCAGCCCCAGTGGGCAGCCATCCGAGGCTGCAGGAGAAGGGCTGGAGCCTCCCTCAACCACTGGCAGCACCCCCACCACCACCTGCACTACCACCACTGTGCAGCGGTAGTCGCCGGCGGATGGACTGTAGCCCTGCCTCCATGGACTATCATGCATCCTGACCACTACAAATCTCGTGGCTCTGACACCCAGGTGAGGGACTATGACCTGGCACTCCCCAAGTGCTGCATCACTGGGCACAAAGGCCCCTCCAGAACCAGTGGAGAAAGGCATCCACTCACCCTATCCTTGGCAGGATGAAGCACACTGGGCACCAAGCCCCCTCTGGAACCAGTGGAGAAAGGCATCCACTCACCCTATCCTTGGCAGGATAAAGCACACTGGGCACCAAGCCCCCTCCAGAAACAGTGGAGAAATGCATCCACTCATCCTATCCTTGGCAGGATGAAGCACACTGGGCACAAAGCCCCCTCCACAACCAGTGGAGAAGCCATCCACTTGAGAGAGGCAAACCACCACTTGCAAGACTGTGGCTTTGCACTCCCCAGGACCAAGCAGTGGGCAAACCACCCACTTAAGAGACTGTGGCTTTACACTCCCCAGGACCAAGCAGTGGGCAACCCACCCACTTGAGAGACTGTGGATTTGCACTCTCCAGGAGCAAGCAGTGGGCAAACTACCCACTGGAGAGACTTGAGAGACTGTGGTCTTGCACTCCCAGGACATCGTTGTGGGCATGGAGCCCCCTCCAGGAGAAGTGGCGTTGTACTATCTTCCGGCTGAGGTTGCCACCCTTTGCCCGTCCCCCTGAGGTGCCTGTGTGTTTTTGACCTGATGCCCCTGCAGTGTTTTCTCTGTATTGGGGCAGAAGTCAAGTGTAGGCTTGGCCTATGTGTTTTGGCCCAGTGGGCCACGGACATTTTGGGTGGACATTGTCCCGCCTTTTGTACATATTGTATATTTTGTGAATACAGTTTTTGTGATATTAACGTATTTCTGAGTCTTTCTAACATAACACTATTTTGACTCAATTACTTTTGTCCTTGCATTATTCCAGAGGGTTAAGGGGTGTATATGCAATGTTGTTGCATGTGTTTGTTTGCATGGTGTTGGGGGTAAGGGTGGGGGTAGGGATGTTGCGTATTGCGTGTGTGTGTCACTCTCTCTCCCCCTGTCTACTAGGTGCTGTACTCACCGTGGTTGTCGTGGCCGCCGTTGATCCTCCTGATATATGAGAAGATACACCAGCATGGGATGGATGTGCAGCTCGGGCTCCATGGCGTTGTGGTTCTTCCTTGAGTATCGAGGGGTGAGTGGTTTCCCTTCCAAGTACTGTTTCCGCCGTGCTTTTAATGGCGTTGGTACCGCCCCGGAAAAGCTGGCAGATGGGCGTGTTGTAATGGGGTGGGTGGTACTTTGTCTTCCGTCTGGCTGTTGGCAGTTACTGCTGCGGTATTTGTTGCTACCGCCGTGGAGGTCGGAGTGTTAAAGTGGCTGTATGTGTTGGCGGTTTCCGCCGTGGTCGTGATTCAATTTTTTTTACTTACGGCCTTTTGGCGTTATTACTCCCACTTTAACACCGACCGCCAGGGTTGTAATGAGGGCCTTTGTTTGCTTTTGCTTGGTGGGAGCTGATAGCTCGTGCCAAGCAAAAGCAAACAGCTATGTCCCGGTGGTGTGGGGCCCTGGGGTCATCATTAGCTCCTCAAGGGGGGCAGTGCAGCCTCCCTCCAACAATACACAGCCCCGGGAAGGAGGTGGTCCCTGGGGCTTGGGGGTCCATAACAGACCCTCTTCATAATTTCTATCATAGACCAAGGGAGGCAGTGGTTCCTGTGGCCATGAAGTGGAATGGTGATGCGCCTCCCCCACATCATATTTCTGTAAAGCCCCGGGGAGGTGGCAGTCCTCGGGTTTGTTTCGGGACGTGTGGCCCTCTGCATCATGTTTATATAAAGCCCCGGGAAGGTGGTAGTCCCCGTAGCTGTGGGGGCCAGACAGCCCATCACATTAAATTAGCGATGCCCCCCAGGCTTAGCCCACTCAGGGGCTTTAGAATAAAGAAGCACAGGAGCCCACACTTTTTTTTTTTCTTTCAACAATTCTTTTAATTGTTTTTTTAGCTCTGGGGGGCCTATTGGAATTATCATGGAAAAAGCAACTTTTTTACCCCCCCCACACTTTTTTCTTGGTCCCCACTTGACAGATCACCCCGGAACTTTCTGTGCGCAGCAAGAATCATTGGCACACTTCTTTTGGGATATTTAATGAAGATTCCTCAAATGGTGCCAGAAATATAGGCAAGTAAAAAGAACGCTTTCTCAATGGAAACTTGTTACTAACTAAAACTGGTGACTGCCACTAGGTAATCACTAGGTAATATAGATAGATAGATAGATAGATAGATAGATAGATAGATAGATAGATAGATATAGATAGACATGGCCAGGCCCTAAGCCAAACCCCCTATAACCACCCAGCCCTGTGTCACTTAGAATGAAAAATGTTCTGACAATTTATTGACAAGTAAAAAGAGTGAGATAATGATTCATTTCGTACCTTAAACATTTGAAGTTGAAAAGAATTTGCAATAGGGAAATGACCACACGTGTATAGACTGGAACCCTTGATCTACAGTGTGAGAATCGGAGACCTAAACCACTAGGCCACAGATGCTGCCTTGTGCTGCATTGTCTAGACATAACTATGACATTTGAGATTATGATAGGAAAAAGACGTAAATGTTCCACCACTAGTAATGTATAAAAGCCAATAGCAAATAGACATACTACCATGAGATACCAGGACTTGGACCTTCAACCTACAGAGTGACAATCCAAGCGCTTAACCAGTAGACAAATTGTGACTTGACTTTGTACCTCTGTGCATCAAAACATATCAATAATATTTGAGCCAAACACCTTGCTACAGTGATGCCTCAAATTCATTTGCAAAACCAATCTCTCTGTCTTTCTCTTCCATCCCATTATGGGATGGGAGAGAGAGAGAAAAAGTGACCAGACCACAAGGGGAGCCTCAAGGCCCCTGCTGTCCTACTGGCTCCTGGCTCCTACAGGAGCTGGCATTACTCCCACAGAAAGTGAGTTGCTGCAAATAGCAGCTCCCTGCATGCTGGAGTAATGTTTTCATCTCTTTTCCAACCCCACATTTTAGCGGCCTGGGAAAGAGATGAAATCTCTGCTTTTCACCAAGCAGGAGCATTTTTAAAGCTCCTGCTTGCTGACAGTGGTGTTTGCTTTTGCTTGGATGGAGCTGTCAGCTACTACCAAGCAAAAGCAAATAGCTAACTCCTGTGGGTGGGCACCCCATGTTCTCTAATTTACCCTGGTGAGGTGGTGGTCCCCAGGGCAGGGGTACTAAAGTCATGTAAAATAAGTGTCAAGTTCAGTCTTGTGCATGGAATGGTTTGGTATGAGCAGTCAAGCCGGGGCTGAGAATAAGTGGGGGGTCAAAAAAGATGTACTTCCCATATTAATTCCTATAGACTCTTTAGACACTCCTGCAGCCCAAACCGCTGGATGAAATTATACCACATTTGTCAGAAAGCTAGGTCTTGGTCCAGAAGGCACACTTTTTGTAATTTTCTGTTAATCTGTTTTGTAGCTTTTGAGGTATTAGAGGTAAATCAAATACAGATATCGAGGGATACCTTTCCACCGTGGTAGATCCACGGATTCATACACCAACTGCAATGCCCTGATTGGCTGGCCACAACTTGACAGGAAGGTTGCGTCCTCAATTTTATGTATTGGGACACAGTCCCAGGGCCTCGAAATTAAAAAGTAGAAATTGATTGAATGGGCCACGGTAGAGATGCCCTGACCCATGAGTATGATAGTGTGGTCTCAGACAGACCCCTGATCGGGGGGGACATTTTATTACATGCTAAGATCCACGGATCCATTGCAGCACTCAGCATGGCCCCCTATGTGAATGCGTGACAGATCCTTGGATCCAGCTGCAATTAAAAAAATATAGACCCACTGACAGCCCACTTATACCGCCACACTACCACTCATACACCCACTGACACACCCATATAGTCACTCACAAACTCACTTACACAAACCCATACAGCAACTCACACACCCGCTCATTCACCCAGTCACACACTCACACACTCATTTAAACATTTAGAAAAGCATTCACACACCCACTCATACACCCATCCAGTCTCTGACACACCAGGACACACACCAAAACAAGCACTCAAACAGCTATAGAGACAATCAGAAGTCTAGACTCACCCCCATACAGTCCCTTCCATACCTAGTGAAGAGCCACAACATCACTCACACACATACTCACAGTCCCATACATCCACTGACACATCCACTCCCTCACCATCTCAACCACTCAGAATCCCACTTACAGACCCAAAGCACCACCTACACACCTACTCACACAATCATGCAGCCAGTCTAACACCCACGTACCTATAGAGCCACTCATACACCCACTCACACACCCATAAAGCCACTCACAGACCCATACTGCCACTCACACACATACTCACAGAGCCATACAGCCACACATACACCCACACACACCCATATAGCCACTCTTGCAGCCACTCATACACCCACTCACACATCCAGTCACACACTCATACACCCAAATACACATCCAGGGAAGCATTCACAGAGCCACTCACACGGATCGATACACCCACTCACACACCCACACAGCCAGATATACACCCACTCACAAACTCATCCAGTCTCTGGCATACCCACTCCCACACCCACACATACACTCACACAATCACTTACATACCCATACTGTCACTTACACAGCCACTGACATACTCACACACTCAAACAGCCACTAGCACCCTAGGTGTCAGACACACGCACAACTATTAACACGCCCAGTCAGAGACCCACACAATTACTGAGACAACCACTCACAAACCTACTCACACAGTCACAAACTCACTCATAGACCTATTTAGCCACTGACAAACCTCACACAACCATACAGACACTCACACTGACACTCCCATAGAGCCACACACATACATATACAGTCACTGATGCACTGAGTTACAGACCCACATACGGAGTTGGACACCCACTGAGAGATTCACACAATCACTTATGCACATAGTGAGAGACATGTACACACAGTCACACACCCATTTACACACTGATGCAGTCTCTCTCGCACTGACTCACATATAAATGTAGCCAGTTATACGCCTACTGTAATAAATGTATTGTTTATATGCATGCATGCTTTTGGTTGGGAACGGATCTGCAGCAGGGCCAAAAATGTGCTACTATTTTGTGTTGAATGTGTGCTTTTGTTTTGGGATCCGTGATGTGGATCTGAGGGAGACAAAAAAAGAGTTTAATAAAAATAAAATAAACTAGTGTTTGGGAAAAGGGTTGGCTCTGGAGGGAGCATTTGTGTTTATGATGTGTAGATGACTATTACACATAGAACAGGATGCAGTCTTTCAAGTTGTTGAGGAACATGCTGTTGCCTTTCTCAGTGAAATGAACTCCATCTTTTCTATATATTCCATACACATCAAAGTGTAAATTGTTGTGATATATAGAGCCCATGTTGTGGTCTCTGAGTAATGCAGAAACTGTTTTATTGACATGATTCCTGGATTTGTCTCTCTATGCACAGCATTTGTTTGACCACTTCAATTTTTGTCTTTGCAAATGTTGGAGAATACCAACTCAGTGTGTAAGAAAATTGCAATAAATTTCCCAAAGGTATCCTTCATTATGATTTCCAGTCCTACCCCAGTAATTGTGCCTAATTCATTGCCACCACAGTATACAATCATAAGGTCTGGATTTTGACAATCCACAGTGCTTTCAACCAAAGTCAGCAAATGATGCCACTTTAACTGTCTGTGGCTAACCCATGTAATGTCTACATTAGGTAAACCCTATCAATGCCTCTCTTTCTAGCTATCTCTTTGGCCCAAAAGACAAAACTATGAACCACAATCAACACTCCGACCATTTTGGAGTCAAGCAGGAGTAGCACACAGGAGAAAGCTGAAACTGAATAAGGCAGTTTAGAAGATGAAAGGCAGTTAAAAAAGAGAAAATCATATAAAATATAAAAGAATATATCTGATTGAATGGTGGAAATGTGCAGGTAAATTTGAGTTGTGATTTTGAGAAAAAGTAATTGCATTTGTGATGGGCTTTGAAAATATCAAAAAGTTATGTTGTTAGGGATATGCTTGAAATTGCAATCTGTCATCCACACCTGCTACAATTAATTTTGAAGCCAGTAACCAATCCATACAGGTACTCTCATACCTGTTAAAAGACTCATAGAGTTAGTAAGACAGACAGCCACACACCAACATAGATCCTTACACATCCACTCACACCCTCTGAGAGGTACTGATACACTCACTCACATATGTACTCAAGTACTGACAAACCTAGTCATTGATACATACAATTACTGATCTATACATTTATACATCCATACTCAGATACTTACACAGCCATTTTACATACTGAGATAACCACTTATGTAGCTACCTATTTGCTTACAGTATGTAATGTAATACTATGAAAGTGAAGATAAATGTGTTCTTTATTTGCTATACAGACATCCACTTGTGTTTAAAGAGGAGAATTTATAATGCCAAAAAAAGTGACAAAGAAGTACTAAACAGAAGAAAGAGCACCATCTGCTTAAACTCAGAGCCAAAAGTAACATGCTATGGAGAATTTACTGGAAAAAGAGCTGCTGGGAAGAGAACTAAGGAGTTTCTTAAAATAGTGCATTTAAAATACAAAATGAGGAAAGAATGGAAATTAGAAAGTGAGGGTTAAAATCACCTCAGAAAGGAGAAGAACTGAATGATATTGAAAGTATAAATTTTAGAAAAAGAAAACAGCCAATAAAAGAAGAAAAAAGAAACAATTTTAAGAAATATGAGTCAGAATTTTTTAAAGTAGGGTAATATAGAGTTTGGTACAAAACATAAGAGAAGGGCAGCACTGAAGCAAAAACAATATATTGACAGTGTAGTTGATAAATCTTTTGACCCGAAGAAGAAATCATTTACCTTGATACTGAACAGAATGAGGACACTGGATAAAAACAGTATTGTCTATGAGGAGAAAAAGCAAAAAAAGGCTTATTAATAAAAGTAATTTTTGCACAATTTTCAAACAAGAAGAGAAGCATACTTTTAGTACCTAAACTTTCTTAAATTTAAAGAGAACACATGAGTTCATGCAATTGAAACAACTGGCCAATCTTATGAGGTAAAAGATGGCATCCCATTAAAAAAGAGGAGATGGTTGAGAGAAATGTTGAGGAAGAGAGAGCTAAAGAGGTACAAGTAAGGTGTAGACATGTCCCTGTATATAAATGGGACTGCAGTAGTATTTGTAGTGTTCACCAGGAATCAATTGATATGTTAAGAACTTTTCCACATCAATGTCCTTGCAAAAGTTTGAAGCAGAAAATCGCAATTTTGAAGAAGTCAGACCCACACAAAGTGAGGAAATATACTAATTTTCTAGGGCACTCACTGGCTTGTCTATCCAGGAAAGTGTGCACAAACCCCTTTCATCATTTTTGAATGTTGGCTGTTCATCATTCAAAAATGCAAAATTTAGTTACAAGACTTTACTTTGTGAACCAGTCTGCATTGTGTTTAAGAGACAGCACTATTGTATGGTACAGTATCAGAGGCTGAAAATATTTCTGAACATATTCTTTGGTTCAGTTATGTTTCTTTGCTCCTGAAGTGGAGTCTGCAAACAATGAGGAGTTTGTATGTTCAGGTGCATAGGAACAGAGCACTGATATTAGTACTGATAACTTTGCACTAGAAATGGCAATGTTTGATGCAGTGTCTACAGAAAAAACAAACTATGATTGTATTTGTTGTCGACACACTCACTACAAAGGCCAAATTTGAATGTTGAAGTGTTATTGAAAACTGAGCAAGGAAGCAAGTGGCTAGAATTTGTTGTATACTTGTTTGTGGAAGAATGTTTTAATCTGTCCACACACCAGATCATCTGCAAGTATTGCTATGACAAATTAGAGGACAACAAAATGGCTGCCAGAGCAATACTTAATAAGTTAGAGATGGTTCAAATTCCAGAGGAACTTCGACATCTAAATGTTTATGAAACACAACTGATGCAATCTATACTCCCTTTTCAAGTAATAGTTCATATGGAACCAAAGAGTGGGAAACTACCACCGACTGAGCTACAGAAAGGCCTTAAAGGTAGAGTTGTGTACTTGCCTTTAGATTTTAAATGCAATATTAATTTGGAAGAATCTCTTGTTATTCTAGTGAATGGTGTGCCCACAAAACACAAACAAATCTGGCAGAAACTAGTGGATATGAATAAGGTAAAAAAGCTACATTTTATCTCTAACAGAATAATGTGTATTACAAAGATGTAGATGTTGGTACACATGGAAGTTATATGAAGGAAGAAATGTTGCCTTCAAGTGGACAGTTTCTAAAAGTGGATAAGCATAGATGTGAAGAAATATATGAGCAGTGCAATATCCATCCACTGTGTTCACAAGAGATAATGGAGAATGCAATTGAACTGTATCAGATGAAAGAAGCAAAAGAAGCTCCAATGAGTGTGTGGGAGAAATGTTTAGAGGCTTGATGTTTTTCACAACTATCTCCAATTAGAGTTGGTAGACAGCATGATGACCGCCCTGTAAAAATACGAGCAGCTGAGTATCGGTCAGCACAATTGTATTCTGAGGACAGTAGATTTGGAAAAAGTATCAATATATATATTCCATCTCTTATTTGAAAGTGATTTGTTTGGATTGTCATATTCTGTTACCCATATTCTTAAAACAGGAGATAATCTTCAAAATATGTCTGCAAAATACTTTTTTGACAAACTTCATGGAAAAGATGAGAAGTTGGAGAACAATTTGATAAATTTGATGGCATGCCAATGTAGGACAAATGAGTATTGGTATCGTAGTCATGGTGAGCTTAAATGTATCTTCTTAAATTCAGGTGCACCTGCTTGGTTTGTGACCCTGAGTTGTGCAGAGTATACATGGGATGATTTACATGACTTTTTGAGAGGAACAAACTCTAACATTAAGGGCATCAAACTGAAGACACCAGGAGAACTTTGCTTTGGTGATCCTGAAAATGTTTATAGGTATTTTAACTACATATTTCAAGCCAGGCCTCTGCAACAAAAAAAAAACAAAAAAAAAACACCTCTTGGAGAATGCACTGATTTATTTTGGCATAAAGCGTACCAAGCATGCTGTTGTGGATAAAAGATGCACCAAAATGTGGAACATACACAGCACAGATGAGTCTGTAGTTTCTTTCATAGAACAGTATGTTGCATGTAGCATCCCAAATGGCACAAAAGAAAATGGCCTAAAACACCAAGATCTGCATTTTAAATCCCATAGATGTGAGAAGTATTGTAGAGGAAAAACAGAAAATGCAGAGCAAATGGAAACTTTTACACAAAATGTTGTTCAGGATTTCCAAGACCTGTTATTTCAAAAGGAAGATCAACAATTTTTGGTCTGTAGTGAGCCATAAATGTATTTGTAAATCATCTAAAAACATCTACAACCTGGGGAGGGTGGGGGGGACAGAGGCTTCGAAATGTATTAACAGCTGCTATCCTTTTATTCTAAAAATGTGGAATGCCTACATGAGTATTCCGTTTGTGGACAGACAACTCTATATCTGTTGCTCATTGAGTAAATTCAAACATAACAAAATCTGAGAAAACGGAGATGAAAGATATGTGGGAAGAGATTTCTGCTGAAAAGTCTTTTACAAAGAAATTGTACAGCTTCAGTAAGAAGATGATTTCACACAGGGAAATTGGATCCTATGAATGCTGTGATCAGTTCAGATCAGCACATTTATAATCTAAGTTGAGAAGAATTGTTTGGATGAGTCTAGGTCTAGCATACACATGAGTTAGTGTGCTTAAATCTTTCCCAGAGATCAATACCTTACAGAATTTGACCCAGAAAGTATAGTCGTTGTAAAAACAAACATGTTGGACATGTACTATTCACAAAGGAGTGTACATCCTGAAAATGCCTGCCCTCATGAAATACTTCAAAACTACACATAAAGAAACAATGTGACAGAGAATGTAGATGAAGTCAAACTTGCAGTAGTTGGTTGTGATGGTTGCTTAGTGTGGCACAGCAAAGGCAATCTAAATAACCATAGAAAACAGAGTTGCCGGACTGTTGAAAAAAGAGAGTTTTTCTATTTGGCACTTTTGCAGCAGTTTAAACCTTGACGTTCTGAATTAAAATGACATGGAGAGTGTGACTACTATGAAGACTCTTTTAGTGCTGCAAATGATAGCATTGAGTGTTCAGTATGTCCTAACTACTTAAAAATATTAAATGATGAAATTGAACAAGAGGAAACAATTGTTCCTGAGATAAGTAAGGAGAGTTCTCAAAGCAGCCAAAGTTCTGATCCTCAGAGTAAAGATCCATTTGGACAGGCAATAGTTGAAAATGAAGCTGCTATTGCAATGAATTAGGTGGAGATTACAACGGAACAAACTAGACAGGAAACAATGGAATTGGCAGACCTATTTGGACAACTAAATAACAAGCAAAAGAATATATATATAGATGTGAACGTCACAGTTGAGCATGGATTGCTTCATGACAAGAAAGAGTGTGCATGCTCAACCTTTAGGCCTATACTGTTGTATTTCAGTGGTCAAGCTGGTATTGGCAAAAGCTTCTTAATACAAGTTCCCACTGCTTTCCTACAGAAGACTACTGACTGTAATTTGTCAGGTGTAATTACAACACCTACTGGATTAGCTGCATACAATATCCAAGGAATTACTTTACATCGACTTTTGATGCTGCTTGTGGGATAGGAAACTAAATTGTGTACCAAAAGTTATCCATTAAAGCTTGCCATGAAGTCTCAAGAGTGCTAAAAACATTTAAACTTTCAAAATTCAATGAGGTATGCACGGTCTCAAACTTAATGCTTGCTTTTGTGAATTTGAGGATGCAACAGAGTCTGAGAACAGATTATGGTGTACTATGTGGAGGAAAGCATTTGATTGTTCACAGGAAGGGATGGAAAAAATGCTTCCAAACAGCAGACTCCTTTTTCGGGGGTGAGCTATCTCCCTCCCTCTTCCTTGGAAGACATTTAGGATGTCTAGGGTCTTCTGAAGACATGCCTGCAGCAATCCAGAAAGGATTTTTTGAAAATGTAAAAAATGACAGAGCAGGACTGGTTTCCACTAGCGTCTGGTTGAAACCAAAATGACTGTCTACTGTGTAGTTTCAATATGCATGGTTGGGGTCTGACAGAGGACAATCATAAGTTGAGCTTTAGGGTCTCTACCAGCCATCTCTGCCAATTTGCGGATCCAGCCTATGGATCCGCAGATTACCCAAACAGGGTAAAAAAAAAATAAGTAAAAAAATTTACAATTTCATGCTATGGACGTTTTGCCTGTTGGAAATGTTTAAATATTAGATGCCTGAGTATCACATTTATATATGTTTTCACACATCCTGACAAATCCATGGATCTGGATCTGCCGAACAGAGCTATGGACATGTTTTGTATATTGGAAATGTTTAAATCTCAGAGGCCTGAATATGGTATTTATATTTGTCTTCAAAATTTTATGAATCCACAGCTCCACGGATTCCTGATGCTTATGTTACAGGAACTAGCAACCATAGAGTGCCCGTATGAGTGTCTTTTAGTTTTAAAATCCGCAGTGGATCCACTGATTCATGAAATGCTTTAAAAATGAATTATTGCATCTCAAATGAAATCAGTGATGACATTATTGATAATGTCATCCACCATACTAATCTTCAATAAGTTTTATAAAATTATATTTCAGATTTATTTAAAATAAGAAAACAAAATGGATGACAGACACATAGTACAGGGTTCACTGTAATCGTATCAACTGCTACCCTCAGTTATTACTTAGGAGAAAGTTCTTATTGTATAGTTCTGGCTCTTCCAATTCACTGGTCTAATCACTAGTTACAAAAGTAACAAATCTATCCTTATAGGTTACTCTATCACAAACACCTACAATACCATTCACGAAGATTGGAACATGTTTTGGTGGAGACATCTTCTTTACTGATACAACAAAAACACACGCACAGTACAGATGTCTCAGTGAACAAGGAGCTATGTCACACACCACTACTAAAATCATTTTTGATCCTAGAGAAAAGTGTGAGCATAGGGGTCAGTCTTTTGCAAAAGTCTATTACATTGAGCCAACACTCTAAACCAGGTTTCTACAACAAGTAGCTTAAGGGCTACTGGTAGCTCTCCAGCTATCTTTAAGTAGCTCTCCTTTGAATAGTCACACTTTTGTTTGGTTGAAATAATAAATGTGTCCCAAAAATGAAAAGCATGAATTTGCGATGAAAAGGTGTGTATGTATAAACTGAAGTTTGGTGAAAAAATTCCAGAATATGGTTGAAGCTGATATTCGAATAATAAATTATACAATATTACTAAAATGTTTACCATAGTGCCCGCAGCATTACAGTTTTAGTTGGCATTTCAAATAAAAAAAAAAGTTTTACTTTACTGATTTCAGCCCTGTGTGGCATACTGAGGTGATCGCTGTCAGTAATCTTACATAGCGTGGCAACTTTTGGAACCTTCCATGATGTGGTCACTATTACAACACTAATAGTAGTAGCTCTGGATGATTTTTATAGAACATAAGTAGCTCTTATTACAGAAAAGGTTGGAGACTCCTGCTCTGAACAAACATATTAGTGAGGAAATACATTTTTTGACAACTATTACTACAGTCATTCATCACAAAGGAGATAAATCCAGGGGGACTGGTCATAATGTCCTAAAATAGAACTATACTGAGCCATCGCTATGAAGTAAAGTCTAAATGAACAGCCTCAAGTGTCACAAAGCACAACCATGCACATACATCAGCAGCAAAGGTGTGCTAGTGTAGAGGCTAGTCCACTGATAAATAATGCACCTATTTTAAAAGCATAATTATACTTCAGAAAACTCCTTACTAGTAAAGTGCTATTTAATTATGAAGTGCCTTAGTATTTATCTTAAAGAATCTGAAACGTTTATGAAACACACTCACTGGATGATGTCATGAGTGATGTCATGAGTGATGTCATGAGTGATGTTATTGACCATGTCATGAGTAATGTAATATGTGAGGTCATAAGCCCTGTTTTGTTGGAGACATGAGTTATAGGTAGCTCAAATAACTATAACCAATGAATTTCAATGTTTTTGTATGGTTTTATTCATGTAAAATCTGATTTTAACTATAATGTACTTGTAGTCTTTGTTTTTTTCAGTGAATAGATATACACATACACATATATACATATACAAACACATATACAGGGGTTTGTGTAAGTATGTATTTATATATAGCATTCAATATTGGTGGTAAGTATATATATATATATATATATATATATATATTATATATATATATATATATACTCATTTCAAAACCAAAGGTTACAGGGACGTTATAGTTATGCTCACATTTTAAATGTACAAAACAATAGAAATTTGGCTATTATAGTTAGTTATTTCAAGTACCTATAACTCATGCCCTAAAGTTACTATAACTCACGCCCCCCACTATGCATAGTTATCTCATCAATACTTTTACTGCAAATATTACACTAATATTATCAATGGTGTTCAAAAAGGTGTCACGAGTGCTGTAATTCCTGGGGTAAATAGCATTGCATGGTGAGGGTGTGAGTTATAGATACCTTTGGGCATGAGTTATAGTACTTTAAATAACTCTAACTATAATAGCTAAAGTTCTATGGTTTTGTACGTTTAAAATGTGTGCCTAACTATAACGTTCCTGTAACCCTTGTTTTTTTAAGGGAATTTCCATGTTTTTTTTAAATTCTATTCCCTAACTAAAATGTCCCTGCAAACTTTGTTTTTTCCAGTGAATTTCTATGGTTTTTTAACTTAAAGTAATTTTAATAACTATATGTTAATCAAACCACCTCCCATACTCACCCTAAATCCTAAAAACACCTTACCACCCAAAAACCCATACTCACTCCAAACCCTTACATTACACTTGCCACTCAAAAACCCATACACACCATAAACCCTAAAATGACCCATGTCACCTAAAAACCCATGCCCACTCTAAACCATAAAACTTTGCTTGCCACCCAAATTCCATACCTACCCTAAACACTAAAATTACCCTTGCCACCCTGTTGGAGGATGTTTCATTAGTTGTGTGGCCTGCACAAGTAATGGGTCCGCACACAGCCACCACTGGGAACCAAGCACCCCATTGTAGAGCTTGACTCTCATAGGGTAGCATTGCAGAGCAGTGCAAGGCTTACTCAAGGGTGGTGGTGTGGGCTAGTAATCCCCATTCACGAGCACACAAGCATGACCCTCAATAAATGATTGTCCAGTCTGTGTTTTTTCTTTTGATATAGTAAAAGTACATTTATTACAGACACACACTACTAAATACTATGCAACAATTTACAAAAATACACAAATTGATGGAATGACATTGTGTATTCTCTCACGTCTCCCCCTAGGGATAATGTAATCCAAGAAACCACATGGCAAAACAATCCCTGGTTTCCCAAAGCAACATTAGCCTGTAATGTAGAGTGAGAGCACCACAATCTGGCAAATAAGCACACCTACCATGCAAGAGAGTGTTTATCAGTCTCATTACGCAAACCAGAAGTACAAGAAACATTCAGTCAGTTTTAAATACTTTAAAAAGTGGCAATTTATTTTGGATTACTTTTAGATTACTTCCTGATTACCCTGGATTAACCTGGTGTAATACCATCCTACACCCCTAGAGGATGCAGTCCCACAAATAAAGAACAAAAGTTCCAAGAGGCTTATGCTTGGTAGTATGTAGGACCCTTGAGGGGTTTTGATTCCTTTGTCCCAACGCCGTAATGCGTCTTTCCTTTTGTGCCAATAAACCCTGATGAATTATGATACCCGCGGAGTGCTGTCCTTCTCTATATTAAGGGAACTAAGTGTTGAATAATAAGCGAGGTAGCGCTCGCCAGGAGACAAGCACCGCTGACGGTCTGGAGCAGGATCGGTACGCTATCTGGAAGTGTTTGATATATATATATATATATATATATATATATATATATATATATATATATAATACAAACACATTTTCCCTTACTATCCACTTGTGAAAATTTTCAAAAGCTTTTTCCAAAACCGCCAGTGATTGCTTATTGCTTACCGCAGAGCTCCCAATTTACAATTGCTTATTGTGAGAGCTGAACTTAAGCTGTAACAAATGCAGGAGTTCATTACTGTGATTCTAAAAGGTGCATACATGTGAATTCCTTTTACAAAAATCATCACTAACTAGTTCTCTTACAAGAACAACCTATGGAAAAACACAGCATCTTACATGTCGCTCAAAATGCATTATTTATGTGATATAGTGCCAACCCAAAAACAATATGGAGGCCAAACTGTGAATGACCTCAGTACATGATTCAGGAGCCACAAATTAGCAATAATTAACAAGAAACTTTATCAGCCTGTTGACAATGTATTTAAACTTGTGGGCCATTTACTATCAGATTTGAAGATTTTCCTGGACCATGTCTTAAAGGAAGCACTACTGGACATCAGAGAAACTTCTGGATGTACCATTTAAAATCACTGCATCCAGATGGACTGAACATCACTGACAATACCACTTGATTTCTGCATATCTGAAGAGTTCTCAGGACTGCATTGATTCCACATTCCAGTTGGAATCTTCACTCATAACGCTTTTCAACAGCTGTGCAGCCACTGAGCAAACCATCTTGTACTACCTGAGGAAGGCGGAAGCCGAAATGTACTGGTAGTATATTTTTGTTCTTTGGTGAGACCATCAGTTTGAGTCACGTCTTTCTTGGATATATATATACATATATATATATATCTGCATTCTGGATGATTTGTAAGTGCCTTAGGACACATTGAGAGATTCCCAGAAACAAGGAGTTGCCATAACCAAGGCGAGAACTAATGAATCCCTGTATGACCACCCTCATAGAAGAGGGTAGTAGCCATTTCGTGACTTTGTTAAGTGTTTGAAATAGTCCAAAACATGTTGCATAAATTTGTTTGTCATGGGTTTCCACAGTGAGTTTGCTATCCAGCCAAAACCTGAGGCTTTTTACTATTAATATTGGGAATGGCCACTCGCCAGGGCAGTTCTTTTCAACAGAATGAATTGTTGCCAACAACCAGCATCTCTGTCTTACTACCATTAAGCTTGAGGCTGTTGTCTGACATTCATTCTTTTACTTCCTTGAGGCAGGCATTCAGATCACTGGATGTTTACTGGGATTCCTCAGGTAAGCATGAGGATCAACTGAGTATCATTGATGTAAGAGATGAGATCCAGGCTGTGTGCCTGCTCAATTCTCACCAGTGTGAGGACATAGGACCTCATTACGACCCTGGTAGTGTTAAGACTGCCAGGGCCGCAGTGGCGATCTCACCACCGATGGGTCGGCAGTAAAGACCACCAAATTATGAGTTTGGCAGTTTGGTGAGCACCTCCAGCACGCTGGACATCGTAATACTGCTAGCGGTATTATGACGTGGGAGATCACCAGCATTTTTTCTGGCAGTCGCACTGCCAGAAAAAGCAGGCGGTCTTGTGAATGTATCCTGGCAACAGGATTACTTGTTCCTGTCGCCAGGATACACTCACACACACTTCGACATACATGCACGCATGCACTTACACACACAAACACACCCCCACTCACCCACGCAAACGCGACATACACACCCATTCACAACGACATACATACACAATGCATTCACTCCCTCTTCCCCCCTCCAATGCATACCCACATTCATGCCCCCTCCAGCACATACATACATTCACTCCCCCTCCTGCTCTCCCCAAGCGCAGACATACATTCACACCCCTCTCTCCCTGCACTGCATGCACACACTCACCCGCTCTCTCTGTCCACTGACACACAGGCACACTCTCTCCCCATCCACTCAGACAAACACACATCCCCTCCCCTGTCCACTTACATACACATGCACATGAATACACACACTCGCCCCTTCCATCCGCTCAATCACACTCACACACTCAATTGCTCATATCCACACACACGCACTCATGCACCCCATCCTCCCATCTACAAACACTCATGCACCCCCATCCCAATCCACTTACAAACATGAATCACCCACCCCAATCCACAAACACTCACACCCACCTCACCCCATCCACAATCACTTACACATGCAGACACCCCCCCACAAACACCTCCCTGCGCCCACATTCATGAAATTTACACACACATCTCCCCTCTCCTGTCAGATGATCCACTTGCCCCGTCCGTCGAGGAGGTCATCCAGAGGGGACAGGTCCCGGCACTTCCACGACCAACAGCTCCCCACCATTAGGACACTGCCACACTGTATTACGTGTCATAATACGGCCTGCAGCATCATTTTAGGGTGGCAGTGCCGGCAGTGGGACTGCCTCTTCACCACCATCCGCCAGCATGACTGGTGTCAGAATTCCTCCCGATTTTGGGCAGAATTCCGAAATCAGTCATAATAAGGCAGCCAGAAGACCACCAGGCGATCTTTCGGTGCCAGAGGCTTCAGCGGTCCTACGAAAGGAGCATCAAAGTCATAATGAGGGCCATAGACATTAAAAAGGGTTGGGCTTAGAGACAAGCCCTGTGGAACTCCGCATCCAATGGGATAGGTAGCTGAGAAAAACATCTCATTGCAGACGTGAAAGCTTCTGTTATTCAGCCATTTAAGGGCGGAGCCTGTAATGACAGCATTTTACAGTCTCTGAACCAAAGTACAATGGGAGACTGCGTCAAAAGTGGCACTAATATCCAGCATAATCATGGCTGCTGATACACCCGATCCAAAATGGCTCGCTGCTCCTCAACAGCCACTAATAATGCGGTCTCAGTGCTTTTCCTAACATAAATCCTGTTTGAGTAGGATGGAGGACAGAATGTTGTATCAGAAAATGAGATAGATGTTTATTAACATATTTCTCAAGAATTTTATTGGCAATTAGAAGCAGAGAGATTGATCTATAATTCTTGGCCAACAATGCATCTGCCTACGCCTTCCTAAGTAGAGGTTTAACTATGGTATGTTTCCATGCCAGTGGAACAATGCTAAGTACCAGAGACCTGTTTAGGATCTTCACTAGAGGTGGTAGAATAATGTCACTAGCTTTTAGTAGGACATCAGGTGGAGCAGGGTCCAACGGAGAGCCAAACTTCATGGAAATTAAGATGTTTCCAAAGTCATCTATATTTAGAAACGGAAAAGAGGACAGTTGGGCTGTAATTATTAGTTCTTCAAGGGGGTTTCTTGGGAGAGAATCCAGTATTTTTATTTTATTTTATTTTATTTATAAAAAAAGGAGGCAAACAAGTCACAACGTTCAGTGTAAGGTGCAGGGCCTGCTATGCAACTAGATGTTGTGATAACAGTGTTAACTACTTTGTATAACTCCATGGAAGAATTGCTGGCATTTTCAATTTTAGTGCTGAAATAAGAGATTCTGGCCTTTCTTATGACCTATTGTTATTTTTTATAGTTTGTCTATTGATTATTTTGTTGTACGGATCATACCCTTTCCTCTAGATTCTTTCCTTTATCTTTGACTCTTTTTTAAGCTCAACTAGCTCTGCCGTATACCATGGAGCCCAGCCGCCATTCTGCATAGGTGTCACAGATTTGTGAGGGATTAAACAGTCAGGTGATTCTGTTAGCTATTTCTCAAACTTTGTGTACATTTCAGTCATATCATCTTCCGCACACAGAATGGATTCCTTTAGAGCATTTTGCCATTTGTTCAAGATGAGTTTTTTCCAAGCCCCTCTGATCTTGGAAGTAAGGATCTCTTTCAGCACTATTAGGGGGAGGTGGAGCCAGAAGGAAATGATAAAATACACACACTTGCCAACTTAGAGAGAGGTCTGTCAGGAGAGGCCAGTCCCTTTCCACACACTACTACGCACACTGTTCATCTGATAGAGAGAGTCTGAAAGGACCAACCTGTGATTCTTCACACACTACCATGCACACCTGTCATCTGAGTCAGAGGTCTGAAATGAAATGACAGTCCATCTATACACCCTACTACATGACCTGCCATCTGAGAGACAGATCTGGCAGGATAGGCCAATCCCTCTATTCACCTAAAACGCACACCTGCGTCTGAGAGATAGGTCTTGAACGAGAGGCTAGTCCATGTACTCACCCTATTATGCACAGACATTATCTGACACAGAGACCTGATAAAAGAGGCCAGTCCAAGTACACATTGTAATAGTTACACCTGTCATATGAGAGAGAGAGGACTTAATCGATAGGTAGTCTCTCTCCATACACCCTACTATGCAAACCCATAATCTGAGAGGTCTGGAAGGAGAGGGCAGTCCATGAACACCTTAGTGCGCCCTCATGTTATCTGAGAAAGGTGTGGAAAGAGACGGCAGTCCATCAGACACCCTACTATGCACACCTTTCATGTAAGAGAGAGGTATGAGGCCAGTCTCTCGTCACACCCTACCATGCACACCCATCATCAAAGAGAGGGCTCTCTCACTGGAGGGGCCAGTCCCTCAATACACACTACTAAGTACACATATCATCTGAGACAGAGGTATGCGTGGATAGACCAGTCTCTCCTACATCCTGTTGCACACACCTGTCATGTTAGAGATAGGTCTCAGTGGAGAGGATACTCTGTCCCACAAACTACTATTTCCCTACAATTGGGTTGCTATCTAGGGAGACTCTCTTGAGTGTAGCTCACAAGCTTCAGGGAGTGAAGCTTGCTGCAGGGACACATGCGATCTCCCAAGAGGCTTGCAAGACCTGAGGGGAAATTACTGAGCCTGGCGCAAGGTGCTTTTGGATGCTGCAAGCCTGTCATGAGACCCACAGGGAAAATTACTGGGCCTGCCATGAGGTTTTTTATGATCCCTTGAGAGTCTTGCAACATCATATAGGGGGAAGTAAAAAAGAAAGGGCCAAGGCTCAATCAATAGTTACTATTCTTATGGCATGGTCAAAGAAAGGCTGTGATGTGATTGGGTGTAGAACCATGAATAGCTCAGATTCTTCTTGGTGATTTGGAGAAGGTAGCCTGTTTAAGTTGTGCTCAGCAGAAGTGACTGAATTTGATATTGAGACAGAATGGTGTCTTGAGCTGTATAAAAGACAGCTATGTTAAAAGTTAAGGTAATCTGAAATATACTTTATGATCTTCGTTGAGGAGAGTCAGTAAGTGCACTACTGTTGGTAAATTGGTTCCATACACGGTTTAGTGAGTCAAAATTTGTTTGTAGAGGTGCATGTTTATTAATAGAGGATCTGAGAGGTAGACTTTAGAATCTGGAGAGATATCACCAAATATTGGATATTGTATTAAAAAATGAATTGTTTAATCTGTGTGCAGTTGTACGAAAAAGAGTCAGTGTTTCTGAAATTATAAAACAAAGAATCAGCAATCTGTTAATACAAGGCCTAGTTCTTTTAGGAATCTTACTATACACATATTTATCCCTATGGGATGTTTTAGAGAAGATATTGCCATTTGTAAAGTAAAACACTGTGCTTACTGTTAGGAAGGGTATCTCCAGTTGGTTTATAAACTGTTATGGAACCAAGTTTGATGGCATATCATAATTTGATGGTGAAAACATGCACTAGTTGAGGATGTTGAATTCTTCAGAAGAAAGGAATATGAAGATAGTGGTACAGTTCATATATTATGTAAATATGAGTGAACAATGTTAAAAAACATAAGAGGATATAGTAATGCATCACTGTTATCAATTATTGATCAGAATGTAACATTATTTTTTTTTGTTTTCTTGTTTTTTTAAGGTGGATATGGAAAACAGAAGTTTAGAAAAACAGACATATCATGTCACAAAATATATGGTGGAGAAAAACAAAAATAGTTCACTTTGAAAAAAGAGGGAACAGTACCTGTGTGGAAAGCCTTGAAAAAAAAATAATAATTGCACAACTGATGTTGTTGTTCCTGCTTATGGTGACATTTGTACCTGTGATTAAACTTGTTCTGTGCCTGTGATGAAACTTGTTCTGTGTACTGATGATAAAATGAGTTGCTTACTTAAGCAGAAAATAAGTGCTTTATATTCAAATATGCGAACTCGTCAACCAAGACACAGCTGTCAACAGAGAGGATACTCCACATAACACTCTAATAATGACATTCATTATCATAAAGAGAGCTATGATCAGAGAGAGCAGTCTCTACCCAGAGCCTATTCTGTATATGTGTTACTCAGGGATATGTCTGAGCTGACCCGGCTGTCTATCTATACCTTAGTCTATATGGTTGTCATCCAAGAAAAACTTGTATGCATAGAGCTTGATTTCTTTCTGCCCATAGTTTCACATCTGTCATCCAATAGAGATGTCTCAGAAGAGATGTCTCAGCAGAAAGGCCAGTCCCTAACAAACACCCTACTACACACACCCATCATCCAAGAGAGAGAGAGAGAACGATTGGGCCAGTCCCTTCCTACATCCTACTACACATACTGGTTCATCCCAAAGAGAGCTCTCATCCGCGAGGTCAATACCTCCACATACCCTTCCACACACATCTGTGATCTGAGAGAGGACTCAGTGTAGAGGCCAGTTTCTTTCTACACCAGAGTACAGACACTCTTCATCCAAGGCAGTTGACAGTGTTAAGGCAAGTCCTTCCCCATACTGTATTATACATTAATATTGTCCCAAGGTAAGGTCTTGGTGGAATGGCCAGTCCCTATTATACCCTACTATGTAGAGTGATTATTTTGTAGTGAGATGTTTTGAAGAGTCTAGTCTCTTCTCACTCATTACTATATACTTGTGCCATGCTGTGGATATATGGGACTGGAGTGGTCAATTGTCCCTAAAGTCTTACGAGGATGAAGTAAAAGTTGTAAGCACTGTAATGAAGGAGAGTGTACATGATGTGACTTAAAAAACTGTTTGTTCTCTCAAGAGTCATGTGAGATAGTATTAGAAAAAAGGTAGCGAAAACCTGGTGTATATAAATTATACCTATTAGAACAGGTTATGTTTAGTGAAAATGAAAATGTGATTATAATACTACAGTCCTATGAGATACTTGCAAAAGCAAACACTGCCCAATTGCAGTGGATACAGAGGGCTGTGCATATGACTCTTGTGAGATGCTCACAAGAACCACCTATGCTATGTATGGGAGCATTATGGCTCTCGCGAGTGCCTCATGACAGTCCTAAAGAAGGATAAAGGGGTACAGAGTACAAAGAACACACATTATGAAAATATAGGGTAGCTCTGAAAATAACTTTTTTAGAAGTAATATTTTCAAGAACTGTATTTTTTGTTTTCTTAATATTTTTGAGTTTTTTGTGATTTTTTTAAAAAGGCTTAGAAAAAAACTAGAAACTGGGAGTAAAAAACCAAAACAATATCTCCTTCAAATAAACAGGAGAAAAATATAGGAAAAAATGTTTTACCAAAACTACTGCCTAGGTAGGCATTAATGATCCTGGATAAGCCTGTCCCATGCTTCCCTGCTTGTCTCAGAAAAACAAAATCTCCTTGCAAGAACAGCAGAAACAGCAAAATTGGGCTTCGTTCAGCTATACCAGGTTGTTACCAGCATGCGCACTGAGTACTTGGACTGGCACACTGTCACCAGTGTGGAAAGATGTGGACGCCCCTGAGGAGTTATCAAGTTCTGCAGCATGGGCTAACTCAGCCTGAGTTAGGCATTTAGGCTGCATAGCTCTCAGATGCCACCACATCCCAGTTGTACTCATGGAATATTACGTGTTCCAACTGCCTCTGCTGAACTCTATTTTGCATATGTTACAAATTACAAATTTGGCAGACACTTTCTTCCCACCAGGCATCATCTGAAAAAAATGCCAGAAAAAGGACTCCCTGGGTGGCTGAGGTAGCGGACTTGCAGAAACAGAGGGGTTTCATCTGAATCGGATGATAACATTCTGATCACGGAAAATCAGCAAAGTCAGAGAGATAGCCAAAGAGAGTTAATCAGAGAAAACCTAATAGGCTAATGATGCAACAAAGAAGGCATCTTTCTTTGCTAAAAATAATGAGATCCATATGAATCAATCACAATCCTTCTTTGGAATGTCTTTGCTCTACCAGGCGTCTTGCAGGTGTCTGGGGAGAGGTCCGCAACATTATAAAATACAGAGAACTTTCCTGATATCTCAAATGCAACAATGCATCAACTGTTTTGTACTCTAAACAACACTTCTTATGCCTTGTTTTCTTCAAAATGACAAAAATACACTGTTATAAACTTAATTTCAAATGTACGATCTCCTGAGTGGATTGTTGGAGCCAGACAGGAAGTACACCCCCCTTGTAGTGGACACAGGGGATTGTGTGATCGGCTCTCATGTTCCGCTTGCAAGAGCCATACATTTCTAACAAAATAATTATTGTGATGTACGTACTGTACAGACTTTATTATTAAACATTAGCAGTCAAACTGACTAGATGAAAAGGAAGACTGTACAACAATGATAGAAACATATGTAACTATGCAATCTTGCAGGGCTCTCACAAGAGCAATCACACACCATAAAATAGTTGTACATAGTGAAAAGACATAGTTCACAGTATAGAAACAACTGATCAGTGTCTTTTTCAAATATAATTATGGGGCCGATTCACAGAGGTAAACTTAGCCCAAAAGTCTAAGTTTATACCAAAGGCCTAAATTTAGACCTAAAGTCTAACTTTACTACAAGTAAAGTTAGACTTTAGGTCTAAACTTAAACTTTTGGTGTAGGTTTAGACCAAAAGTCTAATTTTTATAAAAGTAAAGATAGACTTTTGGTGTAAGATTAGACTTTTGGTTTAAACGTAGTCAAAAAGTCAAAATTTTTACCAAAAGTCTAACTTTACTACGAGTAAAGTTCGACTTTAGGTCTAAACTTAGACATTATGGCCCTCATTACAGGGCTGTTTTGACGGAAGCACCGCCAACAGGCTGGCGGTGCTTCACATGGGATTACGACTGCGGCGGAAGTGGCGCGGTCGCACTGCCGGGACCGGCGGTTTCCCGCCACATTGCAGAGCTGCCCAGGGGATTATGAGTCACCCTCCCGCCAGCCTTTTCATAGCGGTATGAACCACCATGAAAAGGCTGGCGGAAAGGGGAGTGGCGGGGCCCTGGGGGCCCCTTGCACTGTCCATGCCTCTGGCATGGGCAGTGAAGGAGCCCCCTGCCATGGCCCCGTGGAGCTTTTGTGTGACGGGTGCAACTGCACCTGTCGCACCGCCGCAACACTGCTGGCTCCATTTGGACCCGGCTCATGTGTTGCGGCCGAGATCCCCTAGGTTTCCGCCTGCCGGCCCAGCGGGATTCTCCAAATAGACACCGTGGTACTGCGGCTGCTTTGGCAGCCGCGCAGCGGTTTCAACTTGGCGGGTGCCGCTTGGCGGGCGGCGCATGGCAGGCGGCGCTTGGCGGGCGCCAAAGTTGAAATGAGGGCCTTGGTCTAAGGTTTACCTTTGTGAATTGGGCCCATGAAGTTTATGTAAAGATGCATACAAAGTCTATGAAAACTATGCTTGGAATATTACTGTATATGTGTGCTACAAAAAATAAGAAGTTAAACATTCTCAGCACAAACATTGTTGTCGATCTTAGTGTCTATGTATTTTTAAATCAATTTTTTTTAGAGTAGAAATTTACTGAAAAAAAACTAAGTAATGTTATAGTTAGGTGTAATAAGTCAATAAGTTTATGATTAAAAAAACAAAACCTTAAAAACAACTGAAAAATCTGTTAAAGTAAATATCTCAGTAACATTAACATTTTGAACTAAAAAAACACCCAGAAATTCACCAGTTATAGTTAGTGGCACTAACTATAACTTTTGAACCGCCGTGCATGGCTGATGACCTCAAATATGACATCACTCATTATGTGTTCTATGACAGCATTTATAACTTCAATAATGACATCTCAAATTACTAATTATCTTATAAAAAATAAAATAAGCAAAATGAACAAACTGAACATAAATCAATAAAATATTAGTTAAACTAGTTAGAGATTTGTGCAGTTATTAACTGATTAAACATTTGATTTACAATTAAAAATTAACATCAAAATTTGGGGATCAAAAGGCTACATTTTAGAGATATCTGAAACATTACCCTGCACTGTGCACTGAGAAACATGCCTGTAAAGTAAGAAAGAAAAGGGCATAAGGGGAGAGAGTGAACCTACTCTGACTCCCTGCCCCATGAGGAGAGGAGGAGTGCAAACAACCCCCTATCGCAATAAAATAGATATCAAAAAATTATTTTTAATGCTGGATTTGCAAATCCTTTCCTACATGTATTAAACCTGAACCCTCCGTAGGAACGCTGGACATTTCCTGGGGCTGCAGGATTCATAAATATGGCACAGAATCCAAAATCGTGAAAAAAATGATGAGAAAAGTTCTTAGTGCACTACAACAGCACTTGGTCTTGGCCATTGCCCACATGCAGGGCTGGGCTACATGCTGTGGGTTGGGACCACAGCTCCAGGTCTGAATTGCAAACCCAACTATGCCTTGCCACTTGTGCTCACCTCATTGTGCACAGCCAAAGACTGCACAGAGAGATGGCCTCCCAAGGAGGACTCTTCAACCCCTATGTACAGCCGAAGGAAACTTATGTACATATTAATTTACCAATGCCCATACATTATACTTGAGGGCATTAACATGCAAAACATGGCTGCAACCTAATGTTTTTAGAGTTCATTTGGACAATGGAAAGATAATGCTAAAATTTGGTCATAAAGAAAGATCAATCATTGCATCAATTAGCTTCCGTAGGTACATCTGAATGATCCAGTACAAGACACAGATTGTTATTTTTTTTTTATGTTGCAGCTGTGTGAACTATGGAACAATTGCATTCCTTTCAGTGTCAAAAACCAAAAAATCTTTGTTAATGGCACATAGGATCATTGTTCTACCATTGTTTACTACTAGGGAAAGGGTCAGGGGTGTTGCTGCACTCTCCTATAGCCATGTACTGTGTGGATGTTATTCCTCCCTCATGTATAGACAATGGTGGACTCTCAAGAGCAGGTAGTCATAGGTATAAATTAGAAACTGAGGCACACCAATGTATGAGCATGATGTGTGCTTCTTGGAGATCCAAAAATATCGCTTGCTTTCTGTCTGCTAAATTCAAGCCAAGCCATTTTTCTCTTTCCCCTTCTCACTGTAGATGTTCATTGTAGGCACTGCAACAGTAAAGAGACAATATAATGTACAGCAATGTCAATTTTGCCAGTAGTTCTTCAGCCCTGGTTCACAGATTTTGTCTGGGACAGTTTGGCCTTCAGAGCATTGACTGTTCGAAAGCCAGTAAAAATGATGTGCTGGGGAACCAAAGAGAAGAGGGTTCACATGATCTGTTTCAAGACCTTTAGAAAAGGCAGACTACCACACCATGTGGCAGCACCTCAGGACTCTGGTAGCTTTCAGTGGAAAAACACCATCAAGTAATATTAAGATGGGAAGTTGGCATTATGCATTCCAAAATGTAGCTCTTGTTCATCCCCAATGCATGTCATGAGGTACGTAATGATGTCCATGCCTAGCCGATACGTAGCTATGATGCTGGCAGTGGACGTTTTCAAGAGGGTCATTTTGTGGCAATGCCCTTTTTGCTGAGCAGTAGCCTCTTTTGTAGTAGCAGGATGGCATGCTATATCTAGCTCAAGCAGCCTGAAATAATAATGAATATGACCTGGCTCAACGTTTTTCTTTCTGTGCTATTTGAGGCAAATGCCCATATTTACAAGTATTTACAAAGAAGGGGCAGATAGCACACGGGAATCCCTGTCTATAGGATGTTGATGGCACAGAAAACGTTGTACTCATTATATACAATTATGTGTCACAATTATCAATTGAAAAAGTGTTGTACCATACCTACATCTGTATAAAATGTTGTATCGCCGTGCAAAACACTTGGCAATCTGTCACTAGAGTGACAACCACATTTCTATAATTTCAGCTTCTGTATCAGTTAAATGACAGCACCTTTCCAAAGCCTGTAACTAAGTTGATTAATACAAATTCCATACCTGCATCTCGAGTAATACCATTCCTTGCACACATTGCAGGTGTGCCCCTGATGCCAGGTGGGTGCACCACCCAGACGACGAACGATGGCTCTGATCTTTACATACCTAATTATTTTTTGCTTTTAAACTATTAATTTCTTTAAGCATTATCTCTTCATATTACGGATGCATCGCTTTAGTTTTGTCTTTCTGTACTTTTTACTTGTTGCTGTATTTATGCCTGTGAATGTAGCCAAATGGACTCCTCGTGATTAACGAACAACTTGTGGAAAGTACAATCAATCAGGTTATGAACCTGCTCATGACACGGGATAGGACAACCTTGTACAGAGGGATAGTTTTTTCTTACAGATTGTTCCTGAGTCGGGATCCACGAAAGATTGGCCTGATTCATTTCGGCATACAGTTTTATTGTCTCTGAACTTGGCGTGAAAAAGCTTGATTCTCTACGTTACATTTATTCTCTGCGAGTCTTTCTGGCTTCGATTTTGTTATGCTTGCTGTGTGGGGGCTGTCAACTGCCATTGTCAAGGGCTGCTTTGTGGGTGACACAGCAGATTTTAAATTGGATTCTTGCTTCCAGTGGAAGCCAGAGTAGATTGATTTCCTTTTGGGATGTGGTCTTTTTGTCTCCCGTTACCAAGAGACCTGCAGAATGTAGAATGGATTTAAGTGGTAGCCCCAGGAGTCCTGGATCTGTGCCAGGGTTTCAGAATATCCATGCACAGTGTAAAACTACCTAGACATTTCTAAACTAGAATTCTGCACTGTTCTGAATAATCAAGACAACTATAAAAAATAGCAATACATTTCAATATGTCATCTAAATGGAACTCATTTACATATTCAGCACTTAATATGAAAATCGGGCCTGCTTTACATAGATCTGCCAGGAATGTATTGCTTCTGTCCATTTGAGTATTCAAATGTTTATGTTTAACCTTCACAGCACTGTCAACGATACATGATTGTAAATGGCGAACGGTGCAATGGTGCGGATTTTGCTTGTTCCTGTAGCGGATCATGATACGGACTGCACCTGTTTCTGAAGCGGAACATAAGCTTTGTGTCATGATTTATTTCCATGTTCTTTGAGGTTTGCTACTTTCAAATAACTATTCTCCCATGAATGTGTGTTTTAAAGCCATTTTCAAATTCAGAGTGATGAGTTCCTGCCACCAATGTCCCTTTTGTGAGCAGCCTTGCGCTGTTAGCTTACATTTACCACGGGTACAATAGTGCATTTGTGATTTTCAATAACGTCGATCCCTCATTGAGAATTCCCTCTTAATTCTTAACAGTAGTTGCAAGTCCCATCGGAATGCAGAGATTCACAGGTACACACTTGCACACAGTGACATTCTGTTTTTTTAACACAGCCAAAATCTGTGTATGTTCGGGGAAAATTTGAAATCTTCACAGTAATTTCTAATTTCTCAATACACTCTCTGGGAAAATTTGCTAGCTGATCCACTTCCTAGAGTTTCAGGTACTTCCGGTATAGGTAACTCAGGTGGTGGAGAAATATGTGCAAATTTTTAGGGCAATTCGTAATGTGAGCCTTGATTTCGTCCATATACTGCCTCCTGAAATACATTTGGCTTTGCATGAAGTAAAAATATTGCTTCATTGGCAGTTATGTGTCATTCTTTAATACATAACAAATGTTTTTGTGGTGCTTGGCTGTGGTTATGCTGGACGATGTCCAAAAGAGATAAAATATTGAGTACCTCTCTGTGATACCTTTCTCATTTAGCAGCTTGCTGGAATGGAGGTTGTTTGCTTCCAGTAGTGCATCTTGTTGGTGGTACCACAAGCCGGAGGAGCACGAACCGAGTAGTTGTAACAGAGTTCAGGGACCCTTGGCGAAGATGTGACGACAGGGCCCTCCCTCCCTGCCCTCCGAGGGGCATCGGCAGTGCTTGCAATAAATTGTTTCTCCTAAGCATAGAGGGATATTACATGGTTTAAGTGTATTCTAGTATCTCCTGATTGTTGCTTCTATTTCTAGGAATCTCAAACAGTGGAAACAAATTGCAAATTAAGGATTCCTACTTGTGCAGCAATTATTTCAAATAAGGCTAAAAGCATGTTATTTAAAATACTAGATCTGAAGAATACTGTCAACCATATTTCAAACTGTATTATTTTCATTGACAAAAGACACATTGTAAAATAGACTGACCTTGGATGCTAACTCAAATATTTGCAATGACTCCCAAATAAACCTTTAAAACAAAACCAATTATTTGAGACTCTGTGTAAATCGTTATTAAGTGTCCTTCCAATATACTTTTTTTTAAATGCAGACATATTTTCATATTAAATTATGATAGGCTTTTATCAATTCCTAATTACAATAAAAAATATCCCATCAATCTCCCAGGTGATAACTTGGGACATTTGTTACTTTTCTTGAGCTTGCTAAAACACAGCCCCTTCAGACAATCGTATTCTACACTTAATCTAAATGTCTAGCATAAAAATACATTTTATTCAAGATTGCTCTTGGATCATCCCTGTAGAATCAGTATCAGATTGATTGATTTGGAGACCATTTGTGGGTGAAGCATTTGAAAATTGAGAGAATACATATAATGTTTTGTACTATCAGGAGTTGCACAATTTGAAAATCAATCAATTGACATTACCATATATTTATTACCGATGCCTTGCTATACCTTATACACCTGCTACTTCAACCAAATTCCCCTTTTACTTCCCAGTAGAGTTGTTGGGATTTGAGTGCTGATTTTATTTTAAATTGATTTAGCCCCTTGGATGGATATAATCGAAAGCTTTTAAAATCTGTCTGCAAGTTGCAAATAGTGTGGTGTGACATTACCTCTAATTCATTTTTGAATTCTCTATGACTTTGCTTTCCAGCTTTTCTTGTCAGGATTCTCAGACTCAGGAGAACCCTGGAGAACAATTTGCCTAAATAGAAGACAGCCATGATCTTATAGTACCAGACCAGGAAGAGCAAACACCATCACGGTAGCACCTAAAAAAAACAGAAGAAGTCAAGAATACCTGAGTTCTAACTGTGGCATAATATTCAGTCAAGCATTAGGATAGCATGTGCTTTGTATTAAAACAGCACCCCTCAAATGTCATCAAATGACACTGGGACTAACACAGGGAAATTATTTCTAAATAACACCCATTAGCATATTTGAAACCTTAGTTTGCTTTATTTTTCGTATTCACTCAGGGGAAACGCTGACTGACAATGTGAGAAGTTTTTAGCAAATCACCCTTTCTAATGAAACTCTTTGTGTCTGACTTTTGTTTCTCTGTGAACAAAGCACCTCATCCTTGAAATGGCACCTAATTCACAATTATGCATAATGCTATTCTTCTGTTATCACTTTTTGACATTTCAGGAGGTGTTTTTAATACAAAACACATGCTATTAGACATGTGAACCAAACGAATATTTAATCTTTATTTCTATTGCTTGTCTCATTGAAATCTATCATAGAAAAGTTACCATCTCTGGATAAACAACACGTGGTATTTTCCATTTGCTGTCTCTGGGGATTTAACTAACGTTAAATTCATTTAACTACTAGGCTCATGAAAAAACTGGAACAAAACAGTAAAGTTTTCTATTCTGTTATAGATATTCCAAACTCTATATTTTCATGTGCCGTTTGTAGAGATTCAAACATTTTTTCACAAGCAAATGAGACCAATTTTGAAATCACACCACTAAAACACTTGCATTTCTTAAGTTAAAGTTCTGTGTTTCCTCATACAAATCATGTCGCTCTTGGTGTCAAGTGCCATTTTCATGATTAAACTAATAAATGAAGTGAATGTATACATTTTCAACATTATCAAAATAAACGTATTGCTTGTTCTCTTGTACTCTCGTGCACATTTAATGGTAACTATTAAATGTTGCCAGCACTTTAAGATGAGATAACTTTGTTATTAGGGGACATAACCATTCTCCCTCTCCCTTGTCGGAAACATCTTATAACCCTCCTATCATGTTTAAAAAACAAATACCCCAGAGGAGTTATATGACATTTATATGACAAGATCACATTGGCACTCACCAACAAAATCTCCAACATATACCATTCGATCTGCTTTTCTCACTTCAACTTGTCTGACCACGAGATTGATCTTATGCCAACTGAACCTGTAATCTGATTCTTGTTCTTCTGCATGTCACAGGAGTAGACAGTCTCCTCCTGAATCCTCAAAGCTAGTGTTGAAACTATCACAGTCCATGTAGCAATATTGGAGACAGTTATATTTCTCCTTATTGAAAAACACAAATTCCATTTGTGTTTTGCTCCGGTGAGGTAAAAAATCATTGGTAGCAGTATTTCTGAATTACTTGTTTTTTGTTCAAGATAATGCTGGCGACTGAGCCCTGGCCTTTTTAGAACAATCAATGGCCTTTGATACCAGAATGCTAGAAGTGACATAGTATACTCACAAAGTCTTTGCTGAAATTATGAAGCTCCATAGGTAGTCCAGAGAATGGTCACCAATTAACTGCTGAAAATCTATATGTGAAAAGTGAATATCAGGTCTCCATCTCTGATGAAATAGAACCATTGGGTGGTGGATGTTATGGAACAAGAGGTGAGGCCACTGTAAAGGGTATGGCGAGGCAGAAAGAACCATCTAATGGACTAATCACTGAGATCTATGTAACATGTAAACAATTAACAATACTGTTCGAAATATATAATACAGAAAGGAACAACTTCAGACTTCCCTCTACAACTTAAGAAGCCATAATGGTGTAACTCTTATAACATGAGCACGGATGAATCCTAAGTGGCATAATACGGCATAATACCGAACTCCTCTCAATGATGAATGTTGATTGTACAGTGTTAAGAAAAATCCTAGCCAGAAAACTCCTTTCACTGATGCAGAGGCCAATACACCTGGATCACAGAGAATTAATACCAGGGCTCAATAAGGCAAATGATATAAGCAGGCTTATAAAATAATATATAATCCCTCTGAACAACATCTAAATTCACAAATACTCTAAGTAGATATTCAATAGGCTACTTATACTCTATTTTGGATATACATGTAATTGGTAATGGTTAAAATGGGGCTAAAGTCAGGTTTCTGAGCATGAACAGAGTTGCTTTTGACAAACTCCACAGCACGTGGTTGGTGTGGACTAATATTATCAAGGTTGTATGCAGTAGGCAGAAACACATGACAAGGATGTCCTAAGACTCTACTACTATTTTTATAGCAGTGGAGCTGTTGAGAGGGGAGATATTCAGACACATCACCAGTACAGGTAGAATTCCCCAGATTTCATTGTATGCAGACTTCATTCTTTTGTTGTTAAAAATTACACAGGCAGATATCGAAGGAGCCATGGGCAATTTCGACATATTTGGAAAGGCTTCATGGTGAAGGTAAACTGGAGAAAATTTAGTGCATATTCAATGTACCACTTCCCGGATGATGAAGGTATCCCTAATTCAATCAATAAAGTAAGGTAGAATTCCATTACCATGTGATACCTACGTCTGCAAATCTGAAGGACTGAGACAGATCGGACAGATGGTAATATAGAACCAGTGGTAGTGTCACTCAGGTACAGCATAGCATTTGGGAAAACCCTATCACTCTCAGTCAGTATTGTTCGGCAAGATGTCTACAAAGAGGGCCCACACATGTGCTACACACCCCAGAGCTTCTCTATATACGTATACAAGGCCTTCAACATAAAGGAAATTCGAAGAGGGACATGGGCAAGAAAAGGAATATAGTGGATGAAGGACCTTCACAGAATTTGGGAATCTGTAAATGGACCATGAGCTGTCAAATGGGCATATCTCACTCCATGGGTCCATCAGTGTAGCAATATAAAGAACTGTGCAGAAGAGGCCACAACAAGCAACCAGGGCCTCAGAGTAATCAGTTTAACTAATAGAAAACATAAAGCGGTAACATTTATGTATCAATCACTACTGAACCAAACTTTGGGCCTGATTTAGAGTTTGGCAGAGGGGGTTACTCCATCACAAACATGACAGATATCCGATCCACTGTATTCCAAATCCATTATAGCCTATGGATATCGTAATATGATGGTCAGGATATCCATCACATTTTGAACTTGGTAACTTAGACTTTTCATCCTTGGCGTGGTGTCCCTTAATTTTGTGCCTCTGTTTCCCACGTTGTTCATGTGTGTTGAACTCTGTTTTTGCTGTTTTTGTTACTCTGGGCACTTTACCTCTGCTAACCAGTGCTAAAGTGCAAGTACCCCTATACCAAATGTGTATGTAATTGGTTCATCCATGATTGGCATATTTGATTTACTGGTAAGTCCCTAGTACAGTGCACTAGAGGTAGCCAGGGCCTGTAAATCAAATGCTACTAGTGGGACTGCAGCACTGGTTGTGCCACCCACATTACTAGCTTTGTAAACATGGCTCAGACCTGCAATGTCTGTGTGTGCAGTTTTATACTGTAAATTCGACTTGGCCAGTGTACCTACTTGCCAGGCCTAAACCTTCCCTTTTTTACATGTAAGGCACCCCTAAGGTAGGCCCTAGGTAGCCACAAGGGCAGGGTGCAGTGTATGGTTAGGGTAGGACATATAGGCCCTCATTACAACATTGGCGGTAAAAGGCGCTTACCGCCGTGCAGAAGACCGCTAAAACACCGCTGCGGCAGCGGAATTCCGTCACAGCTATTATGACACACATCTCGGAATCCGCCGAAATTCAGACACCCACACAAGACCGCCACACCAAAGGTCAGTGATAAACTGGCGAAAACAAAACCGACACCGTCACGCCAACAGAAACACGCCCATGCTATCACGACCCACGAATCCACGCGGTGGTCTTTCAACCGCGGTATTCCATTGGCGGTACACACCGCCACGCTCAAAATAAACACACATCTCCAAAACACCGCCACATTGGACAATTCCAAATACACACACCTGATACACATACAAACACCACTCCCACACACCCAACACAATATAAAACACACACCCACATCACCCACAAACCCCTACGACCAAAAATCGGAGACGAAGGCCAGATAGACAGAGAGCACAGCAACTGAGAACCCCACCACACAGAGGCACACAACACCATCACCCATACAAAGTTACACGCACAATACACCACACACCACTACACATCACCACACACATCAACACTTACACCACCCCACACATCACCCACACCACCTCATGTCACGCCAAAGACACCCCCGGTTTTCCGAGGAGGAGCTCAGGGTCATGGTGGAGGAAATCCTACGGGTAGAGCCACAGCTATTTGGCTCACAGGTGCAGCACACATCCATAGCCAGGAAGATGGAGCTATGGCAAAGAATCGTGGACAGGGTCAACGCTGTGGGACAGCATCCAAGAAATCGGGAGGACATCAGGAAGAGGTGGAACGACCTACGGGGTAAGGTGCGTTCTGTGGTATCCAGGCACAACATCACGGTACAGCGGACTGGCGGCGGACCCCCACCTCCTCCCCCACAACTAACAACATGGGAGGAGCAAGTCTTGACCATCATGCATCCAGAGGGCCTCGGAGGAGACAGTGGAGGAATGGACACTGGTAAATTAAATCTCAACTATCATATCCCCCACCCTACCTGCATGCCATCACATACCCCCACCCTCTCCCCCTCCCCTATCACTCCAACTCCTCACTAATGTACTCATAACACAAACCACCCATCCCAACACCAAGCCCCGCATGGACAAACAAAGCATGGTCACCCCTCACCAAAGCATGCTCACTGCACATACCCATAACAACCCCCTAACCATCATCACACAAACCCACACACAGGAATGCTTGCACTGGGGTACACAAACACCCACCCATTGCACACCATTACTCACACACATGCACTAATCATGCTCTTATATCCCTGCAGGACCACTACGGAACGTCACGACACCGGAGGGTCCAGACAACTCCACTTCACCCACAGAAGAGGCCCACAGTGACGACAGCAGCTCTGCCCTGCTGGATCCTAATGACCAGCCCGGACCATCGTGGGCCTCGGGACAGTCGGTTCCCCTTGCACAGGCACAGCCCAAAACTGACCTTCCCCCCTCTGGTAACACCAGCACAGCACCCACCCAGCGGGCCCATACCTCCGTACCCAGGACACGTCAATCAGCGGTGTGTCCACTGTAGTGTGGTTAGTTTTACGTATCCTTTGCGCATTAGCTTCAGGCTTTAGGCCTTTGTGCACTTTGCCCTGAATGTATTTTATTCATTTGCTGACAGCTTAGAGACTCTGTGCACTTTGCTCTAAATGCTTTTTATTAGGCTTCGTACTGTTATTTTTCAAATAGTCAGTTCTACGGTGTTGTTTTTTATTCATATCACACTGTTTTGCCTACTTCAGCACTGGAGTTCTCCATAACATATTCACTCTGTGCTTCAGTCAAGGATACAGTCTGGTACATTGCCAATAGACGTGGTAGGAGTTTAGATTTGGCATTCCTGTGTAGTGACATTTTGTGATCATGATGACATGTTAGTTATAAAATCACTTCCTTGTCCCAATACACGCAAGAGGGAGATTTCGACCAGGGAACCACAACTAGACGCTGACTGCCTCGTTGCAGATGCTGAACCAGATCACAGGCCTTTGCTCAGGTATGAGGGCTGATGTCTCCCCAGTGATTCGGAAAGGCAAGCTAGAAGCTTAACATGCTGTGCTCTATATAGAACAAGCAGAGGGAGAGTAGAAACTGTTAGGCACTATGATAGCTTTGTTCTTATGTTTTACTCTCCTGGTGACTATTTCAATCCTACTATGTTGTATTGTTCTGGTTATTGCGGCTCACGCCTTATTATCTAAAATACAGTCGTTTTATTAAAACATTATATAAAACTTATACTGTCTTTGTCATTTGTATATGAGATCATATTGTAAATGAGAGAGTTGGTTTGGATCTGAGTGACCACGACTTCCCTGAGAAGTTCCAAAGATGTCATGCGCTCGGCTGCCCAATCATTTCTTTCCCGTGGGAGAAATGAGGCACTGCTAGTTAGCTGGAGCAAAAAACAGATTTAGGGTGACAGAGTTCTTTACAAGTGGGTCAGACTCAGTCCCCCACACCGTTATCGATCCTGCTGCCTAGAAATCCAGTAGTCTCATTTAGGATAATGAGAGCCCACGCGACATGGCGCCGCCAACGATTGGTCTGGCTCTAATATTTAGGTCCGACTGACTCTCTCGGTCTCATATATATTTTTACTCCTCGGTTCCATACGCGGAGACGTCCATGGGGCTGAGGGTTTCCGCCACCACGGATAGGTACATCCTATTGCTTAGTGGTTGGTTGTTCAATCTTGAACTTTGAAAGGAAAAAACCCCGATATTGGTGTGCCTTCTCTGACCTAGAGCTCTTTTTTTTTTTACCAAATGGCGAATCCTAATGTAGTGAATATAGCAATCAATATGCGTCACCCGCTCACAGGACATCTGATAGCACATGGACTGACAGTCCAGGGGGGTCCGGTCACTTTTGTGGTGGACGCCCATGCAGCCTATAGGACAGAACTTTTTTATTCTTGGGTCGTATTTCCAGCAGTTGATGGGGGTACAAATACTTTTCACGAATACACTGTTGCGAATGTCCCTGGACAATACAGGGCTTACGCATACTTAGAGATACCTTTATCTTATCAAGAACACCATAATTGGCTTGATGGCACCCTCCCACACACAGTAGCACAAGTGAGGTTAGATCCACTGAGTAATGATGGTCCGACCTGGCCTTTATTGGCTACTTACACACCATATCCTGCGGTTGCAAATTTGGCAGTGGCTGACGTGCGTCGTTTATATATAGACTTAGCAACTACATACAGAAGACTGGTTCAGTTTGTAATGCAGGCATTAAATACTAATGCAGCGCGTGCTGCTCCAGCGCACCCACAAGCAGTGGTTACGGGTATCAATCCAGCCACTGTACACTCAGTTATGGGTAAGGTATCGGCTAAATGTGAGGAGACTCCATTTTGGCTGGTGCAAAAAATTAATACGCTGGAAGCAGTATTTCCCCATACGGGACCTCAGGATAAGCATAGAATATTAACGATGTGTTTGCCTTATGGGATGGTTCCTCCGGTGGACCTTTGTAATACCTGGGGCACGGTGTTTGCCGCGCTCTACATTACAGCACACAGTACACCGACTTTAGCTAATTTACCGGAAGTGCTTAAACAAATTCAAGATGAATATGGGGCTGCCCCTGCCTTAGATTTGGGCATGAAGTTAATGGGCAATTTTGCCGCAGTTTCTTCTATTATTTTGAGTAATCTCAAGGGAGAGGCAGTAGCACTAGCAGTGCGAATGCGTCTTCGGGACGTTCCGCAGATTAATCAGGAGCGGGAACTTCCGTGAATAATAGCAGAAACATATTATAGTATTGGTCTCGATAGCCTAGGGGCTAGACCGCAAAAACCCCAATTACAGGGTAAAAATAATAAAGATACTGCTAAACAACAGCAACCTGAGGGTACTAAAAAGCGCTGGGAAAAGAAACAGCAAACACCTAAAAAAGATGGGGGACAATCTCCGCAACCGGAGACCCCACAGAATAGGTATAATCTCAGGAATAGGGATAATTTGAAGAAGCCTGATAGATATCAATATACTGATACACGCCAATCTCGTTCCTTTCAGGACTCCTCAGAGAAGAGAAGTGAGAGAGGTGGGCGGTCAGAGCTGAGGACGGAGTACGTGAAACCAAGACAGGATTCACAGCGCTCGGCGGAGGTTTCTGTTAAACAAGAAGAGAAACCGCTGCAACAAAAACAGCAATTTAAAAAGAAAAAAGTGGCAGCAGTCTCAGTTAGACATGCCGCTCAAGAAGAGAGTTCTCTTGACGAACAAGACATGGGCGTTGGCACTGTTAGACAGCGCGGCAGAGGTCACAATAGTTCGTCGGAGTCTTCTAGAGCATCTGAAGGTGAAAGCAACTGATGACTTCATACAAGTCGAAACAGCGGATATGCGAGTCTCTGATCCTGATCGAGTATATCAAGTGACTCTGCGATTAGAAGGGGACATTGACCGCATAGTACACGCCATCTTTTGGGACCATGTGGTAAAATCATATGATGTTCTGCTGGCCGAACAGGATTGGCCACCTGTCTTTGTTCGCGACTGTCCGGTTGGGGAGGAGGTTATTGCACCTTCCTTCTCACCACTTGTTCCGAGAGAACTAGCGGAGTCCTATAGTAAAACATGGGCTCTAGCACAGGCTCCCGCCCTATATAGAAATAACGTGGGGTGGGATAGACAATCACCTTATCATGTAATTCCAATAAAGGGCGAACCTCAGCCACAGCCGCAGTATCCTATCAAATTTGAGGCAAGGGCATCGGTTAGGAAAATTCTTACACAATTGGAGTACCAGGGTGTAATTGAGCCCTGTGTCTCGCCGATGAATAATCCCTTATTTACGGTTGCTAAACCGGACCATTCATATAGGATAGTGGTGGATTACAGACATTTGAATAGTCATACACACACATATGCAATACAGAATTCACATAGCGCAGCGCTTATGAATAATATAGTGCGTTAGAAATACAAAACAACGTTAGATATCTCGAATGGATTTTTCTGCCAAAATATAGCGCCCGAAAGTCGGAACTATACCAGTTTCAGTGCGTTTGGCTCTCAGAAATTTTTTTGTCGTTTGCCTCGGGGGTATAAGAATAGCCCAGGACTGTTTTCGGCTTGTGTGACTGAAATGCTGCACGAGTTGGACCTTGAAGCATTATTATATGTTGATGACATATATTTGACAGACGATGAGATTCTGCAACATCTAAGGCGCGTATCGTGCATTGTTGTGGGGTTTGCTGATATTGGCTATCAGTGTAATTTTAAGAAATCAAAGATTGCCTTCCTCAGCGTCATTTTCCTGGGATATGAGCTGTCGAGTGAGGGCAAGAGCTTAGCGCCAAATTTTTTGGAGAAATGTGCTTTATTGCAGCCTCCTAATACGGTTCGGAAGCTCCAGTCATTGTTGGGGTTTCTGAATTTTGGCAGAACTTACATTCCTGATTATGCTACGCATATAAAACCCTTATACGAACTGATTCACCTGAATTTTTCGAGTAGATTTTGGACGATTGAGCATACACACATACTACGAGAGTTACAGACTGATCTCTTAGCAGTTAAACACTTACACACACGGGACAATAAGACAGATTTAGTCATCAGGGTGATACCTGGGGCTGTTGGGTTTCCGTATGTCACCTTTAATGAGGGTGAGACAGTCCCGATTGCATACAAGTCCCACTTGTATTCTGCTGCAGAACAACGATTTGCACAGACTGAGAAAATACTCACTGCAGTACAGATGGCTGTGATTAAAGAAAGACCGCTTGCCCAGGGCCAACGCATCATTGTCGTTTCCCCGATTCCGGCCTTAGAGGCTGTTACAAAAGCGAGTGTTCCTAATTCGAAAGCTTTACACCCACGATGGATACAATGGGCTACGTCTTTGACAGCCACTGATGTAGATTACATATTTGACCCTAAACTGCAGACTCAAGAATTTCTTCAATATGAAATGGAGTACCCAGTCCCTGCAGGCACATTGCCCATTGACCAATATCAGGTGGTCATGTATACCGATGGCTCTGCGCAACCAGCGGTTTGGACTAAACAACAGTATTCTGCTGCATGTGCGGTAGTGAGCGGCACTATGGAGGGGGAAGTGTTCTACCCCCGACATACTTATACTAAAACTTTGGAAGATTGCACGGCACAGCTGGCTGAGCTCAAAGCTCTATTGTTGGCGTTGGAACACGCGGATCCGGCGACTTTGACCTTGCTGGTCTGTGACTCCTACTACTGTGTTCAGTCTTTCAATGAATATCTGCACTATTGGAAGTTGAATGGGTTTAGAGATTCTAAAGGCAACACCATTAAACATAAATTGTTGTGGGGTAAGGTTGCGGATCTGAAAGAAACGCTTCCTAAGGTCCATGTTGTGCATACACTTGGACACCAGCGCGTTGGAATACCTGTTGCTGGGAATACTTTGGCTGATGAAGCCGCAAAGTCGGCAGTGGCTGTCGCCACTGTGGCCGCAGTGACTCGTTCGAGTTCCAAACCAGACACAGAGATTTCGGCTGCCATAAAAGCTACGGCTGATGGCACGCCATTTCCTAAAGGATTTCCTTCTAAATATAGTTACTGCTTGAATAGTGCGCTGAATGCTGTTGTTCATATTCCAGGCATTGGTGTACGTGAACTACCAAATAAGATTGAGAGACCTCGATTAATTTCTGCAGCACATGAGGGGGTGGCGTCTGCACATGCTGGTGTGGCTGCCACGATTTCACTTTTACAGGCTCGTTACTGGTGGCCTGGTCTCTATAAAGAGACAAAGCAATATGTCCTTTGTTGTGACGTTTGTCAACAGATTAAAGCTTCGTCGGCTAGACGCCCGCAGCAGACGCCCCTTTTAATTTCAAATAAACCTTTACAGTGTGTATACTTGGATCATTGTGGTCCGCTGACACCAGATAGTGCATACAAATATATATTGGTTGCTGTAGATTCGTGCTCCAGATTTGTGTGGGTATGGCCTAAACGCTCGTCTGACGCTCGAACTGTTATTAAAGATTTGCGCATCTTTGTCAATACATTTGCAGTCGCGGCTTTTCATTCGGACCAGGGCCCTGCTTTTGCCTCTAAGGCATTCAGGGACACCATGACTTCGTTGGGGGTCCAACTCCAATTCTCGTCTCCATTTCATCCCGAGGGAAATTCTGTCGTGGAGCGTTTAAATTGTGATTTAAAGCAATCCTTAACGGCCAGAGTTATAGGTACGGGTCGTGGTTGGCTAGCCCACCTGTATGGAGTACAGAGAGCACTTAATAACTTGCCTAGAAGGTCACTGGGGGGTCGTACTTCATATGAGTGCCTGTTTGGAACGCGAATGTATGTTCCTGATCTAGATGGTCCTGGTGTGGAGGCGGCAGTTACGCCCTTTGACATAAATGATCGTGTCACTGTTTTGCAGGATTTACAACAATTCCGTGAAGATAACTCTTCTACAAGTGCTGCCTCCTCAGGAATTAAGGATGAGCCAGTAACACCTACTGGTTGGATACCCAGGATTGGGGATCTAGTGCGTGAAAAGGTCACAGTAAAGAAAGAATTTGGTCCTTCTTGTCGAGCACCTGTCCCGGTGTTAGGGGTAAGCGGCACAAGAACTGTGATTTTACCGCCGCTGCAAGGGGCCAAAGGAAATCGCTTTGTTTCCATTGATAATGTCAAGTTACAACATGTGGCCGATTCTGCACAGCAGACCTAGAGGGACACCCAGTAGTTCTGGAATCCCTCTCACTACTGGGGAAGAAGTCCCGCTGCAGGTGATTTTCACCGACGCTGTTTCCTCTCCGAGCTTGGGGAGGGTGGATGATGATCTTGCGATTGTTCCACAGACGACGATTAATTTGGAATCTTTTGATCAAGTTGATGTACGTTCTACTGATGTTTCTGAACATGTTGTTTATAGTGTGCCAAGGCGAGAGCGTCCATCTGCTTCTTTGTTCACAGTTGCACCTTTTGCAAGAACTGCCTCTGGCTGCTTCAACGACACTAATGATGCAGTGTCCAACTCCTCGTCCTCGATGTCTTCTGTCCGAGGTCCACATAAGCTGCTGTGTTGGCTTAAACGCACGTATTTTGTTTATCCTTGGAACTATTTGTGGCTTTTAATGGCTGTAATGACTCTTTTTTTGTGGTTGGGATTTGTGGTTACTTTTTTCTGGTAATACATGGTCATTTTCTTCCTGATCGATCTGACATTGAGCACGTGGAGACTGTGTTAAAACCACATTTTTCGTCTCATATGGTTCGAAGAGACTTGTCCAATGTAAACATTTCTGCAATACCGATTCCGGATGGGATTGTGTGGGATAAAGTAATGTTTGATATATATGGTCCCACTGAATTGATTCAAATACCGTATGTCCTCAAGTTATCAATGAATGATGTTGTTATACCAGGCATTGTTTCTGATGATTGGGATGTGAAGACAGTAGATTCTATGCTAACAGATTTGCAATATTATACTGTCTATGACGATGAAGATGCTTACCAATTTAGAGATAATCATGGTGACATGTTTTGCTACAACTATTATGGACACCACTTTATTCATAAAGCTAGTAGCCCTAAGTCCATATTTAATTATGTGGAATGGGAAAATTGCTCGACTCCTCCACAAGGGAGTTCGAAAACATATTATGATAAATTTGCATATTTTTCTCGGCATAATCAACTAAATGCTAGGTCTTAAGGTTACTCCGTATTCTAATAAGCAAATGTTATTGACCGATACTAAATTACTGTATTCAAATTTGTTTGTATCTAAACTTTCGGTCGAGTGGTATGAATACTGGTTTAAGACTGTTGACTTGAAAAGTGTTTGGGGTACGAAAAATTGGCAGATGCAAGTCAGGGATACATTATTTAGAGCAAGTATTATCCCTGTCAGATGATTTTCCTCAATGACACAGTACAACAGACTAGCTGTTTGGGCTTGGCGACAATTAGAGAGTTGAATTTGCCTAGTATACCTGTCCCTTCCAAATTAAACAACTGGCAGCACTATGTGAATGCTACTTTTAGTGAATTTACACATTGGGTCCAGAATGGTACGCTTAACACTTCATCATACATCCGGGCGGGTGGTTATTATGGCACGTAGACACTAATGAGTGTCATCAACGTTTTGTCACCTCTTCAAGGGGGTTCAGGACTAGTAGGGCAGACTCTCGTTACATTTCACCAGAACATGCTGATATTATAACTACATACAGCGTGGGGAAGCTTTGTCAGCAATGGTTGAAGTCATCCACGCTGGATGCAGTTAAGTCACATCTTACGTTGCTGTCTAATGATACTGATTTACAAGATTTTTTGTCAGGTTCCAAGGTACCACGGAAGAAAATAATTTTATACGAAGTTTATAATGAGATTTGGAAGCTTTCACAACAGGAGGCTGCAGCCCGGTTGAGGCAGATTGATCAGGAAAATCTGCTGCAGACTTTGTCTGTTGTTGATAATGGCATGCATACCCTTTCTGACCGTGTTTACACGATTGACAGCATTGTTTCCTCTGCTATTGACATTATTAAATCGGACATGTCTTCTTTATATCATGGGCAGAGTCAGACGCGGTCCATCATGCAGCTGGGTTGGACTCTTCAAACATTGAAGGCGGGTCGCGTTCCATGGCAGCACATTCGTGCCAGAGAGATCTTTATCTCCTTTAATTTGACTCGTCAACAACAGCTGATGGCTAAAAAGGAAGTGACATATGTTATGTTGAATATTGAGAAATTGGAGAAACTGCCTTTCACGGTGGCTGAGATTCCGTCAGCTGAGTGGTTGATTCATGGGGTTGTTAATTTGCCTATCTCCACTCTGCAATTTACTTCTTGTTTGAAGCACATTCCGGTGGGTAGATATGAACTATTGGGAGACAGTTACATACACGAGGTGTGGGAGCTTCCCTTTCAATACTGATGTGTTAATGGTTTGAGGGAGGTTTTTCTTAGCGGTAGCGAATGCGAAGCTTCTGTCAGCCATTCCATGGTTTGTAAACGGCTGTCCTTGCACGGAGCGTGTAACGCTTCGATTGCTAACTTAGCTTGTTATCTGAAGGGACTTCCAGTCCCGGTTATTAAAAACACTTTCCAGGTGCTTTCTAACGGCAGTTGCATCGTTCTTAACAGCGAACGCTGCTGTGGCATGCGTGCCGGAATAGTTTACGTTGTCGTTGTCAACAAGGCCGTTACGTGCTGCGGGAATGTGTTGTTTCCCCCCACTCAAATTAGGGAGGTAGCGGACATCTGGCCTCATATTACTACTTCGAAGGTTAATTTCGACAAGTTGAGTCGGCTGAAAGCTTTATTGTTTCAAAAGCATGTGGCCCTTACATCTGCTAGCGAGACCTACGCACTTCAGGTGGCAAGGTCATCGGCGGAGATACAGTCCCTTTTGAATACTAACTTTCCAAGTCACTTCGGTGAACTTGTGGGACGTATATTTAATGCATCCAGCACTGCTGGTATTGCTCATTTTTTGAAAGCCGTTGGTGTTGGTTTTGCTCACACCTTCTCTTCCATATTCGGTTTGATACCTTCGGCTATACACTCTATTTTCGGAAGCATTTTTGGGGGTTTCCCGATTACTTTGGCTTTGTTGGCTGGAGTCTTGCTATTGTTGCTATTTTTTCGCAATGGCTGTCCCACCACGACGAGATTCTATGTTGCTGCTCCCGTCAGCGCAGCTGTGTCGTGAACGCATGATGCAGCATTTTGGAGCTACACTCCTGGGTCATTTAGAGTGTGACTGGTCTCTGTCATTCAGACCGGTTTTGGATTGTGTGCAACCCGTGTTTCGGTGCCTTTGGTGCTCGTTTGAACATGCACTGGCTTTCTGTCTCTCACTGCAGCGCCCTCCAGTGGTCGATCCTGATCTGTTGATGTTCCCGATTAGGGCTCATTCCCAGACTTGTGCACTACGGTTGCGTTTGCTTCGTGAGGCGGTTTATGAGATTCCCTTCCTGGAGGAAGATGGTATTGTCTCTTTCATAGGCCCTGCACGGGGTGCCGCCCTGAATGGTTTTGGGGCTTTGGAACACACCTGCTCCATGGTACTTTGTGGCGTGGATCTTCCGATATTAACATATATCGAAGTGGAGGAGCTCCTACGTTCTATTGCTTCTGTCTGACAATTTGATTTTTTTTTCTCTCTCCTGCAAAATTGACACTATATTGAATTTGGCTTTATCGTCACATGTTTCCTAAATTTATGACTTTGTTGTCTTCTTACCTTGTCGAAATATATGGTTTTATATTTGGGGCATACTTTTATATTATTGGAACCACTTGCTACCGACAAGGGGAGGGTGTAGTGTGGTTAGTTTTACGTATCCTTTGCGCATTAGCTTCAGGCTTTAGGCCTTTGTGCACTTTGCCCTGTATGTATTTTATTCATTTGCTGACAGCTTAGAGCCTCTGTGCACTTTGCTCTAAATGCTTTTTATTAGGCTTCGTACTGTTATTTTTCAAATAGCCAGTTCTACGGTGTTGTTTTTTATTCATATCACACTGTTTTGCCTACTTCAGCACTGGAGTTCTCCATAACATATTCACTCTGTGCTTCAGTCAAGGATACAGTCTGGTACATTGCTGATAGACGTGGTAGGAGTTTAGATTTGGCATTCCTGCGTAGGGACATTTTGTGATCACGATGACATGTTAGTTATAAAATCACTTCCTTGTCCCAATACACGCAAGAGGGAGATTCCGACCAGGGAACCACAACTAGACGCTGACTGCCTCTTTGCAGATGCTGAACCAGATCACAGGCCTTTGCTCAGGTATGAGGGCTGATGTCTCCCCAGTGATTCGGAAAGGCAAGCTAGAAGCTTAACATGCTGTGCTCTAAATAGAACAAGCAGAGGGAGAGTAGAAACTGTTAGGCACTATGATAGCTTTGTTCTCATGTTTTACTCTCCTGGTGACTATTTCAATCCTACTATGTTGTATTGTTCTGGTTATTGCGGCTCACGCCTTATTATCTAAAATACAGTCGTTTTATTAAAACATTATATAAAACTTATACTGTCCTTGTCATTTGTATATGAGATCATATTGTAAATGAGAGAGTTGGTTTGGATCTGAGTGACCACGACTTCCCTGAGAAGTTCCAAAGATGTCATGCGCTCGGCTGCCCAATCATTTCTTCCCCGTGGGAGAAATGAGGCACTGCTAGTTAGCCGGAGCAAAAACTGGATTTAGGGTGACAGAGTTCTTTACAAGTGGTTCAATCTCAGTCCCCCACACTGTTATCGATCCTGCTGCCTAGAAATCCAGTAGTGTCATTTAGGATAATGAGAGCCCACGTGACACCACCACTACAGGGAACCCAGGATAACCCACCACCCCAACAACAACAGGGACCTGGGGGCAGTGGTAGTGGGCACACGGTCCAGGGGACGGAGGCACAGGAACACAGGGGAACTGGGAGGGCTGCTGTGCGACAGGGGTGGACAGGCCAAGGGAACCCACCCTCCACGAGGCCCTCTCCTCCATCATGGGAGCCTACCACCACTCCCAGGAGACGATGGCGACGGTCCTGCCCAAGTTTCAGGAGACCCAGCGCCTGCAGGACGAACTGTATTTGGGGTTCAGGGAGGAGCTCAGAACCATCAGCTCTGCCCTGGGCACCATCGTAGGGGTGCTGAAGGACATACAAAAGACCATGAGGGACACCGTGGCACTCCAAGGGGCCCCTGACACTAGCATGGACGATGAACTGCCCACCACCTCCGCCGGCACTAGTGGACAGGACGCCTGCCACAGGACCACCACACCAGCACCCCACCCCCTGCAGACGGACAACCACCCTGCAAGCGGTCCCTGAGATCCAGGAACAGGACAGAGCAAGATGGCAAGACCCCCGCCAGGAAATGAGACCACCCTGATTGTCCTCCCACTGTCTCACTTTGTTACCCTGTCCCGATTGGAACTGCCCCATCTCCACTTCCTATGCCCATATGGGCAGTGCACCTGTGTGACTAATGGACTGGACTCTGCCATGGACATTCCTCCACCGTCCCCCATCACCATATCACTACCCCACTCCATTTTTGAGCACTAAAATAAACACCCTTGAACCACAAAACAATCTGGAGTCAGTCTGTGATTTGGTAAATATGTATAATCAATGACAGTGTCAACATGCGTTTCCAATTTTAAAGCCAACATACCTATGTCACACATCACAAGTCCTTGAAGGATGCAAGCAGATGACACACGTTGCTAACCACACCTGTGAAACCGTAATGGAAAGGTACAACTCAGTGACCAAATACTGCTATGAACTGACAGACAGGATAGAGGTAGAAGTGTGAAAGTGAATGTAATGGTAAAAAGAAAACTGTTCTCACCTGTGTGTCACTGGAAATATTGCTGTATGACTGACTCCCTGTTGTCTATTTCTTCTTCCTCAGCATCCTCCTCATCACTGTCCACAGGCTCCACAGGCTCCACAGCTGCCACAACACCGCCATCTGGACCATCCTCCCGCAGAAAAGGCGCCTGGTGTCGCAAAGCAAGATTGTGAAGCATCGAGCAGGCGATGATGATCTGGCACACCTTCCTTGGTGAGTAGAATAGGGAACCACCTGTCATATGCAGGCACCTGAACCTGGCCTTCAGGAGGCCGAAGGTGCGTTCGATCACCCTCCTAGTCCACCCATGAGCTTCATTGTAGTGTTCCTCTGCCCTGGTCCTGGGATTCCTCACTGGGGTCAATAGCCAGGACAGGTTGGGGTAACCAGAGTCCCCCAATAGCCACACCTGGTGCCTCTGGAGTTGACCCATCATATAAGGGATGCTGCTATTGCGCAGGATGTAGGCGTCATGCACTGAGCCAGGGAACATAGCATTTACCTGCGAGATGTACTGGTCTGCCAAACATACAATCTGTACATTCATGGAATGATAACTCTTCTGGTTCCTGTACACCTGTTCACTCCTGTGGGGGGGGGACCAGAGCTACATGGGTCCCATCAATAGCACCTATGATGTTGGGGATATGTCCAAGGGCATAGAAGTCACCTTTCACTGTAGGCAAATCCTCCACCTGAGGGAAAACGATGTAGCTCCTTACGTGTTTCAGCAGGGCAGAAACACTCTGGACAACACGTTGGAAAACATAGGCTGGGACATCCCTGATGCCATGGCCACTGTTGTCTGAAACGATCCACTTGCAAGGAAATGGAGAACTGACAGCACCTGCACTTGAGGGGCGATTCCTGTGGGATGGCGGATTGGTGACATCAGGTCTGGCTCCAACTGGGTACATAGTTCCTGGATAGTGGCACGGTCAAACCTGTAGGTGATGAGTAAATGTCGCTCCTCCATTGTCAACAGGTCCGCCAGCGGTCGGTACACCGGAGGATTCCGCCATCTTCTCAAATGTCCAAGCTGACGGTGCCTAGGAAGGACAACAGCGACCACAGAGTCAACAAAATCCCAGGTATGTACCCACAGATACATAGAACACAACACCAAAGACAAAAATCTTCCTGTATGTGGGTCGAGAGTAGGCCCAGGTATGTGTAACGCAGTTGCAAATTAAGCCATGTGGGCCCCTGAAATGGTGGCTGCCTGACCTCTAAACTGGGACAATGGGATGTGAGGTAACTGCGCTGGCGTTGTACACCGTCGCGGTAGGCGGTCGAAGACTGCGGCGCAATGCTGTATTGGTTAACATTGGACCCTATGGGTCCCAGGAGCCAATGATGAAGTGCGCCAGCGGTGATGAGATGCACCACCGCTTACATCACCGTCGCGGACGTGACCGCCATTTTCTATCTGTTCAATCACTTGATACCTGATCTTCGACAGGAGAGGACCTACACTGCAAGTGCTGCTGTGACCTCGGTCTGGAAGAGACAATGGCTGCTGCGTCTGGGGAAAGGGCCCCTGCCTTCACTGCTCAGGAGTTGGAGAAGCTCGTGGACGGGGTCCTCCCCCAGTACACGCTACTCTACGGTCCTCCAAACCAACAGGTAAGTACACAGGGAGCACGTTGTATGGGCTATGCCTGGGTGGAGAGGGCTGGTTGTAAGAGGGAAGGGGGCAGAGTGCAGTGAACATGAAGGACTGTGAATGCATGTGCCACATGGCAAGGGCAGGGATGGGGGCCACTCACTTCGAGGGTGCTCTTGCTAATGACTTCTCTTCTTCCCCTGTGCATGTCATGTAGGTCAGCGCCCACCAGAAGAAGGACATTTGGCGTGCCATCACCAAGGACGTCCGGACCCTGGGGGTCACCAGAGACGGGGCACCCGCTGCCATAAAAGATGGGAGGATATTTGCCGCTGGAGCAAGAAGACGGCGGAGGCTCAGCTGGGGATGTCCTCCCTACGTGGGAGGGGTGCCCGTCGCCCCATGACCCCCCTGATGTTCCATACCCTGAGTTGGATGGGCGCTTGAGGGCATCACAGCAGACACAAGGGGGTGAGTACACCCTCATTCTGGGGACTTTGCGCGCAGTTGAGGGGTCTAGGTGTGGGAGGAGGGCTGTGGGTTTCCCTAGGCCAGGGCGACTTCCATAGGCTAGGCCCCTCCGTAATGCAGGCCATGTGGCACTCCACCCCACCGCAGTAGAGTGCCAAGTACAGGTATACATGCCCCTGTGGCATCCATGTGTGCAGATGTCCACATAGCTATGTAGGCCATATCCCAGGAATTGCATCTGTAGAGGCCAGGAGCACGGCGTAGTGCAGGGGGCTGCTGTGTCTGTAATGTCCGCCAACGGTAGCGGTAAGCCATGCGCTCAACCTGTCTTTCTTCTGTTGTCCCCCCCCCCTTTCTCTGCTCTCCCTGTTCTTTTGTGCAGCAGCATCATCAGGCGGAAGTACAGTGGCACCGGAGCACGAGGGAGCTGCATCTCACATGGCCATGGAGGGCCACACCATGGACTCAGAATGCACCAGTGGGACGGAGGGTGAGGGGAGCTTCACGTCGGGCACCTGATCACCAACCAGCGACACGGACTCGTCCGCCGATGGGAGCTCCCTTGTGGTGGCGGCACCATCTGTGCCCCACACTTCTACAGGTACAGCCGCCACCTCCCCTACCAGCACCGCCCTCCCAGCAGCCCCTCAGTGTTCGCCCCGTGCCCGCTCACCCAGGAGGGTGGGCATCACCTTCGCCCCAGGCACCTCAGCCCCTGCCCCTGTCACCCCTGCTGCCCTCAGTGAGGAGGCCATTGACCTCCTCAGGTCACTCACTGTTGGGCAGTCTACCATTGTGAATGACATCCAGGGTATAGAAAGGGAGTTGCAACACACAAATGCATTCTTGGAGGGCATTCATTCTGGTCAGGCTGCCCTTCATCGAACCCTGCAATATTTGGCCTCAGCACTGATGGCAGCCATTGTCCCTGTGTCTAGCCTCCCCCCTCCAACTTCCTCCACCCAGACCCAAGCCCCTGTACCCCAGCCTATCCCAAGCACACCATCAGACAAGCATGCACACACCTCAACACACAAAAGTAGCTCAGGCAAACATATTCACCACACATCCCACAGGCACTCAGACAAGCATCAGACACATACAGACACAGCAACATCCACTGCCTCCACTGTGTCCCCCTCCTCATTGTCTCCCTCCTCCCTCCCAGTGTCGTCTACACTCTCACCTGCATGCACTACATCTACAGCCACTAGGACTCGCACCACAACACCCAGCACCACACCCCGCTCACCTGCACTCACCACCCACACTCCCATTTACACGTCCCCTGTGTCCTCTCCCAGTGTGTCTGTGACGCCCCCTCCCAAAGTACACAAACGTGGGCACCCACACACCCAACATCCATCCACCTCACGACAGCCTCCAGTACCTGCACCTGCACACAAAACACCGAAAGTGACACCTCCTACAACCACCTCCTCTTCCTCCACTCCCAGACCCCCTCCAGCTACCCATCCCTGTGTTCCTCATAAACTCTCCCTCAGCAACGTTGACCTCTTTGCCCCCATCCCCACCCCTCCAATTCATAAGTCCAGTTTTAGCGCCTCAGCCAAAAAGACTCCAGTACCAGTGGTGCGTGTTACAGGTGTGTGGAGTGCACCGGCCACCAGGGCAGGCAGTGTGACACGGAGCCAAATCACTGCCAGTCCACCCCCTGTAAAGCATCTCAAGTTGAAAAGTGGCCAACGGGACAGGGTGAAGCCTCCTGGCGGCAAAACTGCTCACAAGGGTCCCAGGGGGATTGCAGAGTCAGCTGTGACTCCTCCAAAGGTGGTGAAGGGCCAGAGGAAGTCTGCACAGTCTGGTGAGAGCAGCACGGTGGAGAAGGGCGCCATCCTCCCCGGCGGTCGGGACGCCACCGCCAGCACCGTCGTCACTGGTCAGGAGACCACCACCGGAGTCAGTGCCCCGGAGGGCAGGAGTATCGTCACTGGTCAGGAGACCACTGCCGGAGTCAGTGCCCAGGAGGGCAGGAGTATCGTCACTGGTCAGGAGACCACTGCCAGAGTCAGTGCCCAGAAGGGCCCCGGCTGCCACAGCCCCGCTGGAAAATGAGGGACCGTCATGCCACACACCAATGCACAGGTCAGAGACCGCCATGGCAAAGCACCGCTGAACAAGGGAATCACCGCCATGGTGAAGACCGCTGAACAGGGCAAAGCACCGCTGAACAGGGCAGAGAACCGCTGAACAGATCAGAGACCTCCATGGCAAAGCACCGCTGAACAAGGGAATCACCGCCATGGTGAAGACCGCTGAACAGGGCAAAGCACCGCTGAACAGGGCAGAGAACCGCTGAACAGATCAGAGACCGCCATGGCAAAGCACCGCTGAACAAGGAAACACCGCCACATCAAGCATCGCTATCCCATGTACAGCTGGGACTGTGACGGAACAGGAACCGTCACGGGCAGCTTAATGCAGTGTGGGCACCATTCCCCCTCCAGAATCAGTGGAGACTGTTATCCACTTGAGAGACTGTGGCTTAGCACTCCCCTGGATTGTTCTGTGGGCAAACCAACCACTGTAGAGACTTGAGAGACTGTGGCTTTGCACTCCCCATGATTGTTCAGTGGGCAACCCACCCACTGTAGACACTTGAGAGACTGTGGCTTTGCACTCCCCAGGATTGTTCAGTGGGCAACCCACCCACTGTAGAGACTTGAGAGACTGTGGCTTTGCACTCCCCAGGATTGTTCAGTGGGCAACCCACCCACTGTAGAGACTTGAGACACTGTGGCTTTGCACTCCCCAGGATTGTTCAGTGGGCAAACCAACCACTGTAGAGACTTGAGAGACTGTGGCTTTGCACTCCCCAGGATCGTTCAGTGGGCAACCCACCCACTGTAGAGACTTGAGAGACTGTGGCTTTGCACTCCCCAGGATACATCAATGGGCATGGAGCCCTGTCGTGGATCTGGCGTGGTGCTGTAATCCTGCTGAGGTGCCCCCCCTTCCCTTCCCCCTGAGGTGCCTGTTGTATTTCGATCTGATGCCCCAGCAGTGTTCTCTCCGTTTGTGGACAGGTATCTAGTGTTGGCCTCGCCCATGCATTTTTGGACCAGTGGTGCACGGATATTGATATGTGCATACCTGCACTGCTTCTCGTAATGTATATACTTCTGAATGTGTATATATATATCTGTATATATTTGGTAACTGTATTTTGATACATTACAATTTTTTGACTGATTTCCTTTGGTCTTTGCATTCTCCCGGGGGGGTTGTGGGTTGTTACTGTGATGTTTTGACATGCATAGCTGTGTGTGTTATAATGTGCGAGGGTGGGGGTGGGGGTGGGCCGTTGCTGGTGTTCGTAAATGAGCAGGAAGACAAGGGCAGGTAGCATTTGTAATTCCGGCTCCATGGTGTCCTCCTTCCTCATGGGATGTGTAGAAGGTGAGCGTTTTCCCATTGCAAAAGCTGTTTCCGCCGTGTTTTTATCCACGGTGAATCCGCCCCGGAAAAGGTGGCGGATTGGCGGGTTGTGATACTGTGGGCGGTACATTGTCTCCCGCCTGTCTGTTGGCGGTGACTGCCGCGATGCTTGTCTGTACCGCCGTGGCGGTCGGAGTGTTAAAGTGGCTGTCTATGTTAGCGGTTTCCGCCACGGTCATGATTCCCTTTTTTTGTCTGCCGGCCTGTTTGCGGTATTACCGCACCTTTAACACCGTCCGCCAGGGTTGTAATGACCCATAGTAATGTGTTTTATACGTCCTGACAGTGAAATACTACTAAATTTGTTTTTCACTGTTGCAAGGCCTGTCCCTCTCATAGGTTAACATGGGGGCTACCTTTAAATATGATTAAAGTGTAGATACCCTTTGGGAGTGGATAGACATGGGGAGTTTGGGGTCTCTGAGCTCACAATGGAAAAATACATCTTTCAGTAAAGTTGATTTTAAGATTGTTTTTTTGAAAATGCCACCTTTAGAAAGCGTTAATTTTATTGCTTAAACCATATCTGTGGCTCTGCCTGTTTGTGGATTCCCTATCTGGGTCAGTTTGACAGTTGGGATGGTTGCACCTCTCACTAGACAGTGACACAAAGGGAGCTGGGATGTAGCCTGCATATCCTGATGAGACATCTGTGCTAGGAGGGAGCAGAGGAGTGGTCACTCACACCTAAAAGAGCTGTGCCTGCCCTCACACAATACAGTCTCCAACCGCCTGGTGTGTGTGTGGGGCCTGGCCTGGTCAAGGCAGGATTTCACAAACAAGAGAGACTTTTCTTTGAAGCAAGCCGACTTCAAAGGGGCAAAAGGGGTATGAGAAGGGCACCCAAAACCACAGACTTTAGAACATGTCTGAAAACCAAGAGGAACCTCTGCCTGGAGAAGAGCTGAAGAGCTGAGGAAGAAGAGCTGCCCTGCCTGTGACTGTTCTTTGTGTAGTTATCCTGCAGTTGCTGCTTCTGTCTGTGCAAGAGGACAAAGACTGGACTTTGTGTTGCCTTCCTTCTTGTGAAGAACTCTCCAAGGGCTGGAATTAGAGCTTGCCTCCTGTTTTTTGAAGTCTCAGGGACAGCAAAGACTTCTCTCTGCCAGCACCTGGAGCCTCTGCTGAGACTTCTACCGTGCCAAGTGGTGCCCATCCAGTTCCTGGGACCCTGAAAGGAGAAGCTGGCAGAACAAGAGTGAGAAATCCACTCACCGGCCGCCGTGCGGGGAAAAGATCGACGCAACTCCGATCTGCGGCTGAAAAATATATGCCCTGCTGGCTTTGCGGCTGAAAATTGGTGCTCACTTGCGGCGCAACAGAAGGATCGACGCACGCGGCTGGAGAAACGATGCGCAGCATCGCTGAGTGAGGCTGGTGAAATCGCAACCCGCGCTGCGAGGTTTCCGGATCATCGTGCAGCAGGATTTCTGACGCAAACTTCGCTGTGCATGTGAAAATGAAGCAAGGCCTGCCCGGACCCGAGAGTGCGGTTTGAATCGACGCATCCCTCTCCTGCGGAGAGAAGAAACGATGCACACCCACTCAACTGAAGGAGAAACGACGCACAATCTCGCTCGCGAGTGATATCGACGCATCGCAAGCCCTTTTTGACACACACTCTCCCATGCAGGGTTAATTTTGATGCACCCAGGTACATTTCCACGCTAACAGCGTTAGCATTGTGTTTGAAATTACATGAAGACTCTTGTTGGTTTTTAATTGATAACTTGACTTGTGTATTGTGGATTTTTGTCCTTTAAGTCTTGTTTTGTTTAGATAAATATTTTCTATTTGTTCTAATCTTGTGTTGTGTCATTTTGTAGTGTTTTCATTAAGTTACTGTGTGTGTTGGTACAAATACTTTACACCCAGCACTCTGAAGTCAAGTCTACTGCTTGTGCCAAGCTACCAAGGGAGTGAGCGGGGGTTAGCTGAGGGTGATTCTCTTTTACCCTGACTAGAGTGAGGGTCCTTGCTAGGACAGGGGGTAACCTGACTGCCAACCAAAGACCCCATATCTAACAGTAACCCCTTTGCCAACTCTAAATCAGGCCCTTCGTGCCTGACTGAGAATTTGGTAAATGAGTGCTCCATCACAAATGTGGCAGTAATAATCCTATCAGCATTATTACAAGTCCCATAGTATATAATGCACTTGTAATATGGCAGATAGGATATCGATCAATTTTGTGGTGGAGTAACCTGTATGACAAACTCTAAATCAGATCCTATGGGGCATATTTATGAGCTTGTATGCTTTGTGTTTGCACCACACAAAATGGTACATGTGTGACACAAACCTTAAATACGATTTATGAAGACACTCAAGGTCACCTTGCGTGGCTCAATAGTTCTGGAGTAAGGGAATGCATGGCAAAGTGCTGTGTTGCCTTATTCTGCCCTGGAAAGACACTCCATGGGCTTTGCATGGGAGTGCTCACACAATTCCCGTGGATTTTGGCGTGATCCCAGATTTACCAGAACTGGTAAATATGGCAATGTGTCAAAATGCTACACCTTCCCAGGGGAGGCGTAACAAGGAGAAATATCTTTATTTCTCCTTGTTACTGCTTATTTCTATGTGTGCTGGATTTTACAGCACACATAGAGAGAAGAATATGCCTCAGGGGATTGCTTTTGTGCACAAAGGTGCCTCTTCCTGCATATAAACAATCCTGCATGCAATGCAGACAACATTGCACCATGGTGCAAAGGAATTTGTGTTGGCGCTAGGCTCTGAAAAGGGCCCCAACGCAGGGGAAAAGACAGGAATGCACCATAATGACTTAAATATGGTGCATTCCTGTCCTTTCCCTGTCATGCAGTTCAGCACAGCACGGTGACTTTCTGTGCTGCACTGCATGATAAACTTGTAAAAATGCTCCTAGGTGTTCATTAGACACATAAAGGAACAAGTGGTGCTACATTCGCACAAGCCTCATAGAGAAGAAGCATATAGAAAATAGAGTAATGTCTTAAAATCACCAAAATACATGATTCAAATGAGTACACTGTTACAACATTAATAAAGCATATGTCTACCCTAAAAGATTGATTGATTCTGTCCAGATGCACAAGCAACATACACCAGATGTGGAGAGGAAGACTCATGTTTATCATATGGTCTTGATCTTTTCTAAGCTATCAGATTACTGGGAGAAGGCTGTTGGACTAACCAGTGCTGCAACAGATAAAAACATAGTGAAAAAGAGAGAGGTTTTTATCTTAGGGGGTTTTGCAGCCTTCAGTCTCTGTCACAGTTTTGGGCTGGCTGGTGTCTTAACACGTTGGAGCAGAGCTATTTTACAGAGGTAACTTGCTGCTTACCACAGTAACTTTAAAGTAATGAGCCACTTTTGGGTGGAAATGAAGAAGCACTAGTTGACATTGCTAAAGTAAACAAAACAATACCATACACAAAGCAACATAAGAACACATTTCATACATACCAAGGCACATCACAACAAAAAAGTCAGAACAAAACACACCTGCTGCAGTACAATACAAAGAACTCTCCAATATTGCAGGACAAAAACACAGCAACATTAAAACAACTTAACACATCACCACCACAACAAAATACCACACAGACATATGCACAAACTTTCTTGTAACACATTACCAACTCCATAGCGCCGATATCCCATAGTCCCACTCAACTCCATGTTGTCCCAGAAGGTATGCGTGCAACCATAGACTGTAACCCATGGAGAAAAGACCAGGACATGCAAGATTTTGTTGGCGAAAGCTTGCCTGCAGGTTTATTATTGTACATGTAGGCAAGACAAAATTGGGTTAAGTTAAGGGTGATCCAAGATGGCCTGCGCATAAACCACCTAGACTGACTGCTCACCTGATTGGCAAATGAGCAGCGGGACTACACACCATAAGGTGCTACACCTTTTGGGGTCTTCTACCCTGTGGAACTGAACTTATGCCAGAGGCAAAGTGGTACAGGGCAAGCCTCCAGTTGCTTAGGTTTGCGACAGCCCATGGGACTAACTGGGTGTTGTTGCTTTTTTCCGGGGTCCTGCCGTAAGGATTCCCATAGGGGATGGCCTGCAGCACACCCCCTGTGCTCCCTACTTGGTGATTTCTGCACCAAACTCCTTTGGATCACCCTGTAACTCCGCCAAAACAAACAGATGGCTGCGATCGGCTCTGGGGCACCCAATGCTGCCTTGCCTAAATTCCTGCCAATCCTTTTACCTGCATCCTGCTGTCTCCAGTATCTCCTGCAAGTTTAAAAGGAATATATCCGTGCCCACATATGATAAATGGACTACATCCTCTACAAAGTAACTCTTGGTGTGTACATTGATCAGGCCATGCCTCAAGAATCCCCTTTGCTCTATGAACTTCCACATAGCACTCTTAATAAATCAGCGAGATAGTTCAATTCCAGCTTCGGACCATGCTTCCCTCCAAAACCACTGAGGGATGATCTTGGACCAAATAATCTTACAAGCCCCCTTGAATTTGCTGATATTAACCCTGCACTTCTTTCGTGGCCTGAACCAGGGGGTGCCGGCCTAATGTGGTTTTCATTTCCACCCAAGTGAATCATCAGTATATCAGGGTTCCTGGGATCACTATTTATCTGCTGGCATAGCTTATTCAAGAGGTCTACCCACCGCATGCTTGAAAAACCCATCCATGTTATCTTGATTTTGGGAAAGCCATGGTACCAGTTTCTTACCTTAGCCCATTGTGCTACCTTTACACTGACAGAGTGGCCAATGACCCAAACTCTGACCACTGGCAAGAAATAAAGTAGAGGGCATTGTACCAAAAGTGTTTTTAATAAATGTAGGCAATTCTTGATGTGTATCTGACACACACTGCATTTCACAAATCCTCTGCCAGTTAACCACCAAACATGCCTTCATCATACATAAATGACCTTGATACTAAACACATACAATTCACAAACCTATTTACAAAGTGTGGGTCCCAGAACAGTGGTCTGTATGTAGAAAGAGTCCACCTAATCATGGTCCTCTAAACCTACAGCCAGTGTGTGATACTCTCCCTGCGGGCCGGTGGGCAGCTACCCTCCCCCAAACTGGGTTACCCTTTTTCAGGGCCTGATGTATAGCTTATAGCAGTCTGACACCCACCAGCCCAATTTTTTGATCCTATCAGCTGGTGGGCCTGCTTTGTATACTGAGGTTGCTGCCCCTATCCTGAAGGAATGTGTGGAATAATGTTTTGCTGTGTGGCCTGCTAAGCACAGGCAGGCATCCATTACCTGACTGAACTGGTGACCAGTGAGTCGGGAACCATCTGCGTGGCACAAAAAGTAAAACCCTGGGGGATCGCTCTCCCAGATGTGAGGGCTTATTACTGGGCAGCACACCTTATAGTGATAAATGATTAGCCATACGCCTGAGAGGACAACCCCACGTACTTATTGGAAAGAGGTCAGTTCGACAGCAGATCTTTCCTTCACTATCTCTGTTGAGGGAAGGACGCTCTTGGGGCTACTGCTGACAACTGGACATAGTGGCTTGACAGAAAGCTAGCAAAAGAATGGGTGGCATGCAAGGCACACACGAGAAACCCCTCAGTGGGAGGACTCGCAGCTGAAGGAGATTGATTGGGAAACTTGAGAATTTTGTGTCCTGGGACATGATTGAAATGTTCTGGTTGGTTGACATAATAAATAATGGAGGCCTTAGGTTGCTTGACGCCCTGCGAACAGAGTACCAAATGTCCCATACACAACACCACGAGCCATAGTTACAAGGCCTTAGCGACTCCTTGTGCCAAATCAGCATAATTTTTTTATGATAATGTGGCTCAAAGACGCAATTTTCACAGTGCCATATTGACAAAATAGGAGCATGCACGCATTCCCCACTTTGCTACTGTAGGAAAGTACCATCTTGCCTGGCATGTTACCCCCATTTTTCACTGTATATATGTTGTTTTAGTTGTATGTGTCACTGGGACCCTGTTCTCCAGGGCCCCAGTGCTCATAAGTGTGCCTGAATGTGTTACCTGTGTAGTGACTAACTGTCTCACTGAGGCTCTGCTAATCAGAACCTCAGTGGTTATGCTCTCTCATTTCTTTCAAATTGTCACTGACAGGCTAGTGACCAATTTTACCAATTTACATTGGCTTACTGGAACACCCTTATAATTCCCTAGTAAATGGTACTGAGGTACCCAGGGTATTGGGGTTCCAGGAGATCCCTATGGGCTGCAGCAATTCTTTTGCCACCCATAGGGAGCTCTGACAATTCTTACACAGGCCTGCCACTGCAGCCTGAGTGAAATAACGTCCATGTTATTTCACAGCCATTTTACACTGCACTTAAGTAACTTATGAGTCACCTATATGTCTAACCTTTACCTGGTAAAGGTTAGGTGCAAAGTTACTTAGTGTGAGGGCACCCTGGCACTAGCCAAGGTGCCCCCACATTGTTCAGGGCCAATTCCCCGGACTTTGTGAGTGCGGGGACACCATTACAGCTTCACAATGGTAACTCCGAATATGGCCATGTAACATGTCTATGATCATGGAATTGCCCCCTCTATGCCATCCTGACATAGTTGGCACAATCCCATGATCCCAGTGGTCTGTAGCACAGACCCTGGTACTGCCAAACTGCCCTTCCTGGGGTTTCACTGCAGCTGCTGCTGCTGCCAACCCCTCAGACAGGCATCTGCCCTCCTGGGGTCCAGCCAGGCCTAGCCCAGGATGGCAGAACAAAGGACTTCCTCTGAGAGAGGGTGTTACACCCTCTCCCTTTGGAAAATGGTGTGAAGGCAGGGGAGGAGTAGCCTCCCCCAGCCTCTGGAAATGCTTTCTTGGGCACAGATGTGCCCAATTCTGCATAAGCCAGTCTACACCGGTTCAGGGGACCCCTTAGCCCTGCTCTGGCGCGAAACTGGACAAAGGAAAGGGGAGTGACCACTCCCCTGACCTGCACCTCCCCTGGGAGGTGTCCAGAGCTCCTCCAGTGTGCTCCAGACCTCTGCCATCTTGGAAACAGAGGTGCTGCTGGCACACTGGACTGCTCTGAGTGGCCAGTGCCACCAGGTGACGTCAGAGACTCCTTGTGATAGGCTCCTTCAGGTGTTGCTAGCCTATCCTCTCTCCTAGGTAGCCAAACCCTCTTTTCTGGCTATTTAGGGTCTCTGTCTCTGGGGAAACTTTAGATAACGAATGCAAGAGCTCATCCGAGTTCCTCTGCATCTCTCTCTTCACCTTCTGCCAAGGAATCGACTGCTGACCGCGCTGGAAGCCTGCAAACCTGCAACATAGTAGCAAAGACGACTACTGCAACTCTATAACGCTGATCATGCCGCCTTCTCGACTGTTTTCCTGGTGGTGCATGCTGTGGGGGTAGTCTGCCTCCTCTCTGCACTAGAAGCTCCGAAGAAATCTCCCGTGGGTCGACGGAATCTTCCCCCTGCAACCGCAGGCACCAAAAAGCTGCATTAACGGTCCCTTGGGTCTCCTCTCAGCACGACGAGCAAGGTCCCTAGAATCCAGCAACTCTGTCCAAGTGACCCCCACATTCCAGTGACTCTTCAGTCCAAGTTTGGTGGAGGTAAGTCCTTGCCTCACCTCGCTAGACTGCATTGCTGGGAAGCGTGACTTTTGCAGCTACTCCGGCCCCTGTGCACTTCCTGTAGAAATCCTTTGTGCACAGCCAAGCCTGGGTCCACGGTACTTTAACCTGCATTGCACGACTTTCTAAGTTGGTCTCCGGCGACGTAGGACTCCTTTGTGTAACTTCGGGTGAGCACCGTTTCACGCATCCTTGTAGTGCCTGTTTCTGGCACTTCTCTGGGTGCTACCTGCTGCTGAGAGGGCTCCTTGTCTTGCTCGACATCCCCTCTACCTTCTGGCGCAATTTGCGATATCCTGGTCCTTCCTGGGCCACAGCAGCATCCAAAAACGCTAACCGCATAATTTGCAGCTAGCAAGGCTTGTTGGCGTTCTTTTGGCGGGAAAACACTTTTGCACGACTCTTCACGGCAAGAGGGATCCGTCCACCAAAGGGGAAGTCTCTAGCCCTTTTTGTTCCTGCAGAAACCTCAGCTTCTTCTGTCCAGTAGAAGCTTCTTTGCACCCACAGCTGGCATTTCCTGGGCATCTGCCCATCTCCGACTTGCTTGTGACTTTTGGACTTGGTCCCCTTGTTCCACAGGTACCCTCGACTGGAAATCCATTGTTGTTGCATTGTTGGTTTGTGTCTTTCCTGCATTATTCCTCTATCACGACTTCTTTGTCCTTAGGGGAACTTTAGTGCACTTTGCACTCACTTTTCAGGGTCTTGGGGTGGGCTATTTTTCTAACCCTCACTATTTTCTAATAGTCCCAGCGACCCTCTACAAGGTCACATAGGTTTGGGGTCCATTCGTGGTTCGGATTCCACTTTTGGAGTATATGGTTTGTGTTGCCCCTATCCCTATGTGTCCCCATTGCATCCTATTGTAACTATACATTGTTTGCACTGTTTTCTAAGACTATACTGCATATTTTTGGTATTGTGTACATATATCTTGTGTATATTTCCTATCCTCTCACTGAGGGTACACTCTAAGATACTTTGGCATATTGTCATAAAAATAAAGTACCTTTATTTTTAGTATAACTGTGTATTGTGTTTTCTTATGATATTGTGCATATGACACTAAGTGGTACTGTAGTAGCTTCACACGTCTCCTAGTTCAGCCTAAGCTGCTCTGCTAAGCTACCATTATCTATCAGCCTAAGCTGCTAGACACCCTATACACTAATAAGGGATAACTGGGCCTGGTGCAAGGTGCAAGTACCCCTAGGTACTCACTACAAGCCAGTCCAGCCTCCTACATTGGTCGTGCAGCGGTGGGATAAGTGCTTTGAGACTACTTACCAATCTTGTCATTGTACTTTTCATAAGAGAAAAATATTCAAAACAAGTTCAGTGTATATACTGTACACATAACCAAAATGTTTTGCATTTCCTCTTTTCACTCTTTTCTAAGTGCTGAAAAGTACTTCTAAACTTTCTAAAAAGTTCTAAAAAGTTTTAAAAGTTTTTTTCTGTCTTTCTAAAAAGTTCTGAAAACTTTTTTCTCTTTTTCTATCACTTTAACTCTCTCTAAAAATGTCTGGCACAGGCCAAAATGTTGATCTGTCCAAACTTGCATATGACCACCTTAGCTGGAAAGGAGCAAGGAGTCTCTGTGTAGAGAGAGGTTTGAGTGTAGTGAAGAATCCTTCCTTGGAACTGTTACTTAACATGCTTAGAGAACAAGATAAGGCTAAAAGTGCTCCATCTGTTGAAAAAGTAGCTAATGGTTCCCAATTTGATCCAGGGATTCCCCTAGGAAAAAGTTCAGGAAAGAAACTTCCTAGCCTGCCCATTACTAGACAGTCTAGCATAGTTGGTAATGATGAAGAGCCACACCATACAAATAGTGTTGTCTCACATCATAGCAAAAGCATTTATTCTCACCACAGTGGTACTGATGTTTCTGTTAGCCAAGCTGTTAGGGTGCCCTCTGTAAGGGACAGGTCTCCTTCTGTTCATTCCCATCATACCTCTGTATCTAGGAATGTCCCTCCCACCAACCCTGATGACAGATTGTTAGAGAGGGAACTCAATAAGTTGAGGGTGGAACAAACCAGACTGAAGCTTAAAAAGCAACAGCTGGATTTGTAAAGACAGTCTTTAGAATTAGAGAAGGAAAGACAGAAGTTGGGTTTAGAAACCCATGGTGGCAGCAGCAGTATTCCCCATAGTCATCCTGCAAAAGAGCATGATTCCAGGAATCTGCATAAGATAGTTCCCCCTTATAAGGAGGGGGATGACATTAACAAGTGGTTTGCTGCACTTGAGAGGGCCTGTGTTGTACAGGATGTCCCTCAAAGGCAGTGGGCTGCTATCCTATGGCTATCATTTAGTGGAAAAGGTAGGGATAGGCTCCTTACTGTGAAAGAAAATGAAGCGAATGATTACAAAGTTCTTAAGAATGCACTCCTGGATGGTTATGGCTTAACCACTGAACAATACAGGATAAAGTTCAGAGAGACCAAAAAGGGGTCTTCACAAGACTGGGTTGATTTCATTGACCATTCAGTGAAAGCCTTGGAGGGGTGGTTACATGGCAGTAAAGTTACTGATTATGACAGCCTGTATAACTTGATCCTGAGAGAGCATATTCTTAATAATTGTGTGTCTGATTTGTTGCACCAGTACTTGGTGGACTCTGATCTGACCTCTCCCCAAGAATTGGGAAAGAAGGCAGACAAATGGGTCAGAACAAGGGTGAACAGAAAAGTTCATACAGGGGGTGACACAGATGGCAACAAAAAGAAGGATGGTAAGTCTTCTGACAAGGGTGGGGACAAATCTAAAAATGAGTCTTCATCAGGCCCACAAAAACACTCTGGTGGGGGTGGTGGGCCCAAATCCTCCTTTAATCAAAACAAAGAAAAAAAAACATGGTGCTATTTACGTAAAATAAAAGGCCATTGGACAACAGATCCCAGTTGTCCAAAGAAAAGCACCAAGCCTCCTACCACTACAACCCCTACTGCTACACCTAGTGTCCCTACTAATAGCAGTGGTGGTGGGAGCAAACCTACTAATAGCCAATCCAAGGGAGTAGCTGGGCTCACTATTGGTAACTTAGTTGGGGTTGGCCTTGTTAGGGAGGCCACAGAGGCTGTGTTAGTCTCTGAGGGGGCTATTGATTTAGCCACCTTAGTTGCTTGTCCCCTAAATATGGATAAGTACAAGCAGCTACCCCTAATAAATGGTGTTGAGGTTCAGGCCTACAGGGACACTGGTGCCAGTGTGACTATGGTCATAGAGAAACTGGTCCACCCTGAACACCTACTTGGTCACCAGTACCAAATAACCGATGCTCACAACAACACACTTAGCCACCCCATGGCTGTTGTAAATCTCAACTGGGGGGGGGGTTACTGGTCCAAAGAAAGTTGTGGTAGCCACAGATTTACCTGTAGACTGTCTACTAGGAAATGATTTGGAGACATCAGCTTGGTCAGATGTGGAGTTGGAGGCCCATGCAGCAATGCTGGGCATCCCAGGGCATATTTTTGCTTTAACCAGGGCTCAGGCCAAAAAGCAAAAAGGACAGGGAAGCTTGGATCCTGGAACAATGGACCAAGTGCTCCCTAAAGCTAGGGCTAGTAGAAGCAAACCACTTCCTACTATCCCTCCCTCTACAGTGGATTCAACTTCTGAGGAAGAAGAATTCCCTCCCTGTGCAGAACCTACTCCAGAGGAGCTTGAAGCAGACACTGCTGAGCTTTTGGGTGAAGGGGGGCCTGCCAGAGAGGAGCTGAGTGTGGCACAGCAAACCTGTCCCACATTAGAGGGTCTAAGACAGCAAGCTGTCAAACAGGCTAACGGGGATGTCAGTGACTCTCACAGAGTTTACTGGGAGGACAACCTCTTGTACACTGAGGCAAGGGATCCTAAACCTGGAGCTGCCAGGAGATTAGTGATTCCTCAGGAGTACAGAAAGTTCCTCCTAACTCTTGCCCACGACATTCCCCTAGCTGGGCATCTGGGTCAAATGAAAACTTGGGACAGGCTTGTTCCCTTGTTTCATTGGCCTAGGATGTCTGAGGACACAAAAGAGTTTTGTAAGTCCTGTGAAACCTGTCAAGCCAGTGGCAAGACAGGTGGCACCCCAAAGGCACCCCTTATTCCACTGCCTGTGGTTGGGGTTCCCTTTGAGAGGGTAGGGTTGACATAGTTGGCCCCCTTGACCCTCCTACTGCTTCAGGCAATAGTTTTATCTTGGTGGTAGTGGACCATGCCACAAGATATCCTGAAGCAATTCCTTTAAGGACCACTACAGCACCTGCAGTGGCAAAGGCCCTCCTGGGAATATTTTCTAGGGTGGGCTTCCCAAAGGAAGTAGTATCAGACAGAGGAAGCAATTTCATGTCTGCATACTTAAAGGCCATGTGGAAGGAGTGTGGTGTGACTTATAAGTTCACTACACCCTATCATCCACAAACAAATGGACTGGTGGAGAGATTTAATAAAACTCTCAAAGGCATGATTATGGGTCTCCCTGAAAAACTCCGCAGGAGATGGGATATCCTTCTACCATGCCTCCTTTTTGCCTACAGGGAGGTACCCCAGAAAGGAGTGGGCTTCAGCCCCTTTGAACTTCTTTTTGGACACCCACCCTCCTTGACACTCACACTTGTCAAGGAGGGTTGGGAACAACCTTTAAAAGCTCCAAAACAAGATATAGTGGACTATGTACTTGGCCTCAGATCAAGGATGGCTGAGTATATGAAAAAGGCCAGTAAAAACCTTCAGGCCAGCCAAGAGCTCCAGAAGCAATGGCATGATCAGAAGGCTGTTTTGGTTCAGTACCAACCAGGGCAGAAAGTGTGGGTCTTGGAGCCTGTGGCCCCAAGAGCACTCCAAGATAAATGGAGTGGACCCCACACAATTGTTTAGAAAAACGGTGAAGTCACCTATTTAGTTGACTTAGGCACTGCCAGGAGTCCCCTTAGGTGCTCCATGTCAACCGCCTGAAACCCTACTATGACAGGGCTGATCTCACTCTGCTCATGGCAACTGATGAGGGACAGGAAGAAGACAGTGATCCTCTACGTGATCTCTTCTCTTCCACAGATCAAGATGCTCTTGTAGAAGGTGTAGTTTTGGCTGATTGTCTTACTGCTGAGCAGAAAGACCATTGCATAAATCTCCTAGATCAATTCTCTGAACTCTTCTCTACTGTGCCAGGTACCACTTCTTGGTGTGAGCACACTATAGATACTGGAGACAGCTTGCCTGTCAAAAGTAAGATCTATAGGCAGCCTGACCATGTCAGGGACTGCATAAAGCAAGAGGTGCAGAAAATGTTAGAACTAGGAGTGGTTGAGCACTCTGAAAGTCCATGGGCTTCTCCTGTGGTACTTGTACCAAAACCCCATTCCAAAGATGGAAAGAAGGAAATGCGGTTTTGTGTAGACTACAGAGGTCTCAACCTGGTAACCAAAACTGATGCTCACCCTATACCCAGGGCAGATGAGCTCATAGATACACTGGCATCTGACAAGTATCTAAGCACTTTTGATTTGACTGCAGGGTATTGGCAGATCAAATTATCAGAAGATGCTAAACCTAAAACAGCATTTTCAACCATTGGAGGACATTACCAGTTCACTGTAATGCCTTTCGGATTGAAAAATGCACCTGCCACTTTTCAGAGGTTGGTGAACACAGTCCTGCAAGGGCTGGAAGCTTTCAGTGCAGCATATTTGGACGATATAGCTGTCTTTAGCTCCAGCTGGGATGATCACCTGGTCCACCTATGGAAAGTTTTGGAGGCCCTGCAAAAGGCAGGCCTCACTATCAAGGCTTCAAAGTGCCAGATAGGGCAGGGTAAGGTGGTTTATCTGGGACACCTTGTTGGTGGGGAACAGATTGCACCACTTCAGGGTAAAATCCAAACAATTATTGATTGGGTTCCCCCTACCACTCAGACTCAGGTGAGAGCCTTCCTATGCCTCACTGGGTATTACAGGAGGTTCATTAAGAACTATGGCTCCATTGCAGCCCCTCTTAATGACCTCACATCCAAGAAAATGCCTAAAAAGGTATTATGGACAGCAAACTGTCAGAAAGCTTTTGAGGAGCTGAAGCAGGCCATGTGCTCTGCACCTGTCCTAAAAAGCCCTTGTTACTCTAAAAAATTCTATGTCCAAACTGATGCATCTGAATTAGGAGTAGGGGCAGTCCTATCACAACTTAATTCTGAGGGCCAGGATCAACCTGTTGCTTTTATTAGTAGGAGGTTGACCCCTAGAGAAAAGCGTTGGTCTGCCATTGAGAGGGAGGCCTTTGCTGTGGTCTGGGCACTGAAGAAGTTGAGGCCATACCTGTTTGGCACTCACTTCATTGTTCAGACAGACCACAAACCTCTACTTTGGCTAAAACAAATGAAAGGTGAAAATCCTAAATTGTTGAGGTGGTCCATATCCCTACAGGGAATGGACTATACAGTGGAACATAGACCTGGGAGTAGCCACTCCAATGCAGATGGACTCTCCAGATATTTCCACTTAGACAATGAAGACTCATCAGGTCATGGCTAGTCTTATTGTCCTTCGTTTGGGGGGGGTTGTGTAGGAAAGTACCATCTTGCCTGGCATGTTACCCCCATTTTTCACTGTATATATGTTGTTTTAGTTGTATGTGTCACTGGGACCCTATTCTCCAGGGCCCCAGTGCTCATAAGTGTGCCTGAATGTGTTACCTGTGTAGTGACTAACTGTCTCACTGAGGCTCTGCTAATCAGAACCTCAGTGGTTATGCTCTCTCATTTCTTTCAAATTGTCACTGACAGGCTAGTGACCAATTTTACCAATTGACATTGGCTTACTGGAACACCCTTATAATTCCCTAGTATATGGTACTGAGGTACCCAGGGTATTGGGGTTCCAGGAGATCCCTATGGGCTGCAGCAATTCTTTTGCCACCCATAGGGAGCTCTGACAATTCTTACACAGGCCTGCCACTGCAGCCTGAGTGAAATAACATCCACGTTATTTCACAGCCATTTTACACTGCACTTAAGTAACTTATGAGTCACCTATATGTCTAACCTTTACCTGGTAAAGGTTAGGTGCAAAGTTACTTAGTGTGAGGGCACCCTGGCACTAGCCAAGGTGCCCCCACATTGTTCAGGGCCAATTCCCCGGACTTTGTGAGTGCGGGGACACCATTACACGCGTGCACTACATATAGGTCACTACCTATATGTAGCTTCACAATGGTAACTCCGAATATGGCCATGTAACATGTCTATGATCATGGAATTGCCCCCTCTATGCCATCCTGGCATAGTTGGCACAATCCCATGATCCCAGTGGTCTGTAGCACAGACCCTGGTACTGCCAAACTGCCCTTCCTGGGGTTTCACTGCAGCTGCTGCTGCTGCCAACCCCTCAGACAGGCATCTGCCCTCCTGGGGTCCAGCCAGGCCTGGCCCAGGATGGCAGAACAAAGGACTTCCTCTGAGAGAGGGTGTTACACCCTCTCCCTTAGGAAAATGGTGTGAAGGCAGGGGAGGAGTAGCCTCCCCCAGCCTCTGGAAATGCTTTCTTGGGCACAGATGTGCCCAATTCTGCATAAGCCAGTCTACACCGGTTCAGGGGACCCCTTAGCCCTGCTCTGGCGCGAAACTGGACAAAGGAAAGGGGAGTGACCACTCCCCTGACCTGCACCTCCCCTGGGAGGTGTCCAGAGCTCCTCCAGTGTGCTCCAGACCTCTGCCATTTTGGAAACAGAGGTGCTGCTGGCACACTGGACTGCTCTGAGTGGCCAGTGCCACCAGGTGACGTCAGAGACTCCTTGTGATAGGCTCCTTCAGGTGTTGCTAGCCTATCCTCTCTCCTAGGTAGCCAAACCCTCTTTTCTGGCTATTTAGGGTCTCTGTCTCTGGGGAAACTTTAGATAACAAATGCAAGAGCTCATCCGAGTTCCTCTGCATCTCTCTCTTCACCTTCTGCCAAGGAATCGACTGCTGACCGCGCTGGAAGCCTGCAAACCTGCAACATAGTAGCAAAGACGACTACTGCAACTCTGTAACGCTGATCCTGCCGCCTTCTCGACTGTTTTCCTGGTGGTTCATGCTGTGGGGGTAGTCTGCCTCCTCTCTGCACTAGAAGCTCCGAAGAAATCTCCCGTGGGTCGACGGAATCTTCCCCCTGCAACCGCAGGCACCAAATAGCTGCATTACCGGTCCCTTGGGTCTCCTCTCAGCACGACGAGCGAGGTCCCTCGAATCCAGCAACTCTGTCCAAGTGACCTCCGCAGTCCAGTGACTCTTCAGTCCAAGTTTGGTGGAGGTAAGTCCTTGCCTCACCTCGCTAGACTGCATTGCTGCATTGCATTGCTGCATTGCTGGGAAGCGCGACTTTTGCAGCTACTCCGGCCCCTGTGCACTTCCGGCGGAAATCCTTTGTGCACAGCCAAGCCTGGGTCCACGGCACTCTAACCTGCATTGCACGACTTTCTAAGTTGGTCTCCGGCGACGTGGGACTCCTTTGTGTAACTTCGGGTGAGCACCATTTCATGCATCCTTGTAGTGCCTGTTTCTGGCACTTCTCCAGGTGCTACCTGCTGCTGAGAGGGCTCCTTGTCTTGCTCCATGTCCCCTCTACCTCTTGGCGCCATTTGCGACATCCTGGTCCTTCCTGGGCCACAGCAGCGTCCAAAAAACGCTAACCGCACGATTTGCAGCTAGCAAGGCTTGTTGGCATTTTTTCGGCGGGAAAACACTTCTGCACGACTCTCCATGGCAAGAGGGATCAGTCCACCAAAGAAGAAGTCTCTAGACCTTTTCGTTCCTGCAGAAACCTCAGCTTCTTCTGTCCAAGCTTCTTTGCACCCACAGCTGGCATTTCCTGGGCATCTGCCCATCTCCGACTTGCTTGTGACTTTTGGACTTGGTCCCCTTGTTCCACAGGTACCCTCGACTGGAAATCCATTGTTGTTGCATTGTTGGTTTGTGTCTTTCCTGCATTATTCCTCTATCACAACTTCTTTGTCCTTAGGGGAACTTTAGTGCACTTTGCACTCACTTTTCAGGGTCTTGGGGTGGGCTATTTTTCTAACCCTCACTATTTTCTAATAGTCCCAGCGACCCTCTACAAGGTCACATAGGTTTGGGGTCCATTCGTGGTTCGCATTCCACTTTTGGAGTATATGGTTTGTGTTGCCCCTATCCCTATGTGTCCCCATTGCATCCTATTGTAACTATACATTGTTTGCACTGTTTTCTAAGACTATACTACATATTTTTGGTATTGTGTACATATATCTTGTGTATATTTCCTATCCTCTCACTGAGGGTACACTCTAAGATACTTTGGCATATTGTCATAAAAATAAAGTGCCTTTATTTTTAGTATAACTGTGTATTGTGTTTTCTTATGATATTGTGCATATGACACTAAGTGGTACTGAATTAGCTTCACACGTCTCCTAGTTCAGCCTAAACTGCTCTGCTAAGCTACCATTATCTATCAGCCTAAGCTGCTAGACACCCTATACACTAATAAGGGATAACTGGGCCTGGTGCAAGGTGCAAGTACCGCTAGGTACTCACTACAAGCCAGTCCAGCCTCCTACAGCTACCACTTGACCCACATTATGGCAGTCATTCTGACCCTGGCGGTTGAAAACCGCCAGGGCAGAGTGCCCCGCAAGCACCGCCAACAGGCTGGCGGTGCTTCATGGGCAATTCTGACCGCGGCGGTAAAGCCGCGGTCAGAAAAGGGCAACCGGCTGTTTCCCGCCGGTTTACCCCTGCCCCAAAGAATCCTCCATGGCGGCGCTGCTCGCAGCACCGCCATGGGGATTCCGACCCCCTTCCCGCCATCCTGGTCCTGGCGGTAAAAACCGCCAGGAACAGGATGGCGGGAACGGGTGTCGTGGGGCCCCTGGGGGCCCCTGCACTGCCCATGCCACAAGCATGGGCAGTGCAGGGGCCCCCTAACAGGGCCCCATAATGATTTTCAGTGTCTGCCTAGCAGACACTGATAATCGCGACGGGTGCCACTGCACCCGTCGCACACCAACAACTCCGCCGGCTCCATTCGGAGCCGGCTTCATCGTTGCTGGGGCTTTCCTGCTGGGCGGGCGGGCGGCCTTTTGGCGGTCGCCCGCCCGCCCGCCCAGCGGGAAAGTCAGAATGACCGCCGCGGTCATTTGACCGCGGTGCGGTCTTCTGGCGGTCTCCGTCCGGCGGGCGGCGCCCGCCGCCCGCCGGCTTCGGAATGACCCCCTATGTCTGTGTCAGGGATAACATATGTAAAGGGGGTGTTCCGGTGTTAGGAGGCTGCAACAATGGCACAGTGAAATCTACAACATTTCACTGCACCATTTTTGGCATCATTTTGAACACCTGCTCAGAGCAGGTGTTAATATGATGCACCCATTGAAATCAATGAGCCTCCTTGCACTTTGCTACACTAGCATCAAAATATTTGGCTCTAGTGTAGCAAAGTGCCATAACAGCATCAAAAATGTTGATGCTTTTGTTCTAACAACCGCCATGGTGTGCATTTTATAAATATGGTGCACACATGGGCCCATATTTATACTTTTTGACGCACAACTGCGCCAACGCAGTTGTGCGTCAAAAATTTTAACGCCATTCCAAAGCGCCATGCGGGCGCCTTATTTATTGAATGATGTTAGCCGGCGCAGCTGACTGGTGTGCGTCAAAAAAAATTACCCACACCAGGCAGCGCCGGCGTAGGGGACAATGGAGCTTGGGCGTCAAAAAATGGGGCAAGTCAGGTCTGAGGCAAAATATTGGCCTCAACCCGATTTGCGCCATTTTTTTTTACTCCCAACCCCCATTGAAATGACTCCTGTCTTAGCACAGACAGGAGTCATGCCCCCTTGCCCAATGCCATGCCCAGGGGACTTATGTCATTGGGCATAGTGGCATGTAATCAGGCCCCCCTATGCCACAAAAAAAAAAAAAAAAAAACTTACCTGAACTTACCTTAAGTTCCCTGGGATGGGTCCCTCCATCCTTGGGCGTCCTTCTGGGGTGGGCAAGGGTGGCAGGGGGTGTCCCTGGGTGCATGGGAAGGCACCTCTGGGCTCCTTCCGAGCCCACAGGTCCCTTAACGCCTGCCCTGACCAGGCGTTAAAAAATGACACAAAAGCGGCTGGATGTCATTTTTTCAGGCCCGCCCACTCCCGTGCGTCATTTTTGCACGGGAGTTTAAATAAGGCACACATGCCTTAGAGTAATTTTTTAGAAGGGAACGCCTACCTTGCATATCATTAACGCAAGGTAGGTGTCCACGCAAAAAAATGACGCAAACTCCAAGATCTTTGGCGCTAGACAGGTCTAACGCCAAAGTATAAATATGGAGTTAGCTTTGCGTCGGATTTGCGTAAAAAAAAACAATGCAAATCCGGCGCAAACAGAGTATAAATATGCCCCCTGGTGTCATTTAGTGGGGCACGGGAAATGGAAGAAAAGTGGCACATCAGCACTGATGCGCTACTTTCTTGTAAATCTGGCCTATAGATACCTACAATTTGCACATGCCTGGAATGCAGAGAGGTTGGATGTGTCAGACCTTCCCGAGTATGCCACACTGGAAGGGAGGTTACTGCTGGGGTAACAGGAGCAGAATGCGATTTCCTGAATGTACAGAACCATCAATAACAATATGCCAGACAAGTTGGGGAGCTTGAGAGAGAGAGATGGGAACGGGACCTAGGAACATAGGATGATAATGACTGGGAGGTGGTCCTGATGCAACCGCAGGAGGTGGCCATTAAATCCCCTCTAAAGCTGATACAGTATACAATTCTCCACAGAACCTATTATGATAGAGTATGAATGCACTTGTGCAGGAGGGCCATGTTGGCTGAATGTATGAATTGTGTAACGTAGTGAGGGCATTCGCACACATACTAGGGGAATGTCCTAGAATCAAGACTTACTGGTTTAAACTCCTGAAGGCACTGGGGAAGATACTTGGGGAGTCATGATTCCTCCAGATCCCAAATATGTGGTCCTGGGTATCCCAACGGACATTAACCTCCCACAGCCCAAACTCTTCTTTAGCAATTTGGGACTTATGGTGGCCAAGAGGGATGTGGCAATACACTGGGGTGCATCAGAGGTCCCCACCATGAAGGAATGGAAGGCAGGGAGGGACCTCTCCATGGCAGCTGAAAAAGTCACATATAAAGCCAGACAATGCCTGAGAAAACTTTTCAAGATCTGGGGACCGTGGAGGGAAAATTATGATATTTTGAATGAGGAGTATAGAGGGAGTAGAACAGGCCAGACAGGTGAAAGAGACTGACATGCTTGCTGTGAATGGGATATGCCCTTCCCAGAACAGGGAGATGTCAATGGCACCAGACTTTAACAATGTTGTATCATCAAGGTCCAGCTGAATATGCACTACCCATTACATGTCATTTTTATATTTGTGCCCTGGTGGGCATTTTGTTATGTTTAAATAAAATGTTAAATAAAAATATTTTTTTTTAAAGTAGAACTACGTGGGTGGCCAGAGATCCAAGTATGCTATAACCAGAGCCTCCAGGTAGTAAGCCCATTCCCCCAGGGTTCCGAGACAAGTGGTCCTGCCCTGCCCCCTTTGGTTGGTTTTGGATCTGCAAACCTTTATCTTCAGAGACCCAGCTGTGACTTTAATGTCATCCAAGGCCAGAGCATGCATGCTGGTGTCCCTCTTAGACCTGGCAACTAATTCACTACACCTAAAAGCTCTACAGGAGGCTAGAGAAAATTCTGTAGATAAAAAGGCTGCTTCATAACTGGAGTAAGTGGCTCTGTGTACCCAATTTTAAATGTACCTCAAAATGTGAAATTCGAAGGAGGCTTTTCTATCTGTCCTTTTGTGCTCGGACTGCCCCCAATCCTTCAAAGTTGCTCTGAGAGGAAAAACAGTGGTTGAGATGGAGGAAACATTGTAGCTTGGCATGGCTCTTTCCTTCCTCCCTAGCCCAAAATACAAAGTCTTGCGTTCTTGTCACCAACAGGGAGGTGCCACCATTCCTGACATAGTTCCTGTACCTAACCTGTGTTCCTGGGGCACGCAATAGCTCCCCTAACCTGGCAAGCCATCGGTCCACTGCAGGAGGTGACATAGCTGGGTCAGGAAAGGTGCGATGTAGGACCTTGCTTTTGGCCATGCACCTCGGAAACATGGAATCAAGAAACAGTGTTGGATGCATTATATCGGGCCCCTTCTATGCGTTTTGCCCTAAACTCTATATTCCTGTACAATCACAACCTACCACCCCCCTCAACAATCTCAGTACCATGGGGCAGGTGACAGAGTGTGAATTAATGGCCTGCACCACTGCCATATTGTTGAACCAGAAGAGGACTCTTCTGTCAGCTAAATTATTAGACTATTTGTGGAAAGCGGCCACTATGGGGAACAATTCCTACACCATAATATTTGCAGTTACCTTTCCTTTGTGCCAGGCATTTCTGTGCACACCACTCTTTACCAGATGTGATACCAAATCCCTCTCTGCCAGAGACATATGTAAATAAGGACAGTTCTGGACTTGATGCCCAAGGTGCTCTCCATATCAAGGGGCAGTTAATTTGATCCATAAACAGAGCCCACATTAGCAGGTCTTCCTTCAGTCCTCTGTTAAGCCTCAATAAATGGTGTTTTCAGGTGACCTTTGATGTCACCCATGCCAAGTCCTGGTAAAGACCCTCCCAGCTGGGATGACTCTAGCTTCAAAATTCACTTTAACCAGAAGGTTTCAGATGGAGCTTAGGGTCGCCTTTTCCTTTACCAAAACCATCTGAATATCAGCAGCGCCATGACCTTTCTATCAGGAAGCCTTGCCATGCTCTTGATCATGTCCAATTCTATCCCTAAATAAGTTGGTATTGTAGCTGGGCCCTCAGTTTTTTCAGGTGCAAGTGGGATCCCCAGCTCAACTGCTAGTTTCTGAAATGCCTGCAAAAATGACTCACAGTCTGGTTTCCCAGCCCTGCCTATGAACAAGAAATATTTAGGCAGTTTGTTGGCCAACCATTCTGGTGTGCTTTTGAAGCAGTCCATTCAAAGAATTACTGAAGGTTTCAAAGAAAGGACATGAACAGTGCAACCCATGGGAAAACATTTGTCAAAGTAGAATTGTCCAGCTCACTGGAAACCTAGGAGAATAAGGGGGTCATTCTGACCTCGGCGGTAAAAGGCGCTTACCGCCGGTCAGAAGACCGCCATAACACCGCCGCGGTAAACCGCCACGGTCATTCTGACCCGCAACTGGCAAACCGCCAAAAACCCGACATCCACAAAAGTCCGCCACACCAACGGGCAGCGCAAAACAGGCGATGACCAAACCTCCACCGTCACGCCAACAGAAATACACCCATGCCATTCCGACCCACAAATCCCTGCAGCGGTCTTTCAACCGCGGTATTCCATCGGCGGTACACACCGCCGCGGTCAAAATACACACACCTTTACAAAACACTACCACATTGGACAAATCAAAATACACACACCTGAGACACATACACACACCACTCCCACACACCCAATTAAATATAAAACACACACCCACATAACCCACAAACCCTTACGACCACAATTGCGACTGAAGGACAGAGAGAGACAGCACAGCATACAGTAGAGTAGACCATCACACAGAGGCAAATCACAACATCACCCACACAATTTCCACGCACAAAACACCATACACCACCACACTCACCACACTCTACAACACATACACCACCCCTCACCTCATCCACACCACCTCATGGCACCCCAAAGACACCCAAGGTTCTCTGACGCAGAACTCAGGGTCATGGTGGAGGAAATAGTTTGTGTAGAGCCCCAGCTCTTCGGTGCACAGGTGCAGCACACCACCATTGCCAGGAAGATGGAGCTATGGAGCAGAATAGTGGACAGGGTCAACGCTGTGAGACAGCATCCACGCAATCGGGACAACATCAGGAAGAGGTGGAACGACCTACGGGGGAAGGTGCGTTCCATGGTATCAAGGCACAACATCGCGGTACAGCGGACTGGCGGCGGACCCCCACCTACTCCCCCAGAATTCACAGCATGGGAGGAGGAAGTCTTGCACATCCTGCATCCTGAGGGCCTCGCAGGAGTAGGCGGAGGAATGGACTCTGGTAAGGCAAATCTCCACTACTTCATTCCCCCCACCCCACCTGCATGCCAAATCATACCCCCACCCTCATCCCCACCCCCATCACACCAACTCCTTGCAAATGGCTCACCATCACAACCCACCCATCCCAAAACCTAGCCCTGCATGCGTCCCCAAAGCATGGACACCCATCACCAAAGCATGCCCACAGCACACACCCATCACCCCCACAAGCCACCGTCACAAAAGCCCCACAAGGGAATACCAGCACTGGGGTACACGGCCACCCACTCATTACACGAAATGCCACACACAGAAGCAATAACCATACTCTTATACCCCTGCAGGACCCGAACGCCACCACACCGCCACGGAGGGTCCAGAGATGTCCATCCCACCCCCAGAAGAGGCCCCCAGTGATGACAGCAGCTCTGTCTCCCTGGACCCAGATGACCAGCCCGGCCCATCGGGGACCTCGGGACAGTCGGTTCCCCACAGACAGCCACAGGCTACACCAGACCTAACCCCCTCCGGGAACACCAGCACAGCTCCCACCCAGCGGGCCCATGCCTCTGTCTCCAGGACACGTCAATCAGCGGTGTGTCCACCACTACAGGGCACCCAGGTTGACCCACCACCCCAACAACAACAGGGACCTGGGGGCAGTGGTAGTGGGCACACCGTCCAGGGGACAGAGGCCCAGGGAAACAGGGGAACTGGGAGGGCTGCTGTGCGACAGGGGGGGGGACAGGCCCAGGGAACCCACTCTCCAAGAGGCCCGCTCCTCCATCATGGGAGCATACCACCGCTCCCAGGAGACGATGGCTACGGTACTGGCCAGGTTCCAGGAGATCCAGGTACTGCAGGAGGAACAGTACATGGGGTTCAGAGAGGAACTGAGGAACATTAGTTCCGCAATGGGGACCATCGTTGTGGCCCTTAACCAGATAGTCACCACATTGCGGGACCATGTGGCACCACAAAGGGCCCCTGTCACTAGCCTGGACCAGGAACAGCCTACCACCTCCGCCGGCGCTAGTGGACAGGAGGCCCCCACACAACGACAGGCCACCAGAACCCCACCTCCTGCAGAAGAAGAACCACCCCGCAAGCGGCACCTGAGATCTCACAAGAAGACAGAGTAGGATGCCAAGACCCCCGCCAGCAAAGGATACCCCCTGATGTCATCCCACTGTCCCACATTGTCACCCTGTCCAACCTTGAACTGCCCCTGCTCCATCCTTCCACAGGCATATGGACAATGCACCTGTGAGACTGAAAACTGGACTCTGCCATGGACATTACTCCACCATCACCCATCACCGTTTTACAATCATGTTCCTAAATGTAGCACTTTAATAAAATCACTTATTGCACTTAAAAAATCTGGAGTCTTCTTGTATTTTGAACAAATGTATTAGACATAACGGTGCAATAATGTTCAGTCACATTGTGATGACAACATACCACTGTCACACAGCTGTAGTCCATGGGCAAACAAAGCAGAGGTCACGCAGTGGGGCCCACAGCTCTGAAAATGGAAGGGAAAGTCACAACTCAGTTAACAGGAACCGGGGGGAAACTCAGACAGTAGAGAGGCAGGAGACTTTAAGTAAATGTAAAATGGCGTGGTTGATTCGTACCTGTGTGCTACTGAAAATACTGTTGTATCACTGTGTCCCTGTTGTCTGTGTCGTCCCCGTCGTCTTCCTCCTCTTCACTCTCCACAGGCTCCACAGCTGCTACAACACCACCATCTGGACCATCCCCCTGCAGAAAAGGCACCTGGCGTCGCAAAGCCAGGTTGTGAAGCATACAGCAGGCCACGATGATATGGCACACCTTCTTTGGTGAGTACATTAGGGATCCACCTGTCATATGTAGGCACCTAAACCTGTCCTTCAGGAGGCTGAAGGTTCTTTCTATAACCCTCCTAGTTCGCCCATGGGCCTCATTGTAGCGTTCCTCTGCCCTTGTCCTGGGATTCCTCACTGGGGTAAGTAGCTACGACAGGTTGGGGTAACCAGAGTCACCTATTAGCCACGCACGGTGTCTCTGTAGCTGTTCCATCACATAAGGGATGCTGCTATTTCGCATGATGTACGCGTCATGCACTGACCCAGGGAACTTGGCATTTACATGGGAGATGTACTGGTCAGCCAAACAGACCACCTGGACATTCATCGAATGATAACTTTTTCTGTTCCTGTACACCTGCTCACTTTCACTGGGGGGAACCAAAGCCACATGAGTCCCATCAATGGCACCAATGATGTTGGGGATATGTCCAAGGGCATAGAAATCACTCTTCACTGTAGCCAAATCGCCCACCTCAGGGAAAACAATGTAGCTCCGCATGTATTTCATCAGGGCAGACAACACTCTGGACAAAACCTTAGAAAACATAGGCTGAGACATCCCTGATGATATGGCCACTGTTGTTTGGAATGATCCACTTGCCAAAAAATGGAGTACTGACAGAACCTGCACCAGAGGGGGAATCCCTGTGGGTTGGCGAATGGGGGACATCAGGTCTGGCTCCAGCTGGGCACACAGTTCCTGTATAGTGGCTCTGTCAAGCCTGTATGTCAGTATGACATGTCTTTCTTCCATTGTCGACAGGTCCACCAGCGGTCTGTACACAGGAGGATTCCTCCATCTCCTCGCAAGTCCCAGCGGACGGAGCCTAGGAAGGACAACATGGAGCACAGAGTCAAGCAACCCACAGGTACGTAACCACAGCTTGCACAGTACACGATTCGCTATCCATTGAATGGCTTGTATGATTGGCAATGCAAGGCCTAGGCCTGTGTGACGCTGTAGAAATTAAGCCATGTGGGCCCTTGAAATGGCGGCTGCCTGACCTGTGAAGTGTGACAATGGGATGTGAGGTCAATGCGCTGGCGTGGCACACCGTGGCGGTAGGCGGTCGAAGACCGCGGCGCAAAGCAGCATTGGTTAACATTGAACCCTATGGGTCTCAGGAGCCAATGACGATGTGCGCCGGCGGACGCGGTACGCACCGCCGCGGGCGTGACCACCATTTTATATCTGCTTAATCACTCGAGATCTGATCATCCACAGAAGAGGACCTATACTGCAAGTGCTGCTGTGACCTCGGTCTGGAAGAGACAATGGCTGCTGCGACTGGGGAAAGGGCCCCTGCCTTCACATCTGAGGAATTGGAGAAACTTGTTGATGGGGTCCTCCCCCAGTATGCGCTACTCTACGGTCCTCCAGACCAACAGGTAAGTACACAGGGAGCACGTTGTATGGGCTATGGCTGTGTTGAGTGGGGTGGATGTAAGATGGTGGGGAGGGGAGCGAATGAGGAATGCAACGCACGACAGATGAGAGCATGTGCCACATGGCAAGGTTGGGGAGGGGGCCAATCACATCGACCATGCAGAAAAGTGATGATATTTCTTTTCCCACCCTGTACATGTCACATAGGTCAGCGCCCATCAGAAGATCGACATTTGGCGTGCCATCGCCAAGGACGTCTGGGCCCTGGGGGTCCACAACAGACGGGGCACCCACTGCCGCAAGAGGTCGGAGGACATCCGCCGCGGGAGCAGAAAGACCGCCGAGGCTCTGCTTGGGATGGCCTCACAACCTAGGAGGGGTGCCACAAGGCAATTGAACCCCCTGATGTCCCGGATCCTGGCGGTGGCCTACCCCGATTTGGATGGGCGCGTGAGGACATCACAGCAGACACAAGGGGGTGAGTCTCAGCACATTCTGCTATATCAGCGCACAGTGGAGGTGTCTGGGTGGTGGAGGAGGGCTGTGGCTATCTCTAGGCCAGGGCGGTATCTGTAGGCTAGGCCCCTCCATTAGGCATGGCCCTGTGCCCCCGCCCCCCACCTCTGTAGGGTGCTAAGTACAGCTATCCATGGCCCGGGCTCACCTATGTGTGCAGTTGTCCTCCATAGACTTGTAGGCCAAGTCACAATAATTGAGTAGTATACCCAGAGTGCGCGGCGTAGTGCAGGGGGCTTCTGTGTCTGTCCTCTCCCCCAACGGTGCCGCCAATGCATGCACTCAACATGTCTTTCTTTCTTCTCCCCCCCCTTTTTTTTGGTTTTCCTGTTCATGTGTGCATTAGCATCATCAGGCGGAGGAGAAGTGGCATCAGCGCACGAGGGAGGTGCATCTCACATGGCCCCGGAGGGCCCTGCAACCGACTCCGAGTTCACCAGTGAGACGGAGGGCGAGGGGAGCACCACAACGGGGACCCGTGGAGACGTCAGCGACACCGACACGTCCTCGGAAGGGAGCTCCCTTGTGGTGGCGGCAACATCCGTGCCCACCGCAACAACAGGTACTGCCGCCACCCAGCGCACCAGCTCCGCCCTCCCAGCAGCCCCTCAGCATTCGCCCCGTGCCCGCTCGGCCAGGAAGCCGGGCATATCCTTCGCCCCAGGCACCTCAGGCCCTGCCCCAGTTACCCCTGCTGCCCTCAGTGCGGAGATCATTGACCTCCTCCAGACGCTCATTGTTGGGCAGTCTACCCTTTTGAATGCCATCCAGGGGGTGGAAAGGGAGGTGCATCGGAGCAATGCATACCTGGAGGGCATTCATTCGGGTCAGGCTGCCCATCAGCGATCGTTCAACGCTCTGGCCTCAGCACTGACGGCAGTCATTGTCCCTGTCTCCAGCCTCCCTCCTCCAACTCCCTCCACCCAGTCCCACTCCCCTGTTCCTCTGCCTATCCCAGACACACCTACAGACCAGCCTGCACATACATCAACACCCAAGGGCAGCTCATCCAGACATAAGCACCACAGATCACACAAGCATTCACACAAGCAACATCCACATGCAGACATGCCAACAGCCACTGCCTCCTCTGTGTCCCCCTCCTCCTCGTCTCCCTCCTCCCTCCCTGTGACGTCTCCACTCACACATGCATGCACAACATCATCAGCCACTACGTCCATCACCAGCACACCCACCAGAACACTCCGCACACGTGCAGTCACCACCCCCACTGTCATTTACACGTCCCCTGTGTCCTCTTCCAGTGTGTCTGTCACCCCCTCTTCCAAACCACACAAACGCAGCCACCCACCCACCCAACAGCCATCCACCTCACAACAGCCTCCGTCACAAGCACCTGCACCCAAAGACACCACACTTGACTCTCCTACAACCACATCCTCTTCCTCCACTCCCATATCCACTGCACCTACCCTTCCCATTGCTCCTAAAAAGTTTTTCCTCTCCAAACTTAACTTCTTTGCATCACCTGACCCACCCCCTCCATCTCGTAAGAGTCCAAACAGCACCTCAGCCACCACAAGCCCTGCACCTACTAGGACCATAGTTCAGGGCTATTGGAGTCCACCAGCTCCTAGGGCCGGAACATCGGCCAGCAGCAAGGGGACAGCCAGCCCACCCCCTGGGAAAAGAACCAAAAAAGGGAAGGGCCGGCGCGACAGGCCTGAGACGGCTGCCCCCAAGGACACTACCCTTGCACCGTCACCTGGCACATCCACAAAGGGAGGCAAGGGCCCCAGAGATTTGGCGAAGGAGGGCAAGGGCAGCAGGGCGGACAAGTCCGGCAGCAGGCGAGCTGCCCAGGAGGGCCCCACCAGCCCCATTTCGGGTGTGACGGAGGACACCCACGGGCCTAGGACTCCAGCACAGGAGGCCCCCGCTAGTGAAAGGTCGGATGGCGACTGAGCGGGAATTATTGGCCAGATCCGGTTCCCCAGGAACACAAGACAAGCACCGCTGAACAGGGCCCCTCCGTGACAAGCACCGCTGAACAGGGCCCCACCATGATCAGCACCGCTGAACAGGGCCCCGCCGTGACAAGCACCGCTGAACAGGGCCCCGCCGTGACAAGCACCGCTGAACAGGGCCCCGCCGTGACAAGCACCGCTGACCAGGGCCCCGCCGTGACAAGCACCGCTGAACAGGGCCCCGCCGTGACAAGCATCGCTGAACAGGGCCCTTCCTAACAAGCACCGCTCCGCTGGGCCCTTCATCTCAAGCACCGCTCCGCTGGGCCCTTCCTGTCAAGCACCGCTCCGCTGGGCCCTTCATCTCAAGCACCGCTCCGCTGGGCACCGCCGTCTCTGAACTGCTCCGCTGGGCCCTTCCTGTCAAGCACCGCTCCGCTGGGCCCTTCATCCCAAGCACCGCTCCGCTGGGCACCGCCGTCTCTGAACTGCTCCGCTGGGCCCTTCCTGTCAAGCACCGCTCCGCTGGGCCCTTCATCTCAAGCACCGCTGGCCCTTTGGCAGGGCCAGATCTGTGTCGGGCAGGGCTTCATGAAGCACTCTGGCCAACATGCCTCCTCCATAACCAGTGGAGTCTGTAATCCACCTGATGGACTGTGGCTTTGCACTTCCCAGGATGTGACAGTGGTCAACCCACCCACTGTAGAGACTTGAGAGACTGTGGCTTTGCACTCCCCAGGATGGTACAGTGGGCAATCCACCCACTATAGAGACTTGAGAGACTGTGGCTTTGCACTCCCCAGGATGGTACAGTGGGCATGGAGGCCCCTCGTGGATCTGGCGTCGTGGACTCATGTGGCTGAGGTGCCCCCCTTCCCTTCCCCCTGAGGTGCCTGTAGTTTTATTATCTGATGCCCCAGCAGTGTTCTCTCCAATGGAATCGGGTCTCGTGTGTGGGCTTTGCCCATGTGTTTATGCACATTGGCCCACGAACAATGGAAGGTAGCCAATATGTGCCGGACTTTTGGGCTATGTATATATTGTTCATGTTGTAATATATTTTATTTAGATATTTCATATTTCACTTAACTTCAAATATGCTATAATATACTTCAATTTTAAGGATCAATTTATTTTGTCTTTGCATTCTTCTGGGGGGTTTGGGGGTGTCACTCTGACTTGTTGCTCTGCATTGGTGTGTAGGGATTTGGTGGGGGGTGGGGGGTGGGTGTGTCGCGTATGTGTGTGCCCGTAACCTTTTCTCCTCCCCCCTCCCCTGTGTCGTAGGTGCAGTACTCACCGTTGTCGTCTGCGCCGGTGTTCGTGCTCCTGGTAGAGGAGCAGGTAGACAATAGCTGGTAGGAGGTTTAATTCGGGTTCCATGCTGTCCAGATTCCTCGTGGAGTGTATAGAGGTGAGCGTTTTCCCGTTCGTAGTCTGTTTCCTCCGTGTTTTTATCGGCGGGGCTCTCGCACCGGAAAAGGTGGCGGATTGGTGGGTCGTGATAGTGTGGGCGGTACATTGTCTGCCGCCTGTCTGTTGGCGGTGACCGTCGCGCTGTTTGTTTGTCCCGCCGTGGCGGTCGGAGTGTTAAAGTGGCGGGCTGTGTTGGCGGTTCCCGCCAGGGTCAGAATTCCATTTTTTTTACCGCCTGCCTGTTGGCGGGTTGACCGCCGCTTTAACACCGACTGCCAGGGTTGGAATGACCCCCTAAAACTGTTGGGGTAGAAAGGAAGCAACTAGAAAGCTGACTGAACATCTGCTTTGTCCAACATGGCCCCTTTACCCTACCCTCTTCACCAAGTCAACCACCTCATGGAATGATTTGTATGTGACTGAGCAGGCCTCGCTGTCAAGCCAATAATTGACAGAGTTGCCTTCAGGGTAAGACAAGTGGTGAATCAAGTGGAATTTGCTGGGCTCCTTCTTTGGGACTACACCTAATGGTGAAACTACAAACTATGGGAAAAGAGGGGCTGAGAAGGGAAACACCACCCGCCCCAAACCTAGCTTCTTGTGCAGCTTCTTGTCGACCACCAGCGGTTATTCAATGGAGGATTTGAAGTTCCGTGCCCACCTGCTAACCCTGGGACCAGTGAAGGGGATGATAAAACATTCCAGATAACCTTCAGCTAACGGAACCCGCTCTATGGGGTTCAGGTACTGCCTCAATCAGTGAACTAAGGCCTGAGGTTTAATGGCAGAAGGTCCCTTCGTCCATATAGGTGAGGTTGGTGGATTGTAGTGGGCCGGCTGCTGGCTTATGACAAGGGGATGGAAATTCGGAGGTGGGGGTTCACGGGCAATCCCTCAGTTGTTGGCTCATGTGGGCTTTTTAGAGTCATTTTGCATGCTGAGGCTGGATGGGGGGGCCCCCAAACTATGTGCAGTTATGACTAAATTTGCAGACTTTTCTCCAGGAACTAGAGCCTGTGCTGATGAGCCTGCAAGTGCATGAGGTGTACCTTTTGAACAAACCTTTTTGACCAGCCCCCCCCCCTAAATCCACCAAATGGGCTGCTTGAAGGCTCACTTCACAGTCTGTGTGAAGGATTTAAAGGGGCCCTGCCTCTGTGGTGCCCTGCTGTAGAAATCCCTCTGTGGGGAATAAACTTCCCCATGTATTCCATCCACCGCTGAACTTCCTTCTGGTCCTAACCTAGGCTGGGACACATGGCCATCTTCTTCCTAAATTCCCCTTCATAATAGAACCAACCCACCCCTCCATTCTTGATGACCTTGCCATGCATTGTCCTAGAATACTGGAACAAAGCTGGACCTTGCACAGGGTACTTTTCCATAATTACAGCTGACAAGATGAAAAAACCTCTAACCAGTTCTCTATAGATCCGTTTGGCCAACCTTGTCACCCACCCTCTTGTCATCCTCCTTTCCACTCATGTTCCTTGTGCCCACTCCATCTTTGCTATGCATCAGGAGTGTGAGTATGTCCATGAATATGAATTCACACCTCCATATCTCCTTCTTAGCTGCCAAACGTACTTGCCATGCCAGTGAGCATTGGCTTAATACTAATGGTGCGATGGTTACAAGGGGTGCAGCCCTTGGGCAACCTGTTGAGGCCATCTGCCCTGGCACCTGGCTGGACGAGGCACTGGAGATAGATAAAGTTGCCACAGATACACGTTGTACTGGTGCCTCCACTGAAGGAACAGGTGGATCAAAGGCGAATGTGACTGGAGGGTTGGTGGTTGCCGGTGGAGCAGGGGGTTGGTGGTGTTGGGTTCAACTTGTTTCTGAGTGTCTGGCTGACCATTGGTGGTATCTGTGATGTTGGGTCGGAGTTCATTAGTTTGGCAGGACTGTGACATGGCTTTTAGGCTCACCCTATTGCCCAAGCTGGCTGCTCTGGCTTTGAATGCTGCTGGGGACATTATGTTTAAGGGGCCATGAAGCTCGACAATGCAGTTCCAATACTAACCTACCTGGGTAGCGGCCGTGCTGGCTGTGATTGGGGCCGGAGACTTCTATCAATTCTTGATAGTCTCAACAAATGCCTTGAATTTGCCTATGATCCGCATCATTGCTTCCATAAGGGTACCCATCATGTTAAAAATGTTCTGGCTAGGTTCCTCCCAGGGGTCTTAAGTTTTTGGTCGGGACGCTGACAGCGGGGGGGGATTTAGACCTCATTGGCATGGTTTGCATAGATACCCTGCTTGGCACCTTAGCAGTCTCTTTGGTGGTGAGTTCACTGTTGTTTTTTTACCCCTGCCGTGCCTTGTTGGGTTTGGGTGGTCCATGCTCTGACTGTTGGTACTGGGGGGGCAGTTGGCTCTTGTCCACTGGTTCCTACTCCTGTTCTTGAGCCTTCGTGATATCCATTGCGCAGTCTGAGCCCCTTGATTGGGCTATTTCCAGGAACGCCGCACAAGCTGCCACTTGCAATGAGCTGGGTTGCAATTATTTAATTGATGTCATCTGGGAAAAAAGGGAGGGTGAGCCCTGGCTGTCCATGTTGTTGACGTGACCGGTACTCGCGGTTGTTACTGGATGTCCTTCACACACAACTACGACACCGTTACCTGAAAAAGGAAAAGCATGCATGACAACCTGCCCTTTGCTTGGTTCTTTAAAACAAAATGCGTTGTTGTTGTGATCGTTCATGGACAAAGGTAGAAACCTGAGACTCAATTGTTTGACAGTTATGCAGCTGTTAACGTGTCCCAGTATGACTAATTTACTCACTTTGGGACTCGTTTTAGGCTAATGAATCTTTTGACCCTGATTGAAGACACCTTAGGACGAGATAGCTAATCAGCATGTCAATCAATATGTCAATAATGTCATCAAAGTTCACAGTGATACGACAATTCAGATTGAAAGACATTTAATAAAACTCAAAACCCACCATGACCTTTCAGTCATGAATAACCACACCAGTTTAGTACGATCTTGTGAAGTTTATTCCCTATTGATTACAATTCTACTAGCAAGTTTATTAGTCTCAAAACCAAGAAACCCATTAGCATAGTCACAATATGGCAACTCTGATAAGATTTCATCAAAGCAAGAATCACAAACATTAGGATATAACATGGCGTCAGCATAGGTTATCCTTAGCAAAGTATCATCATAATGTTATTCAACAAAGCATAGATTTGGTCATTTGTCTATTTGCGTCAGCTTAGTGAATCTCTCTCCTAACCTCGAATTAGCATTGGCATGTTGGACTTCATGCAAAACAATTTAGGAACACCAATTTAGAAAACATCTAGCTATGGTCTCTGTCAAAAGAAGCAGTTGGTACCTAGAAAGGAAAAGCAAACAGACAATTACAATTTCATTGTCATATAGTTACCCTCCGTATTTGGGTCAGCACTCAGGTTCGGTCTTCGTCCTCAGGACATCAGTTGATTCGCCATCTGCCAGGAATTCAGCAATCGGGCAAAAGGGGGCACTTCCCTCATAAGGATGTGAAGTGTAAACGGGCAATATAAGGCAAGAATGGTTTTAAGAACCAAACAGCAAAGTCTCTTATGCAGAGTGACAAAGTGTCTGGGTCATAGCAAATCGCATCAGCATCTCCCCTAACTCTCTCCATTTCTCTAGTCTCTCTAGTTCCTCTTTACTTCCTGGTGTTAAGGGCTTTTATCCCATTTTCGTTGTACATTCCCCTAAAATTTGATTGGACAAGGGCTTGCACCCCACTATCTTTATCCAATTGTCTTCAAATTAGCTCATCGAATTTGTCACCCCATCACAGTTCTCACGTATTTTATTGGTCCTTATGATTGACGTCTTCAGCGGGTGGAATGTCCGGTATGATTTCATGCTCTTGTGGTCCTCTGCACATCTTCAGTCAGTGGCTCCATTGTCTGTACCGTTTAGGTGACCTTGTACCTGCTACTAATCTACACTGTTGCATTCAACTAAAATGTTTCTATAACCAAGTCGAATTTCATGAGAACGGATCTACTACAGTTACATTCAACTTCTAGTTTGGAGAAAACAAGAGTTCATGTCCTTCAGCAAGTCAGCACACTGTACGTTAGAAAACACATTTAATATGAGAGTCAGGCAGCTAGGCCTCGACTCATGCTAAATAAAGCCTAATAATTTATTAGCACAAACCTTTACATATACCTATTATTAATATTATAAAATAATATCATAATATAGCATTTCAGCATTATTAGTCAATTTCATTAGTCCCCGTTTATGTTGACGGCCATTCCCCATGGGCAAATTCCAAGCGCACGTTTAGTAAAATACATTAATACATTTTTTATGCAACATTATTTCACATAAGTTCATAAACATTTCATGTTAATATTGATGATATAAGCTACGCTCTTTCACAGACATGACGGTTCCTAGACCCTTGACCGGGAGGCCAGTAGCACCGTAGGCAGGAAGGCAGTAATGCACCAAGCCTTGATAGCCACTTACTCAATGTTAGGAAGTGCTGAACATTATTGCTAGAATAAACTGTGCCCAAATGTGACCGTCCCACACGAACATCGAGAGAAGAGGAAAGAAAATCAGTTACCAAGCTGGGCAAAACTTTGCGTAAGTCAGCGCGACACTGCTACACTGCAACCATCGCCATAAAAGCCTCACAAAGAGGAAGTGGGGCTGCGGGCACCAGGTATTTATTGCCCATCACAGCCCCTCCCCCCGGGGTGCCTGCCGCCCTGGAAGTGTTCACCGTGATCCATCAGGTTGTGCTGGTCACTTATCCCCTAACTGGATAGTCAAGGGGGCAGGGGGAGAATGAGGGGTGCCGTTGGGCAGGGGAATGCAGCACTAGGCCCCTGTGTGCCACAGTTGTCTCATTGCACACAATGTGGGCAGTCCCAGAAGTCTGTATTCGCAGTGGTAAAAGGTGTTTGGAGCAAACACTGCCCTATCTTACCTCATGAACATGAAATGCACAATCAAAAATATTTTGTGATCCAGCCAACAGTCCTCAGACAATGTAATTTAGCCTTCCGAACATTGCACATGCTCAATTAAACAAGAGAGTGTTTTTCAGTACGTTTCTGCATACTGCAATCCAGATAAGAAATAGAGACAGTGGCTAACTAGGGGTATCCTTTGTTATTTGGTCATATACATTAGGTCACTGGCAAGTGCAAAGCATTGCGGACAGCACCTTATCTACAGTATAAGCCATATCAATGGTCATGCACAACTGTTTTTGCAGGGCTGATACTTTGAAAGAGTGTCACTATGGCCCTCATTCCGAGCCTGGCGGGCGGCGGAGGCCGCCCGCCAGGCTTCCCCCCTCCGAAATACCGCTCCGCGGTCGTAAGACCGCGGAGGGTATTCCGAGTTTTCCCCTGGGCTGGCGGGCGGTCTTCACAAGACCGCCCGCCAGCCCAGGGGAAAACTCCCTTCCCACGATGACGCCGGCTCGTAATAGAGCCGGCGGAGTGGGAAGGTGCGACGGGTGCAGTTGCACCCGTCGCGTATTTCAGTGTCTGCTTTGCAGACACTGAAATACTTTTAGGGGCCCTCTTACGGGGGCCCCGCGACTCCCCCTCCCGCCATCCGGTTCCCGGCGGGAGAACCGCCAGGAACTGGATGGCGGGAGGGGGAGTCGGAATCCCCATGCCGGCGCAGCATGCTGCGCCGGCTTGGAGGATTCCTTTGGGGCAGCGGGAAACCGGCGGGAGACCGCCGGTTTCCCTTCTCTGACCGCGGCTGAGCCGCCGCGGTCAGAATGCCCCGCGGGGCACCGCCGGCCTGTCGGCGGTGCCACCGCGTCCCACGGCCCTGGCGGACTTGTTCCGCCAGGGTCGTAATGACCCCCTATATGTTGTTTCTATGTATTAATAATGTATCATTTTTTTCTTATCTGCGTAAAATGTTATTTTGCACCCAGTTTATTTTTTTGCATTGTACAACTTTATCCAGCGCGTTGTGGAAGCCTTTAGTATATTTTATCTTTCATTAAGTTTTTTTCCCATGTAATTCAGTTTTCTAAACATAACTGTTATCTGCACTGTAGTGAATAAGTTGATAAGAAGCTCACCGTTTCTGAACTATACAATGACATACATCTATCTTTCAAAAGGCTAACCAACCTGCTTCAAAAGCACATTAAATTTGCTAACTTCAGAGATGACGTTTGACATGATTCATTTTTTATCGTTTTATCTGACATTCGGAATAGATGAAAATTACAGATGTGTCAGATTGCAGATTAAAAGTCCTGTTAGCAAAGCATGTTTTAATCACTTATTTATTATGTATTTACCTAATGTAAACAACTAGAATTTAGAACATGTCCTCCCGGGAAACATAAGCTTTAACAGCAAGAGCTGGATGGCTGAAATGCATGCAAAATAGCTGTTGACTCCAGGATGCTCAGACAGCATGGTGTGTATGTAGAATGAGATCATAACTCTTACCTATAAAAGTTCCAGCACTGGTGATCAGATTACAAGTGCGAGACAGACCAGATTTTATATAGCAATTGTGTACGTGGTCAATTTGGATTCTAATACTGTTCCACATCATGATTAAAAAGGCACAAGAAAAGCAGGTTGCCAAAGTGGTACTAATTTCTATACAAACACATTCAATTTCTGTCAATTGGTCTTTTGTGGAATACGTAGCTATAGAACAATACACATAAAAGTAATACTATATGTGGATTCGTGTGGATTCAGACATTCTTAAGGTTACATATGGAAATCTATACAAAGCCTAAATTTCTATGCATACTGCTTTTCCTCTGCACGAATCAATGTGGATAGTTGGAAAGGCATACACTACTCGTAAGTTCCAGCATCATTTGCACAATACACTTTTTTTGTTATAAGTGACTTCCATTGAAAGACTATTATAAACAACTGAATTGAAATCGGAATCTGGTTCTTCAGTTTTGTGATGTAACAATCGTAAGTAGCAAAAGTACCTACCCACTGTTGTGACATCACCAGGGGAAGTGTTTCCTTCTGCTTTGTTCTTGCCTGGATCTTAATAGACAAGAGTGCAGAGGCAAAATGTCAGTTCACAGTTTCACAAGCCTTTTTTCATTTCTCTTCGGTCTTTGCAGACCCGAGGGAGACAGGAGATTTGAGAAACGATGTGAATGCACAAACCGTCTTCTCCCCTGTGAACGTAGGTCTCTTTGGACCCATGCTGACAAGAAAAAACAAGCAGTGCTGACCAGAGGATCATCAGCATGAAGCCAGCTTGTCACAGCAGTGAGGAGGCTTAAAGAAGATAAGGTGGCAGGGTGGGTGACAGGAGGTTATTCATTATTTTGTGTGTAAAGGACAGCTATTTCCAGAGTTGAATGGGGTCAGGAGGCCTTGTTTATTTGTTATGATTTGGAGGGCAGTCGATTTTATGGATGGCTCCATGAATACTCCTCTGTTTTTCGATATGTTGGAGCAGGACCAGGTTGTTCGGGGGCCAACGTGTCTAAACCGTGAATAACCAAGATGGCTTTCACCTCTGGGTTTTAAGTGACACAAATAGCTTGAGCTTCACTCTTGCTATTTGACATTCACTTAGAACCCTGAAGTGAAATAAACCGTTATTCACAGTCACCCATCTATAATATTTGTGAGTGTGTGTGTGCATGTGTGTGCGCGTGTGTGTGTATTTCTTTACTGGGAAATTATTATTACTCATTGAGAATCCACTTCCCTGACATTGCCATGAAATCTATTGGGTTCTATATCTTCACCCCTGAGAAAAACACAGTACGAGTGTATTGTGTTTCTCTGGTGAGAAAGGCCATGCAAGATTTTGTGAAAGCCCCCATAATATAAGATTTTGGTTGTTCAAAACATTTTGCAAGGTCACCTTCTGACTATCAATATGATACTCTAAATAATCGGCCATAATAACAGTTTTTGCATGGTACAAAGTTCGATAAAAGCTGATAAATCTCAACAGATCTAGCTTCTTGGCATCAGTCTCACAGATACTATGCTCTTGAAGACAATTTTGTACACAAAGGTTACATATGTGTGAACAGAGTCTTACATCTTTATGTGACCATCTGCTGCATTAGGCAGAATATGTCAAATTTGATTCACCAATTGCCATTTTCTGTTGCATTGCTCACTTGACTCCTGACACTCGTGCAAGCAAGACATCCACTGTGTGAACTGCTGTGTACTGTCTCTGGGTGCCATAATGCCAATTACTGCACGAGACAGGACCCCTGCCTTCATCCATGAGGAGTTGGACGGGGTCCTACCCCTGTATGTACAGTTGAATAGGGCACCAGAGCAGCAGGTGAGTCCAATGATGCTGTCCTGTCTGATAGTGATGTGTGTGAGGCTGAAAGGCGTGACGATACACACAGAGTGGATGCATGCAGGTGGCAATGGAGTTTGTGCTTTTGAGCTGTTAAGACATGTTAGTGTGGACATGAGATGTGTCTGATGCCTGAAGTTCAGCGCTGTTGCTGTGACGCCACTCTACATGACTCTCTCCTTCTGTCTATGTCATCAATGCAGGTCAGCACCCATGAGAAGAAGGGGATTTGGTGTGCCATGGGCAAGCATAAAGTGGTGGGAGGACCTGAGACGCTGAGCCCTCAAGACTGCTGAGGCCCATCTGGAGACGTCCTCCCAATGAGGGAGGGGTGCCCGTTGGACCCTGACAACCCTAATGGCCCACATTTTGACGGTGTCCTACCCTGAGGTAGATGGGAGCTTGAGGGCTGCACAGCAGCCACAAGGGGGTATGTATACACTCACACCTTGCTAATGTTTGGCTTCTATGGGTTTGGGTAGCCTACTAGTGGTAAGATGTAGTGTGGATCATTGGTAGAGGCAAATGGACTATGGGTATCAGCCACCCTGGTAGGAATTGAATCGAGTATGGTTGCCAATACCATGCAGACAGTGACTTATGAGGGGACTGATTCCATATCTGGGTTTGTCTGGACACACTTCACATATTTTGAGAGACCTGCCCCTTCCATCAGTATACCTGAGGTGTTAAGCCATTTCCATCAGTAGTACTCTGCCACAATGACAGAGGTAATTTCTGAGTTCTCAATCAGCTGCCTTGACCTGAATATGTAGGTGGATGCAGGGGGCCAAGTACTTACTGACCACATTGTACATGGATTCGTGCACATGCTACCCTCCCATGCATGAGAATGTTGGTTTACATAGTACAGGATATGTCAAGTTAATGAACCATGGGAATCTGGAAAGTGTTATGCAAGTGTGCATTGTTAGAACCGTCATGAAGTCAATGTGTGCCAATGTTCACATGTTAGTAGGTTTTTTCAGCATAGCTTTGATTTCCCCTCTGATTTCCCACTGTTATGCATGTCAATGTAAAGGCATGCCCTGCCATGGCATACCAGCAGAATGACAAGTTATTGCTCTGTGTGAATGATGGGTAGATACTGATCCATTCTGCACTTTCTTTGTCTTCCACCCTCTCTCCCTCTTCTCCTCTGTCTTTGTGTGCATCAGCATCATCAGGCGCAGTAGAAGGGACACCGGCAAGTGGGGAAGCAGCAGCCCACAGGACCCAGGAGGCTGATACCAGAGGAGCCGAGGGGACCACTGGGACGGAGAGTGAGGGGAGTACCATGGGGGAGACCAGATCTACAATATCCTCTTCGGATTCCTCCTCTGATGGAGGCTCCCTGGCTGTGGCGGACCCATCTCGAACCGGCCCAGCACCATCTTTGTCTGCCCTCCCCATGTCAGCACTGCCGTCTCTGTAGCTCCCCACCCAGTTGCCTGTGCCAGTTGACCCAGGAGGTTTGGCGTCTCTTCGTTGCAGGTACCTCTGCCTCCTGCCCCAGTCAGCCCTGCTACCCTCAATCAGGAGGCTATTGACCTCCTGAGGTCCATCTCTGTGGGACAGTCAATTATCGTAAATGCCATCCAGGGACTGGCATCACAGATGCAGCAGAGCAATACCTACCTGGTGCCCTGACTGCCCTGCAGAGAACCTTTCAGGCTCTGGCCTCCTCGTTGACAGCAGCTAGTGTTCCTTTATCTTCATCCCCCCTCCAGCTACCTGTGCTCAATCCCACACCCCTCTCCTCACATCCATCCAGAGCACACAGTCAGGCCACATACTCATCCACCTCAACAGACATGGTTCACAAAGACAAACACAAGCACTACAGGACCCACCACCCAATGCAAACAGACAACACACACATGCAGACACAACAACATCCACTCCCTACACAGACTCCCCCACCACCTCCTCCCTCACAGACACTACACCAGTAAAACCTGCTATTCTGTGTGTATTATGTGATGTGTTTGTGTAGCTGCGTGAGTTGTGAAGGTGACTTGTGCTATGGTCTTGTTGTGATGTGTTGTGATGGTGTTATGTGGCATTGCGTGGTAGTGGTGTGTGCGTTTGTGTGCGTTTGTGTGCGTAGTGATGCATCTGTGATGTGCTTTGTATATTGGGTGGAATTGGCGTGTGCTCTGACAGGTTGTTTGGCAGCTTTTTGGTTTGGATTGGTTGTGTACTATTGCTATGTGTTGCTGCCAGTATTTGTTGTCCTGTGGAGGTTTGTGGTGTGCCTCTCTGCCAATGCATTTGTGTGATTGTGATGGTGTTGTTGTTGTGTGACTCGGTGGTGTTGTGTATGAATGTGTTTGACAGTGGCAGTGGTGTGTGTCTGTGGTGTGGTGTGTGTATGGCACTTGCATGTTGGCTTTCGTGTGTGCTGTTTGTGTGTGTGTGTATGTATGTATGTAGGTGTGTGTGTGTGTTTTGTTACGGGTGTTTGTTTGCGTCTGTGTGTGGGGCCGTCACTAGCTGTGCCGGGTGTATGTGTTGTGTGCAGGTTTGTACTAATTTCTTTCCCTCCAGTTTGTGCTAGGCGGGTGTACTTACGGTTGTTGTCTTCATCGCAGTCACTTTTTCTGGAGTTATATGGCCATCAGGAGCAATGGGTAGGCTTCAAGTTCAGGTTCCATGGCTGCTGCGGACGTGTGTCTCTGTTCCTGAAGGTGAGTGTCTCCTTTTATATTGTTCATTTCCAACAGGGTTTTAATGGTGGTGTGACCACCCCACAAATCCTTGAGATGTACTACCTCTTAATATGCTCAGCAGAAACCAGGTCCATTCCGGCCTGGATATGCCTACTGCCGGCAGTGGCGGTCCATCTGCACTGCAGTACTGGTGGTGTATTGGTTGTGTTCTGTTCGAATCACCGCCATGGCCATGATATGGCGTCTACTCTGCCGGCCTTGCAGTGGTGTCACTGCCACAGCCGGCTTGGCGGTCCGACGACCGCCAAACTCGTAATGACCACCTTAGTGTGCATGACTGCTTTGCAACTACTGATGCACTGGCTCAGCATTTAGTAGTTGCCATTTTGATGCACAAGCAATAACCACTGGCATTATGGATTGCTTTTAGGGGGTTATTACAACTTTGGAGGAGGTGTTAATCTGTCCCAAAAGTGACGGTAAAGTGACGGATATACCACCAGCCGTATTACGAGTTCCATAGGATATAATGGACTCGTAATACGGCTGGTGGTATATCCGTCACTTTACCGTCACTTTTGGGACGGATTAACACCTCCTCCAAAGTTGTAATAACCCCCTTAATCTTGCAGGGACCAGTCCATTGAACAGATTACTTGTCTAAGAGTGGTAACTGACTAGACATATGTTTATCACTGCTCAGTGGGTTCCCTTTAACCATGGTGGACCTTGTCCCTTTAAGGTCACTGGTTGCAAAAGCCGCCTCCATGCATTCTCCAACTATTTGAATTCACAGAATTAATTCTGCATATTTTGCAAAAGGAAATGATTATGTAGGATTGATCTTAGTTTCAAAATAAAAAATAAACATTGTATCTTTATGAGCGAATATTCCTTTTGCAGTGTAGTTCTGAAGCACAATATTTAATCCATAGTGTATCTATTAGAAAGTTTTATACATCTAGGGCAAAGTACTGCTCATAATCTTGATTTTAGAAATTACCTCCATTTGAGATAAAGTAGCAGATGGGTTCGGAAGCAGGAGGACTTATATTGCTAGGTAGCAGCAATGTGACCATCGACAAATATTTATTTTTATCCTTTTGACTGACCCACATAGCCATAGGAATTGTGATTAAAAAAACATAGAATAAATGTATGTCCTTTTTCCAGTCCTAAGATCCTGGCAATGTATGTTTGTATATGGTGATTAATTGAATATCCTCCATAGATGTAGACAAATCTAATAACAACCCTGCTCAAAAGTAAGACATTTTGGGGGTCATTCTGACCCCGGCGGTCAAGGACCGCCGGGGTCGGCGGTAGCACCGCCAACAGGCTGGCGGTGCTCCGCCGGGCATTCTGACCGCGGCGGTACAGCCGCGGCCAGAAACGGAAAGTCGGCGGTGTACCGCCGACTTTCCGCTGCCCATGGGAATCCGCCATGGCGGCTCAGCTTGCTGCGCCGCCATGGGGATTCCGACCCCCTCACCGCCATCCTGTTCCTGGCGGTTCCGCCCGCCAGGAACAGGATGGCGGTGAGGGGTGTCGTGGGGCCCCTGGGGGCCCCTGCAGTGCCCATGCCAATGGCATGGGCACTGCAGGGGCCCCCGTAAGAGGGCCCCACTTTGAATTTCAGTGTCTGCTAAGCAGACACTGAAATTCGCGACGGGTGCTACTGCACCCGTCGCACATCCTCCACTCCGCCGGCTCCATTCGGAGCCGGCATCCTCATGGAGGGGTGTTTCCCACTGGGCTGGCGGGCGGCCTTTTGGCGGTCGCCCGCCAGCCCAGTGGGAAACCCAGAATACCCGCAGCGGTCTTTTGACCGCGCAGCGGTATTCTGGCGGTTCCCTCCAGGCGGGCGGCTCCCGCCGCCCGCCGGGGTCAGAATGACCCCCTTTGTGTTGTGGGAATGCAAACTACACTAATACAAACTGTTAAAAGAAAAATATCAAACATTATTTTTATTTCCTTGAACTCTGTTTAGTGAAGGACCCATGCATCTCTATGGTTCTTTCTTCTAATCCATTCACTTTAGAGGCCCCAGAGACATTCTATCCAAGATTACACCATCATCCACATACTGTAACTCAATGAGAATATATTAACCTATTTCGGGATGATTCAAAGCCTGGCTGTTTGGAAATAAGCAAACATTGACTAAAGATGCAGCTACTCTTAAGACCAATCTGCATTTATATCCTTGCTCTAAATTTATCAGAATTTCAATCAATAGCTAACCAATTATCTGAACTTCCAAAGAATTAAATTTTTCAAAAGTAGCAAGTCACTAACTTGCCAGAGGATGCCTGTAATGGATGATTTGTAAATGTGTGGTGTAACCTTATTGTTAGAAATGGGGTCTTTGGTTTACAGTCAGGTTACCCCCCGTTCAAGCAATGACCCTCACTCCAGTCAGGGTAAAAGAGAATCACCCTCAGCTAATCCCTGCTTACCCCCTTGGTAGCTTGGCAGAGCAGTAGGCTTAACTTCAGAGTGCTAGGTGTAAAGTATTTGTACCAACACACACAGTAAATTAATGAAAACACTACAAAATGACTCAACACAGGTTTAGAAAAATAGGAAATATTTATCTAAACAAAACAAGAACAAAACGACAAAAATCCACAATACACTAGTCAAGTTATCAATTAAAAAGCAAAAAGAGTCTTCATGTAGTTTAAAACACACACTAACACTGTTAGTGTGAAAATGTACCTAGGGTGCGTAAAAAATAACCCTGCACGGGCGAGTGTGTGTCAAAAAGGGCTTGCGATGCATCGATTCCACTCACGGACGGGACCTTTCGTCGGGTCGGGGCACTTCATTCCTTCTCTCTGTAGGAGAGCGATGTGTCGATCCGGTCAGCACTCTTGGGTCCGGGCAGGCCTTTGCGTTGTTTTTACACAACCAGTGGTACTTGCGTCGGAAATCCAGCCGCACAATGATCTGAAAACCAAGCAGTGGGGGTTGCGATCTCCCAGACTCCGTCGGCGATTCGCGGGAGTGTTTCTCCTGCTCCGTGCGTCGATTCCTCAGTCGCATTTCCGGTGAGCGTCGATTTTCAGCACGGAGCTGGCAGCACGTCATTTCTTCAGCCGCAGATCGGAGTTGCGTCGATCTTTTCCCCGCACGGCACTCTGTGCGTGGATTTACTCCTCTTAGGCTGCCAGCTTCTCCTTTCAGGGTCTGAGGAACTGGATGGGCACCACAGGGCAGAGTAGGAGTCTCTCCAGAGACTCCAGGTGCTGGCAGAGAAAAGTCTTTGCTGTCCCTGAGACTTCAAACAACAGGAGGCGAGCTCTAAATCAAGCCCTTGGAGAGTTCTTCTCAAGATGGAAGGCACACAATTCCAGTCTTGGCCCTCTCACTCTAGCAGAAGCAGCAACTGCAGGATAGCTCCACAAAGCACAGTGACAGGCAGGGCAGCTCTTCTTCCTCAGCTCTTCAGGTCTTCTCCAGGAAGAGGTTCCTCTTGTTTCCAGAAGTGTTTCTAAAGTCTGTGGTTTTGGGTGCCCTTCTTATTCCCAATTTCTCCTTTGAAGTAGGCCTTCTTCAAAGTAAAGTCTCTTTTGAATGTGAAATCCTGTCTTGCCTAGGTCAGGCCCCAGACACTCACCAGGGGGTTGGAGACTGCATTGCGGGAGGGCAGGCACAGCCCTTTCCGGTGTGAGTGACCACTCCTCCCCTCCCTCCTAGCACAGATGGCTCATCAGGATATGCAGGCTACACCCCAGCTCCCTTTGTGTCACTGTCTAGTGTGAGGTGCAACCAGCCCAACTGTCAAACTGACCCAGACAGGGAATCCACAAACAAGCAGAATCACAGAAATGGTATAAGCAAGAAAATGCTCACTTTCTAAAAGTGGCTTTTTCAAAACACAATCTTAAAATTAACTTTACTAAAAGATGTATTTTTAAACTGTGAGCTCAGAGACCCCAAACTCCATATGTCCATCCGCTCCCAAAGGGAATCTACACTTTAATCAGATTTAAAGGTAGCCCCCATGTAAACCTATGAGAGGGACAGGCCTTGCAACAGTGAAAAACGAATTTAGCAATATTTCACTGTCAGGACATATAAAACACATTACTATGGCCCTCATTACAACCCTGGCGGTCGGTGTTAAAGTGGCGGTAATACCGCCAACAGGCCGGCGGTAAAAAAAATGGGATCACGACCACGGCAGAAACTGCCATCATAGACAGCCACTTTAGCACTCCATCTGCCATGGCGGTAGCAACCAACACTGTGGCGGTCACCACCAGCAGACAGGCGGAAGGCAATGTACTGCCCATTCCATTACAACCCGCCAATCTGCCAGCTTTTCCAGGGCGGTACCAACGCCATCAAAAGCACGGCGGAAACTGTGTTTGGAAGGGAAACCACTCACCTCTCGAAACTCAACGAAGAACCAGGATGCCATGGAGCCAGAGTTACAGGTCCTCCCCATGCTGGTGTACCTCCTCATACACCAGGAATATCAAAGGTGGCGGCGACGACCACAGTGAGTACTGCACCCAGCACACAGGGGAGGGGGGAGGAAAAAGAGAGTGACACACACAAGCAACACCCCCACCTCCACCCCCACCCACAACACCATACACACAAACACATGCATCAACATTACATTTACAAACCGTAACCCCCTGGAAGAACGCAAGGACAAAAGGAATTGAGTTAAACAGTGATATTTTAGAAATAGTCAGATATACGTAACAATTAAAAAAACAGTATTTACAAAAATATACAATATGTACATAAGGTCGTACATTGTCCTTTGCAAAGGTCTGTGGCCCACTGGGCCAGAAACCATGGGCCAAGCCCACACTTGACTCCTGTCTCAATACGTAGAGAACACTGCAGGGTCATCAGGTCGAAAACACACAGGCACCTCCGGGGGATGGGGATGGGGGCACCTCAGCCAGAAGATGGAATAACGTCACTGCTCCTCGAGGGGGCTCCATGCCCACTGCGTGGTCCTGGGGAGTGAAAAGCCACAGTTTCTTTAGCGGGTAGGTTGCCCACTGCTTGGTCCTGGGAGTGTAAAGCCACAGTCTCTCAAGTGAGTGGTTTGCCCACTGCTTCGTCCTTGGGAGTGCAAAGCCGCAGTCTCTCAAGTGGGTGGTTTGCCCACTGCTTGGTCCTGGGGAGTGCAAGGCCACAGTCGCTCAAGTGGATGCCTTTCTTCACAGGTTCTGGAGGGGGCTTGGTGCCCAGTGTGTTTCATCCTGCCAAGGATTGGGTGAGTGGATGCCTTTCTCCACAGGTTCTGAAGAGGGCATTGTGCCCAGTCTGCTTCATCCTGCCAAGGATTGGGTGAGTGGATGCCTTTCTCCACAGGTTCTGGATGGGGCATTGTGCCAAGTCTGCTTCATCCTGCCAAGGATTGGGTGAGTGGATGCCTTTCTCCACAGGTTCTGGAGGGGGCATTGTGCCCACTCTGCTTCATCCTGCCAAGGTTTGGGGGAGTGGATGCCTTTCTCCACTGGGTGTGGAGGGGGCTTGGTGCCCAGTGATGCAGCACATGGGGTGTGACAGTTCACATTCCCTCACCTGGGTGTCTGAGGCACGAGATTTGCAGGGGACAGGAAGCAGGAAAGTCCATAGAGGCAGGGTCAGACTCCATCCTACGGCTATTGCGGTGCTGGTGGGGGTGTTGCCAGTGGTGGTGGGAGGCTCCAGCCCCTCTCCTGCAGCCCCGGACGGACGCACACTGGGGCTGCTGCTGCTGTTAGTGGTCCTACTGTCAGCGGTGCAGGTGGCGGTGCTTGCAGCAGGTATGCTGGCGGTGCTGGACGTGGTGCAGGTGCCGGTGCTGCCAGTGGTGGAGGGAGGCACCAGCCCTTCTCCTGCAGCCTTGGGCGGCTGGCCACTGGGGATGCTACTGCTGACAGTAGTGATGGCAGCGGTGGTGCCGGTGGTGGTGCAGGTGGTGGTGCAGGTGGCGGTGCTTGCAGCGGGGATGATGGCGGTGCTGCCTGCAGTGCAGGTGGCGGGGCTGTCAGTTCTGATGGTGGCCACCAGGCCCCCACCTGCAGGCTCCGACGCCTGAGGTGCCTTGCTTTGGCTTTTCTGACCCTTCTTCACCTTGGCAGCTGCTGTTGGGACCTTGGCTCTGGCAGCTGCAGTTTTGGAGGAGGCCTTGCTTGGTGGGTCATGCTCCTTGCCCGTGGTGCATGCTGTCCCCTTCTTCACCTTAGCAGGTGGAAGTATAGTATGGTATGGTCCTTTGCAGGGGTCGGTGGCACCCTCGGGTGCCCCGTGAAGCCCCTGGGAGCGCAGGTACCACAGCGGATGCCGACTTGGTAGCTGAGGTGCTGGCCTGGGTTCTGGACACCCTTGCCCAAGGGGAAGGACGGGGGGGAAGGGGTAGGGAAAAGGTCAATGTTTGCCAGGAAAAGTTCTTTAGACACACTGGGGCGGGAAGATGGAGAGGGTTTGGGAGTGGAGGAAGAGGGAGTGGTTGTAGGAGGTGTCTTTCTGCTGAGTTCGGGTAAAGGTGCATGGGCTGGATACTATTGTGAGGTGGATGGCTGTTGGGTGGGTCGGCGCTTGTGTTTGTGTACTTTGAGAGAAGGGGTCACAGACACACTGGGAGAGGACACAGGGGATGTGTGCATGGTTTTGGAAGTGGTGACTGCCAGTGAGGGGTGTGATGTGATGGGCGTGCTGGCGGTAGTGGATGAGGATGTAGTGCATGTAGGTGTGAGTGGAGACGATACTGGGAGGGAGGTGGAAAAAGAGGAGGAGGGGACACATTGGAGGCAGAGGATGTTGGTGTGTCTGCATGGGTATTATGCTTGTGTGAGTGCCTGTGAGATGAAGTGTGCTGCTTATGTTTGCCAGAGCCACCTTTGTGTGTTGATTTGGGTGAATGATGGTCTGAAGGCGTGCCTGGGAAAGGCTGAGGTTGAGGGGATTGGGTTTGGGTAGAGGAAGTTGTAGGGGGAGGCTAGACACAGGGACAAGGGCTGCCATCAGTGCTGAGGCCAGAGCCTGAAATGCTCTCTGTTGGGCCCCCACACCAGAGTGAATGCCCTCCAGGTATGCATTTGTTTGTTGCAAATGCCCTGCTACACCCTGGATGGCATTCAATATGGTTGACTGCCCTACAAAGAGGGATCTCAGGAGGTCAATATCCTCCTCACTGAGGGCAGCAGGGCTGACTGGGGCAGGGCCTGAGGTGCGTGGGGCGAAGGAGATGCTCACCCTCCAGGGTGAGCGGGCACAGGAAACACACTAAGGAGCTGCTGGGAGGGCGGTGCTGGTAGGGGGGTTGGCGGCTGTACTTGTTGTTGTGGTGGGCACAGAGGTGTCCTCCACTGCCAGGGAGCTTCCATCGGAGGAGGAGTCGCTGTCTATGGTCGCCTCTCCTGTCCCCGTCGTGGTGCTGTCCTCGCCCTCCGTCCCACTGGTGCCCCCACCGTCGGTGGATTCGGCACATGGGCCATGTGGGATGCAGCTCCCTTCCGTCACCGGTGCCTCTGCTCCTCCGCCAGATGATGCTAATGCACACAAGGCAGGGTGACAAAACAAAAAGGGGTGAGACAGAGGATACACTTGGTCAATGCCAGCAACACCATTACCATTGGCGTACCCAACACACAGGGAGCAGCCCTATGCACTAGTCCATGCCCAACCATTTACTAAGACAGTCCCCAGCCCAAGAGGTTCAATGCCTAACGCCATTAGCTGCACACCTGAAACCCACAGGACCCTGCCCAGGAGTAGATGGCTGCCAACACTATTGAGGTAGGAGTGATGCTGAGCCTGCCCAACAAGGGACCTACCCTGTCATGCTCGCCCTGGCTTAGGGGCACCCACAGCCCACATCCCCCACCCAGGTACCTCCTAACGTGTGCAAAGTCAGGTTTCAGATTCTGTACCCCCCCTCCGTGGCTGCTGTGATGCTTTCAAGTGCCCATCTAACTCTGGATAAGCCACCGCCAGGACTCGGAACATCAAGGGGGTCATGGTGAAACAGGCACCCCTTCCTCGTTGGGAGGAGAGCTGCAGCTAGGCCTCCGCCGTCTTCTTTGCTCAGCCACACAGGTCCTCCCACCTCTTGCAGCAGTGGGTGCTCCGCCTGTCAAAGACCCCCAGGGTCCGCACCTCCTTGGCGATGGCACGCCAAATACCCTTTTTCTGGTGGGTGCTGACCTGCAGGGAAAAGAGAGCAGAAAAGGGAATTATTCACCCGTTCGGACTGTCATACTCATTGCCCACCAGATCCCACACATCCCCTGACACACATACATTGACCACCTTACATGCTACACTCTAGCCAGGACCTCTCTGCCCCTCTACATGTGGCTTACTGTGAGAAAGTAGCCTCTTTCTAGCCTTGTTACCCCCACTTTTGGCCTGTTTGTGAGTATATGTCAGGGTGTTTTCACTGTCTCACTGGGATCCTGCTAGCCAGGGCCCAGTGCTCATAGTGAAAATCCTATGTTGTCAGTATGGTTGTTATGTGTCACTGGGACCCTGCTAGCCAGGACCCCAGTGCTCATACGTTTGTGGCCTATATGTATGTGTTCCCTGTGTGATGCCTAACTGTCTCACTGAGGCTCTGCTAACCAGAACCTCAATGGTTATGCTCTCTCTGCTTTCCAAATTATCACTAACAGGCTAGTGACCAATTTCACCAATTCACATTGGCATACTGGAACACCCTTATAATTCCCTAGTATGTGGTACTGAGGTACCCAGGGTATTGGGGTTCCAGGAGATCCCTATGGGCTGCAGCATTTCTTTTGCCACCCATAGGGAGATCTGACTATTCTTACACAGGCCTGCAAGTGCAGCCTGAGTGAAATAACGTCCACGTTATTTCACAGCAATTTACCACTGCACTTAAGTAACTTATAAGTCACCTATATGTCTAACCTTCACCTGGTGAAGGTTGGGTGCAAAGTTACTTAGTGTGTGGGCACCCTGGCACTAGCCAAGGTGCCCCCACATTGTTCAGGGCAAATTCCCCGGACTTTGTGAGTGCGGGGACACCAATTCACGCGTGCACTATCCATAGGTCACTACCTGTGTATAGCGTCACAATGGTAACTCCGAACATGGCCATGTAACATGTCTAAGATCATGGAATTATCACCCCAATGCCATTCTGGCATTGGGGAGACAATTCCATGATCCCCCGGGTCTCTAGCACAGAACCCGGGTACTGCCAAACTGCTTTTCCGGGGTCTCCACTGCAGCTGTTGCTGCTGCCAACCCCTCAGACAGGTTTCTGCCCTCCTGGGGTCCAGGCAGCCCTGGCCCAGGAAGGCAGAACAAAGGATTTCCTTTGAGAGAGGGTGTGACACCCTCTCCCTTTGGAAATAGGTAGGATGGCTGGGGAGGAGTAGCCTCCCCCAGCCCCTGGAAATGCTTTGATGGGCACAGATGCTGCCCATCTCTGCATAAGCCAGTCTACACCAGTTTAGGGATCCCCCAGCCCTGCTCTGGCTCGAAACTGGACAAAGGTAAGGGGAGTGACCACTCATCTGACCTGCGCCTCCTAGAGGAGGTGCCCAGAGCTCCTCCAGTGTGCCCCAGACCTCTGCCATCTTGGAAACAGAGGTGTTGCTGGCACACTGGACTGCTCTGAGTGGCCAGTGCCAGCAGGTGACGTCAGAGACTCCTTCTGATAGGCTCTTACCTTTCGTACTAGCCTATCCTCCTTCCTAGGTAGCCAAACCTCCTTTTCTGGCTATTTAGGGTCGCTGCTTTGGGGAATTCTTCAGATACCGAATGCAAGAACTCACCAGAGTTCCTCTGCATCTCCCTCTTCACCTTCTGCCAAAGGATCGACCGCTGACTGCTCAGGACGCCTGCAAAACCACAACAAAGTAGCAAAGACGACTACTGCAACCTTGTATCGCTTCATCCTGCCAGCTTTCTCAACTGTTTCCTTGTGGTGCATGCTCTGGGGGTAGCCTGCCTCCTTTCTGCACCAGAAGCTCTGAAGAAATCTCCTGTGGGTCGACGGAATCTTTCCCCTGCAACCGCAGGCAACAAAAGCCTGTATCACCGGTCCTCTGGGTCCCCTCTCGGCACAAACGAGTGTGGTCCCTGGAACTCAGCAACTCTGTTGAAGTGACTCCCACAGTCCAGTGACTCTTCAGTCCAAGTTTGGTGGAGGTAAGTCCTTGCCTCCCCACGCTAGACTGCATTGCTGGTTACCGCGTGATTTGCAGCTGCTCCGGCTCCTGTGCACTTTTCCAGGATTTACTTCGTGCACAGCCAAGCCTGGGTCCCCAACACTCTAACCTGCAGTGCACAACCTTCTGAGTTGTCCTCCGGCATCGTGGGACTCCTTTTAGTGACTTCACATGGACTCCAGTTCACTCCTCTTCTAAGTGCCTGTTCCGGTACTTCTGCAGGTGCTGCCTGCTTCTGTTTGGGCTCCCTGACTTGCTGGGTGCCCCCTCTGTTTCCTCATCCAAGTGGCGACATCCTGGTCCCTCCTGGGCCACAGCAGCATCCAAAAACCCTAACCGTGACCCTTGCAGCTAGCAAGGCTTGTTTGCGGTCTTTCTGCGTGGGAACACCTCTGCAAGCTTCTTCACGACGTGGGACATCCATCCTCCAAAGGGGAAGTTCCTAATCCTCTTCGTTCTTGCAAAACACTAAGCTTCTTCCATCCAGTGGCATCTTCCTTGCACCCTCAGCTGGCATTTCCTGGGCTCCTGCCCACTCTCGACATTGTCGCGACTCTTGGACTTGGTCCCCTTGTCTTACAGGTACTCAGGTCCAGAAATCCACTGTTGTTGCATTGCTGGTGTGGGTTTTCCTTGCAGAATCCCCCTATCACGACTTCTGTGCTCTCTGGGGGTTGTAGGTGCACTTTACACCTACCTTACAGGGTCTTGGGGTGGGCTATTTTACTAACCCTCACTGTTTTCTTACAGTCCCAGCGACCCTCTACAAGCTCACATAGGTTTGGGGTCCATTCGTGGCTCGCATTCCACTTTTGGAGTATATGGTTTGTGTTGCCCTTATACCTATGTGCTCCTATTGCAATCTATTGTAACTTTACACTGCTTGCATTACTTCCTTTTGCTATTACTGCATATTTTTGGTATTGTGTACATATATCTTGTGTATATTTGGCATCCTCATACTGAGGGTACTCACTGAGATACTTTTGGCATATTGTCATAACAATAAAGTACCTTTATTTTTAGTATAACTGTGTATCGTGTTTTCTTATGATATTGGGCATATGACACCAGTGGTATAGTAGGAGCTTTGCATGTCTCCTAGTTCAGCCTAAGCTGCTCTGCTATAGGTACCTTCTATCAGCCTAAGCTGCTAGAAACACCTCTTCTACACTAATAAGGGATAACTGGACCTGGCACAAGGTGTAAGTACCTCTGGTACCCACTACAAGCCAGGCCAGCCTCCTACACTTACTCACACAGCAGTCCATACATTCATGGCCCACGCATCATGATGACAGTGTACTCACCTGTTTATCTGGAGGAATGTAGAGTAACGTGTACTGGGGTAGGACCCCATCCATCAGTTTCTCCAACTCCTCCACAGTGAAGGCAGGGGCCCTTTCCCCAGACACATGAGCCATTGTCGCTTCCAGACACAGGTCACAGCAGCACTTGCAGTGTATGTCCTCTCCTGTTGAAGGCCAGGTAGAAAGAGAGTGATTAGATAGAAAATGGCGGTGACATCCACAGCAGTGTGCACCGTCACCGCCGGCGTACATCTGCATTGGCTACTGGAACCCATAGGGCACAGTGATAACCAATGCAAATTTGAGCAGCGGTCATCGTCCGCCTACCGCAAATGCGCACAACGCCAGCGCAATTACCTCATTTCCACTTGTTCCTCCTCACAGGTCAGGCAGCTGCCATTTCAGGGGGGGCACAGGGCATTGCACCTAACTGCATCACAGCAGACATTGCCACATCAACAGACTCTCGAGTTCACATACTGTTTCTGTAAAGTCAACAATTCATCATTAGTGCAATATAACTGTGATTATGACCCTCTGCTCACCATTCTCTTCGATAGGCTTCAACCGCTGAGGCAAATTTTGAGATGGCGGCATCCTCCGGTGCACAGACCCCTGGTGGACCTTGCGACAATGGAGGACAGACACATTATCATTACCTACAGACTTGATCATGCCACAATCCAAGAACTGTGTGCCCAATTGGAGCCAGACTTGAAGACTGCTATCCGCCATCCCACAGGTATCCCCCCTCTAGTGCAGGTCCTGTCAGTGCTCCATTTCCTGGCAAGTGGTTCCTTCCAAACAACAGTGGCCATGGCATCAGGGATGTCTCAGCCAATGTTCTCTAATGTGATGACCAGAGTGTTGTCTGCCCTGCTGAAACACATGCACAGCTTAATCGTGTTCCCCCAGGTGGAGGATTTGGCCACAGTGAAAGCTGACTTTTATGCCCTGGGACATATCCCCAACATCATTGGTGCCATTGATGGTACACATGTGGCATTTGTCCAACCCCCCCCCGGAGAAATGAACAAGTTTACAGGAATAGAAAAAGCTCTGTGCATGACGCCTATATCCTGAGGAATAGCAGCATCCCATATGTGATGGGCCAACTCCAGAGGCATTGGGTGTAGGAGGCTGGCCTGGCTTATAGTGGTACCTGATGGTACTTACACCTTGTGCCAGGTCCAGTTATCCTTTATTAGTAGATTAGTAGTGTTCTAGCATCTTAGGCTGATAGAGTTAGCTATAGCAGAGCAGCTTAGGCTGAACTAGGAGACATGCAAAGCTCCTACTATACCACTTATATCATATAACACTATATCATAAGAAACACAATACTCAGAGTTACTAAAAATAAAGGTACTTTATTTTAGTAACAATATGCCAAAAGTATCTCAGAGGATCTACTCCCTTAGGAGGTAAGTAAAATACACAAAATATATACACAAACCAAAATTAGGTAAGTAAACAGAAAAGTAGTGCAAACACTGTAGAACACAATAGAATGCAATAGGACACAATAGGCCTAGGGGCAACACAAACCATATACTCCAAAAGTCGAAAGCGGACCACGGATGGACCCCAGGCCAAATGTAGTGTGTAGAGGGTCGCTGGGAGTGTAAGAAAACACTAAGGGTGTCCAAGATACCCCACCCAAGACCCTGAAAAGTAGGAGTAAAGCTACCCTACTACCCAGAAAGACAGTAAAGTCAAGATAGAGGATTCTGCAAAGACAACAACTGACTGCAAAGCACTGAAGATGGATTCCTGGACCTGAGGACCTGCAAAGGAAGGTGACCAAGTCCAAGAGTCATGCAAGTGTCCAGGGGGGGCAGGAGCCCACTAAACCCCGGATGAAGGTGCAAAAGGGCTGCATCCGGGTGGAAGAAGCCAAAGACTCTGCAACAACAGAAGGCGCCAGGAACTTCTCCTTTGGTCAGAAGATGTCCTACGGGGTGCTGGAGGATGCAGAGTTGTTTCCACGAAGAAAGACCACAAACCAGCCTTGCTAGATGCAAGAGTCGCAGTTGAAGATAATGGGTGCTGCCCGGGCCCAGGAAGGACCAGGAGGTCGCCCCTTGGAGGAGAAGACAGAGGGGACACTCACCAATAGAGAGAGCCCAGGAAGAAGCAGGCAGCACCCGCAGAAGCACTTGAACAGGCGTTCAAGAAATCTGAGCACGGCGGTCATCTCAACACAACAAAAGAGGGTCCCATGAAGCTGGTGGTCAACTCAGCGAGTTGAGCAATGCAGGACAGAGTGCTGGGGACCTGGGCTGTGCTGTGCATGAAGGAATCCTTGCAAAAGTGCACAGAAGCCCTAGGAGCTGCAGATCACACTGTACACAGGATTACTGTCTGGCGTGGGGAGGCAAGGACTTACCACCACCAAATTTGGACAGAAGGACCACTGGACTGTTGGGGTCACTGGGATCTATCTCCTGTGTTCCAGGGACCACGCTCGTCAAGATGAGAGGGGACCCAGAAGACTGGTGATGCAGATGTTTGGTGCCTGCGTTAGCAGGGGGAAGATTCCGTCGACCCACGGGAGATTTCTTCTTGGCTTCCAGTGCAGGGTGCAGGCAGACAGCCCTCAGAGCATGCACCACCAGGAAACAGTCAAGAAAGCCAGCAGGATTAGGCGCTACAATGTCGCTGGTAGTCATCTTGCTACTTTGTTGCAGTTTTGCAGGCATCCTGGAGCAGTCAGCGGTCAATCCTTGGCAGAAGTCGAAGAGGGAGATGCAGAGGAACTCTGGTGAGCTCTTGCATTTGTTATCTGATGAAAAACCCACAGGAGAGACCCTAAATAGCCCTCAGAGGAGGATTGGCTACCTAACCAGGCAAGAGCCTATCAGGAGGAGTATCTGATGTCACCTGCTGGCACTGGCCACTCAGAAGTCTCCATTGTGCCATCACACCTCTGCATTCAAGATGGCAGAGGTCTGGGACGCACTGGAGGAGCTCTGGGCACCACCCCTGGGGTGGTGATGGGCAGGGGAGTGGTCACTCCCCTATACTTTGTACAGTTTCGCACAAGAGCAGGGGCTGGGGGATCCCTGAACCGGTGTAGACTTGCCTATGCAAGGAGGGCACCATCTGTGCCCTTCAAAGCATTTCCAGAGGCTGGGGAGGCTACTCCTCCCCAGCCATTAACACCTATTGCCAAAGGGAGAGGGTGTAACACCCTCTCTCAGAGGAAATCCTTTGTTCTGCCTTCCTGGGACTGGGCTGCCCAGACCCCAGGAGGGCAGAAACCTGTCTGAGGGTTGGCATCAGTGGTAGCTGCAGAGAAAACCCCAGAGAGCTAGTTTGGCAGTTCCCGGGGTCTATGCTGGAGCCCCAGGGATGCATGGGATGGGCACCCCAATACCAGATTTGGCTTGCCATGATCTTAGACATGTTACATGGCCATGTTCGGAGTTACCATTGTGAAGCTACATATAGGTATTGACCTATATGTAGTTCACATGTGTAATGGTGTCCCCGCACTCACAAAGTCCGGGGAAATTGCCCTGAACAATGTGGGGGCACCTTGGCTAGTGCCAGGGTGCCCTCACACTTAGTAACTTTGCACCTAACCTTCACCAAGTGAGGGATAGACATATAGGTGACTTATAAGTTACTTAAGTGCAGTGTAAAATGGCTGTCAAATAACATGGACATTATTTCAATCTTTTGTCTGAGCTCCCTATGGGTGGCAAAAGAAACGCTGCAGCCCATAGGGATCTCCTGGAACCCCAATACCCTGGGTACCTAGGTACCATTTACTAGGGAATTATAAGGGTGTTCCAGTGTGCCAATCAGAATTGGTTAAAATGGTCACTAGCCTGCAGTGACAATTTAAAAGACAGAGAGAGCATAAACACTGAGGTTCTGGTTAGCAGAGCCTCAGTGGTACAGTTAGGCACCACACAGGGAACACATATATAGGCCACAAACTATGAGCACTGGGGTCCTGGCTAACAGGGTCCCAGTGACACATATCAAACACACTGACAAATAGGGTTTCCACTATGAGCAGTGGGGTCCTGGCTAGCAGGATCCCAGTGAGACAGTAAAAACACCCTGACATACTCACAAACAGGCCAAAAGTGGGGGTAACAAGGCTAGAAAGAGGCTACCTTCCTACACAACCCCCTCTAAACGAAGGACAATAAGGCTAACCTTGGCCAGTTGAGTCTTTATTGTCTAAGTGGTGATAAGTGGAAAGTAGCTCGGCAATAGATTGGTTACTCCCTTTATCATCCACTGTATGGTTACTTCCCTGTGGGATGTAATCCACCCTGTTTGGAGTTTTTTAGCTAGCCAACAATGTGAAGTTATATTCTCAGAGTTCCTATTAGTACGTTTTAGTTTAGAGCAGTGGGAATTGTCCACTGGGCCTATATCAAGTGATGAGAATGCCAGACAGGGATGCAGTCTCACTAAAGCCATAGCTGGGCAAAAACGTTGTCCATATGGCTGTAAGAGAGAACAGGGTTGCTGTTTCTCTTGAGTTGGAGCAGGACAGGAATGCTGCCCTATGAGCTCCACACTAGGGCAGGGCTGCTGTCCTAAGTGTTGTGAGGCAGTGCAGGGTTGCTGCACTAAAGTTTCTCTGGGAGGTTGGGAGGGATTCTCCATGTTAACTAAAATGGTGCACTTTTCCTCACCAATATTAGTTGTACCACAGAGAGGCACTTGTACCTCAGGGAGTACAGCTGTGTTAGCTGATGATTCCCTTGGTACAGGTGCCACCCCAGGAGAGGTTTCTCCCACCACAGGACTGGTATCCTGAATGGCAGGGTGGGTAGGGGATACTTTGATGCCTTTTTTACCTGTTGTTGGAGAAGGATCCTGAGTTTTCAGGCCTTTTTCTCTCCTTTGCTTTTTCATTTCAGCTGAAATGAGAGGAAGCAATTTCTCAGGGATACCCAGCATGGCTGCATGGGTATTAAACTCTACCTCAGTCCAACCTGAGGTCTCTAGGTCATTACCTAAGATACAGTTTACAGGTAAGCTAGGTGCTACTACCACCTGCTTAGGACCAGTAACTCCACCCCAACTAAACTGAATTATAGCTAAGGGTAGGAACTTAGTGGAGTTATGGACATCAATAATCTTGTACTGTTGTCCAATGATGTGTTGTGCAGGAGACACTAGGTTTCTAGTCACCAAAGTGATACTGGCACCTGTGTCCCTGTAGGCCTGAGCCTCAACACCATTTATTGAAACTGTCTGCTTGTACTTCTCCATTGTAAGGGGACAAGCAGCCAGTGTGGCAAGGCCAGTTCCACCAGGTGTTACAGAAACTGTCTTGGGATTGACTACCCCAGTTTCTATGATGGACCCAAAAGTGAACCCAACTACACCCTTATTTTGACTGTTGCCAGCAGTCTCACCACTATTACCACTACTGCTAGGGGCACTAGAGTGTGATGTATTAGTGGTGGTAGGCTCAGAGGGTTTACCTTGGTAGGACTTATCCCCTGGCCTTTATTTTTACACACATAGGATCAAAGCTTTTTAATGTGTGTAGGTTGTGAAGAAGAGGAAGAAGATGATTTATCCCCACCCCCTGAAGAGTGTTTAGGATTTGAAAAAGGTTCTTTAGTTTTACCTTTATCCCCATGCTTATCCTGACATTTCTCACCATCTTTCTTCTTGCCATCCTTGTCACCCCCTGTATGAACTTTTCTGTTCACTCTTGTTCTGACCCATTTGTCTGCCTTCTTTCCCAATTCTTGGGGAGAGGTCAGATTTGAGTCTACCAAGTACTGGTGCAACACATCAGACACACAATTGTTCAAAATATGCTCTCTCAGGATTAGATTATAAAGGCTTACATAGTCAGTCACCTTACTGCCATGTAACCAACCCTCTAAGGCCTTCACTGAACAGTCTACAAAGTCTGTTCAGTCTTAAGAGAACTCTTTTCAGGTGTCTCTCAACTTAATCCTGTATTGTTCAGCGGTTAAGCCAAATCCATCCAAGAGTGCATCTTTCAAAATTCTGTCGTTATTAGCATCACTTTCACTGACAGTAAGGAGCCTATCCCTACCCTTACCAGTGAAAGATAGCCACAAGATAGCAGCCCACTGCCTTTGAGGGACCAACTGTACCATACAGGCCCTCTCAAGTGCAGCAAACCACTTGTTAATGTCATCCCCCCCTTGTAAGGTGGGACTATCTTATGCAGGTTTCTGGAATCTTGTTCTCTCACAGGATTGCTATCAAAAACACTGCTGCTGCCACCATGGGGAACTAACCCCAACCTCTGTCTTTCCCTCTCTACATCCAGAGATTCCCTGTCTAAGGCCAGCTGCTGCTGTTTTAGCTTCAGCCTGGCCTCTTCCAACCTCAGTTTTCTGAGTTCCCTTTCCATCAGGTTATCCTCAGGTTGGGAGACTTGGGAATTGTGAGACACAGAACAAATGTGGTAATTGGCAGAGTGAGACCTTTCCCTAACTGTCTGGACTCTAGTAACCTGGCCTTTACGAGTGAAAGGTGCCCTACTAGTGTGTAACCACTTCCCACTACCATTGTCACTAGATGGCCTGTTAGTTGGCAGATCCTTGGAAGAAACCTCCCCAGCATCCTCAGGGGACTCCTCTGAGTCTGGCTGGGTACCCCCCTAGTCTACCTCCTGATCCTGGGATGGGCCAGACTGGTTCTGGTCACTTTCTAGGAGAAGGCTAAGGAGAAGATCTTTTGTAGGATTCTTACCAATACTTAAACCTCTTTCAATGCAGAGACCCCCCAAACTTTTAAAGTTTAGACTACCATATGTTGCCTGGACAACTGTGGGAGTGAGTTCTACTGCAGACATGAATGTTAGAAAGGGTTTAAGACAGAGAGAAAAAGTTTAGAAACTTTTAGAGAAAAGAGAAAAACGTTTGAAAACTTTTGAAAACGTTTGAAAACTTTTCTAAAACGTTTTAGAAAGTTTAAAGAAAGAAAGTCAAACTGTTTAGGTTAACTGTGTATATTATGAAGTATTTTGGTATATGTTTTTCTTATAAAAAGCACCAATGACAAAGTGGTAAAGTAGTTACAAGTACTTATCCCACCGCTGCACCACCAGGGTAGGATGATAGTGGGTACCTGATGGTACTTACACCTTGTGCCAGGTCCAGTTATCCCTTATTAGCAGATTAGTAGTGTTCTAGCAGCTTAGGCTGATAGAGGTAGCTATAGCAGAGCAGCTTAGGCTGAACTAGGAGACATGCAAAGCTCCTACTATACCACTTATATCATATAGCACTATATCATGAAAAACACAATACTCAGAGTTACTAAAAATAAAGGTACTTTATTTTAGTGACAATATGCCAAAAGTATCTCAGAGGATCTACTCCCTTAGGAGGTAAGTAAAATACACAAAAAATACACAAAAACCAAAATTTGGTAAGTAAATAGTTAGAAAAGTAATGCAAACACTGTAGAACACAATAGAATGTAATAGGACACAATAGGCCTAGGGGCAACACAAACCACAGACTCCAAAAGTGGAATGCGAACCACAAATGGACCCCACGCCTAGTGTAGTGTGTAGAGGGTCGCTGGGAGTGTAAGAAAACACTAAGGGTGTCCAAGATACCCCACCCAAGACCCTGAAAAGTAGGAGTAAAGCTACCCTACTACCCCAAAAAGACAGTAAAGTCGAGATAGGGGATTCTGCAAAGACAACAACTGACTGCAAAGCAGTGAAGATGGATTCCTGGACCTGAGGACCTGCAAAGGAAGGGGACCCAGTCCCAGAGTCACGTAAGTGTCCAGGGGGACAGGATCCCACTAAACCCCGGATGAAGGTGCAAAAGGGCTGCCTCTGGGTGGAAGAAGCCAAAGATTCTGCAACAACGGAAGGTGCGAGGAACGTTTCCTTTGGTCAGGAGATGTCCCATGGCGTGCTGGAGGATGCAGAGTTGTTTCCACGCAGAAAGACTACAAACCTGCAAGAGTCGCAGTTGAAGATAATGGGTGCTGCCAGGGCCCAGGAAGGACCGAGAGGTCGCCCCTTGGAGGAGGAGACAGAGGGGATTGGACTCGGGTAAGTCATCAACATATACCCCATATACACCATACCTGGAACGCATGCACCACCCCACCCCAACCACACCCACCAGGACCAACACCCCACCCAGGCATCAGCCACTAAATCCCCCCCCCTGCATGACCACAAACCCACTAACAGGCCCACATCCCTCCCCCTGTGCACAGCCACCTACCCCTGCAAGTACCCACAATGGAACGACACCCCCACCACAATACAACCCCACAGTCGATGCTAAATGCAGTGTCAACCTCACAAAGGCACCCTGTAAGGCCTCTGAAAGTAACCCCAGCACAAAATAGCCCAGTCCTGTTCACCTCAAACGTTCATGCAGCTGTAACAAACATGTCTATGTCCCTCAACAGGCACCACCACCCATGCCACCCTAACGGACAGGACAAGGAGTGCCAGTGCCCCCCAGCGAGACTGAGGCACCTCACAGGACACTGGTGAAGGATCCCTGGACACTGATGAGCAGGCAGGCCCCTCACACAGTCCTGGACTGTCACCATGCAGCAGCCCCACCCAGGAAACCACTGTCACCCCTACCACCCAGTCAAGACCAGCAGCCCAGGGCAAGCGTCCCTACACCAGTGTATCCAGGCCACAGACTGTTGGAACACAGGTAGAGAGGCCAGAGTCTCCCACTCCCAACATGCAAGAAGGCGATAGCCCCAGTACAAGTGGTACTGCCAGACCTGTGCAGGGGACACAGGCACAGGAGGCTAGGGCAAGTGCAAGGGTGGCAGTGGGCCAGGGGGAGGCCACAGGATGGATGCAGCAGCCCAGGACGTGATATCAGAGGTGTTGGGGGCCTACCAGCATACCCATGACAGGTTGGCACAGAGTGTTTCCACCCTGGAGCACAGAGGATGCAGCAGGAACACCACCAACAGGCCATGGAGCAGTGGAAACAGCACAACGCCACATTGGCCACCATAGCAGGAGCACTGCTGCAGCTGGTACAAACCCAGTCTGACACCCACACAGAACAGGATGCCCTCACTACAGCACCGGACACCCACCATGAGATTACACCATCAGCAGAAAAATCCCAGGAACTACCCTCACAGGAAACCCAAGGGCCTACCATGTCATCCCCTGAAGATCAACAGCAGGCGCCCAAACGGACCCTCAGGCTAAGATATGGCCCTGGAACCCCAGCAAAGAACAAGGCCCCCTTCAAGAAGTAACTCAGCAATAATCTGCACTGCAACCATCCCACTCAATCAGCCACCACACTTTGCTAAGAGGCAATATGAACTAATCTAATGAAAGATAGACGCATCATTACTACCAACAAGGCTGCCACCATGTTGGTTTTGAGGACACCCACCCCTTACGACTTGCTATCACTGTAAATAGCACTATTCACTCCCTACAACCAATAAAACACATATCACACCTGTCACACTGTCCCCTGTGTTAAATTGTGAACAAAGTGAAGTATGGATGCAACTGGCTGATAACTGCTTTATTGTCAAATCTGTGCATGAAGGTAGTCCTGTGTGCCTAAATGTGGGTCCTAAGTAAATGCAGAAAATATAAATCTGTACCATGCAGAACTGGAACATGTTTCACCTATCATTATCAACCCCCCAATATGACTCAGCACACTGACAGTATGTGTCACAAACCCCAATGTCAGCCCAAAGTCCCACACAGGTACTGGAGGTAGAGTTGTATCAGTTGGGTCCTGGAATTGACATCTTCCCCTTCATCATCAACATCACTCTCCTCCCCTCTCTGAGGTAGCTGGTCAGGACATACAGCACCCTCCACCTCCAAGAGGGGGATAGAATGTCTCACTGCCTCGTTGTTCAGCATGCAGCAGGCCACTACTATTCTACACACCTTTTTTGTCCCATAGGCCAGGGAACCCCCAGAGATTTGTAGACAATGAAATCTAGCCTTCAGGAGACCTATTGTGCGCTCTATCACCCTCCTAGTACGTCCATGGGCCTCATTGTAAGGCCTCTCTGCATCCGTCCTGGGATTCCTCACTGGTGTCAGGAGCCAACACAAGTTTGGATAGCCAGAATTACCTAGAAAAAGGTGCAATATAGAGTCATCATTGTTCAGCCCCTTAGTCAGACAGCCTGGCTGTCTGCTATGTGTCAGTTAGTGACAGACACACTTACCTATGATCCACCCTCTGTCCTCTTGGAGTTGTTCCATCCTCTGTAGCACACTACTGTTCCTCCACACAAAGGAATCATGGACTGAACCTGGGAACATGGCATTCACATGTGAGATGTACTGGTCTGCAGTACATACCAATTGGATGTTCATGAAGTGAAAGTTCTTTCTGTTCACTGACTCTTGGGGGGATGATCGGTATGTGGGTGTCATCGATAGTACCTATATCATGGGGTGTGTTGGCAAAGGCAGAGAATTCAGACTTGATGGCAGGGAGGTCAGTACTTTGGGGAAACCTCACATAGGACTGTAGGTGTCGTACAAATGCATTTAGAAATCTTGTCAGTACCATGCTGAACATTGGGTGTGAAAATCAAGCACCCGTGCCAACTGTCACTTGAAATGAGCCCGTGGCCAGGAAATGGAGTGCGGAGAGTACCTGCACTTCAGTAGGGATGGCATGCTGATTACAATTTCCCGGAGTTAATACAGGATCCAGTAAAGCACAAAGTTCCTGAATTGTTGCACGTGTGAGTCTGTAATTGATTATGATCTGACGCTCCACCACGGTCCTCATATCCACAAGTGGTCTGTACACCGATGGTGCCCTTCCCGGCCACAAGGGTCGGTACCTACGAGGGGTATCAAAAAGGTGTGATGAACACACATGCATAGACACACATTGTCATCAATTGTGCACTGCATAGTTTATTGTAGTGGCTCAACATTAACTACTTCTTGACAGATCTACATCTACACCACAATGAGGGAACAGAGTTTTACATGTGTGGTATATTACGGAATGGTCACATGCTTAGGTGCTTCATGTGGCTAGTAGGGCCTGCATTGTGCAAATTTTTATTTATAAATGCGTAGTTACTGCCAAAATGTCTGCCCACTGTAATCCAGTTCTTTCATTGTGGAAGTGACCTCTTACCGCTAGCGGTTGACGTCACAGCGTAAGGCGGTGTTTACCGCTGTTCGCACCGTCATTGTTTAACATGGATGCCAATGGGGAATCCTGGCGTATCATGATCGCCGCCGGCGGTGACGATGCACACCGCCGTGGTACGTACGTGATTTCGTCATCTATTATTCATTTGACTCCCTGATCTCGTGTGGACAGGTACTCCACTGTGTGTACTGCTGTGGCCTGCCTCTGGCAATGGATGTGGCTCATGTTGCAGGGGAAAGGGCTCCGGCCTTCACCCAGGAGGAACTGGAGAGGCTAGTGGACGGGGTCCTGCCCCGGTTCGCAAAACTGTACAGACGGCCAGAGGTACAGGTGAGTCTGTGTTGGGGGGGCACTGTTTGGGTGTAATGGATGGTGTTGAATGGACATATGTGTGCACCTCTGAGTCTGCATGGGCCGTGGTGCATGGCATGCTGTGTGCGTATGGCCTGTAAGTCTGAGAGTACTGTCCATCCCATAGTGGACAATTAGCCAACTGTACCTATTTTGCAAGTACCTGACCTCTGTGTTCCATATCTGTGTCAACCTTCTAGGTCAGCACCCACCAAAAGAGGGCACTTTGGCATGCCATCGCCAAGGAGGTGTGGACGCTGGGGGTCTACAACCGGTGGAGCTCCCACTGCAGAAAGAGGTGAGAGGACCTGCAGTGCTGGGCGCATAAGATCTGTGAAGCCCAGCTGGGGAAGCCCTCCCAACGTGGAAGGGGTGCCCGTCAGGCATTGACCCCCCCTCATGCAACGTATCATGGCGGTGGCATACCCAGACCTGGATGGGCACTTGAAGGCTGCACAGCAGTCACAAGGGGGTGAGTTCTCATGTCACAAACTTCAGTCTGGAAGGATGTCTGTGTGTGCATTAGGGTTCATGCTGCTTAGAGGCAGGGACTCTGACTGGTGTCCATGTACATTATGGTCCCCACGGGTTTAGGGGTGTCTTTGTCAGGTCTCCCACACGTCGTGTCCTTCGGTAGTCCAGGGGATGGGTGTAGAGCAGTATTCTGGTCAGCAGTCATGGGCACAGTGAACGGTGCTGCCTGTTGGGTGTGTCTTCTGGGCGGGTGTATGTCTGGCCATTATGTACCTCCATTCAGCTATTAACAAGTGTCTCTCCTGTTTTGTCTCCTCATCCCTGTTCTCTTGTGTTGGTTTGGTGCAGCAGCAACATCTGGTGAGGGAGCTGAGGCACCGGTAAGTGGGGAAGCAGCGGCCAACGTATCCTCGGAGGCAGAGACATCCAACGCCCAGGGGACCGGTGGGTGGGAGGGCGAGGGGAGTTCCACGGGGGAGGCAACTACCACTGGAGGTAGTGACTCCAAAACCTCCTCCGATGGGGGCTCCCCAGAGTTGGCGGACCCTAGTGGCCACACCACTACAGTGACATCTTCCGCGACCCCCCATTCCATCACTGCCCTCCCTTCTGCTCCCCACCGAGTTGCCCGTGCCCGCTCACCCAGAAAGGTGGGCATTTCCTTCACCCCAGGCACCTCCTCCTCTGCCCCAGTCAGCCCTGCTGCCCTCACAGAGGAGGCTATTGACCTCCTGAGAACCATCTCTGTAGGGCAGACAACCATTATCAATGCCATCCAGGGGCTAGCATTAGAAGTGCAGCAGACAAATGCCTATCTGGATGGCATTCACGGTGCCGTGTCTGCCCTACAGAGATCTTTCCAGGCTCTGGCCTCCTCTTGGACGGCAGCCAGTTTCCCTGGCCATTCCGTCCCCCCTCTAACCTCCTCTACCCCTTCCAGTACCCCACGCCCTTCCCCCTTTCAAAGCACACATTCTGACACGCAGTCAAGCACATCAACACACAAGAAGCACACTTCTAAACACAAGCACCACACCTCCCACCACAAGCATTCACACAGCCAACAGACACATGCACACACAACAACATCCACTTCCCCCAGTGTGCCCACCTCTTCCGCCTCCCTGTCTGTCCCCCTACATCCACACCCTCATGCACTGCACCTTCAGTCACTGTTGCTGCTCCTCTTACTGCACTCACCACAATAGCAGACATCCATACATGCACCCCATACACCACCCCTGCACTCACCACAACTACTGTAGTTGACACATGAAGCACACTCACCAGACTTGCAGACACCCACACAACATACATCCACACTAGCTGCCTGTCTTCTTCCACTGTGCCCACCCCCTCCTCCAAAAACACACAAACCCACCAAGACACCCACCCATCACATATCCACCACACCACAGCATACTGTCCAGTCACCTGCACCCACTACATGCACCCCTACACCACATACATCCACTGCCTCTGCCTCCACTTCCACGCCCTCATCCAGGACCACCCCAATTGCTTGGAAAAAACTTTTCCTCTCCCGTGCTGACCTCTTCCAACCCGCTTGCCCACCCCGTCTTGTCCCCAAGCATGCTCACCTCCTTGCCCTTTCCACTCCTTCCACTTCACAGCCCACCCCTGTCCACCCTTCACATTCCCGTGCCCCTTCCCCAGAGAACAAAAAGTCCCGGGCAGAGCCTAGTCCATCTGGCTCCACCCGCGTAACCCCCCCTTCAAAGTACAAGCCCACCCCCCTCCACCTTCCAAACAAAAGTCCAAGGCCGTTTCAGGGAGGGTGGAATGGGTGGGTATGTGACTGTGCCCTTTCCTCCCTTGTTTCGTAGGTTGCGGTACTTACCGTCGTCGTCTTCGTTGGCGGTCTCAGTTATGGAGGTATATGGCAAGAAGCAGGGCTGGCATGATCTGCAGCTCTCTATCCATGTCTGCTTCGGCGTGTTGCGAGAGACTCCGTGAGAGTTTCATTGGATTTGGTTCATTTTCACGTGGCTTTGCGTGGCGGTGGTTCCCGCCCCGGAACTGGCGGCGGACTGGTGGTTCATTATTTGATGGCCGGGTTGGGGCTTTCCGTCGGCCTGTGGGTGGACTCTGCCGTCGTTGTTGGTTCTCCTCTACTGGCGGTGGGTGGTTTTCGGGATGCCTGTCTTTCGTTTGGATAATTATTTGGCGGTCCAGTACGCTCATCTGTTGGCGGTTTTTACCGCCACCGCCGGCGGCGCGGAACGGACCGCCGTGTTCATAATGAGGGCCTATGTGTTATCAGAACATTTGGGTATTGTGACAACATACAATGTAGGAACATTATGCCAGCAATGGTTAAACAGTTTCTCATTAGATTCTGTAAAGGAACACCTCAGGCTCCTAACTGATAATATAGACTTACAAGACTTTCTATTAGGCCCCAGAAGACAAGGTAAAAAAGCACTTATACACAATTTATAATGAAATTTGGAAAATTTCACAAGAAGCAGCTGCCCAGTTAAGGCAAATAGATCAAGAAAAATTACAGAAAGCATTAGCTGTTGCAGGTAATGGAATTAACACCTTGTCCGACTGCATATGCACTCTTAACAACATAATTTCTTCTGCAAAAGACATTATGCAAACTGACATGTCATCTTTACAACATGGACAGAGTCAATTTAGGTCCATTATGCAGTTAGCTTGCACACTACAGAGATTGAAAAATGGTCACGTCTCATGGCATTAAGTGAGGGCTAAGCACCTGTTTGCTGCATTCAGTTTGACACGACAACAGCAAAATATGGCTAAGAAAGAAGCTACTTATGTTATGTTGAACATCAACAAATTTGAAAAGTTGCCTTTTACTCTGCCAGAAATACCATCTGCATTCTGGCTAATTCATTGGGTTACCAATCTGCCTATTTCAACCCTCCAATTCACATCCTGCTCGAAACACATCCCTGCAGTCAGATATGAAAGGCTGGGAGACAGTTACATTCATGAGGTGTGGGAGCTATCCTTCTCACACAAATGTTTGAATGGTATAAAAGAGGCCTTTCTTAGCAGCAATGAGCGCAAGACTATCTTGAGCCATTCAATGGTCTACAAGCAGCTGTCTTTGCACGGAGCTTGTGATGTTTCTGCAGCAAATTTGGCCTGTTATTTGAAGGGAATTCTGTCTCCTGATTCGACCAGCATTCCAGATGCTCTCAAATTGAAGTTATGTACTTCTAAATAGCGAGAGCTGTTGTGAAATGCAAGCTGGAATTGCCTATGTAGTTTGGGTCTCCCAAATTGTAACTTGTTGCGGTAATGTCTTTTTTCCCCCATGCAACAGATGAAAACAGCAGACATTTAGCCTCATATTGCTACTTTTAATGTAAATTTTGACAAGCTGAGGAGATTAAAAACTCTTTTGGTTCAGAATCATGTAGCGCTGACATCTGCTCGCGAGACCTACGCGCTCCAAGGAGCAAGGTCATCCACGGAAATACAGTCCTTTTCAATACAAACTTTCCAAGACACCTGGTGAACTCGGGGATGGACATTTAATGTGTCCAACACTACAGGAATTGTAAACTTCTTTAAGGCTGTTGGTTCTTGGTTTGTCAGCACCTTTTCATCTATATTTGACATAATACCTTCAGCCATACACTCAATATTTACAGGTGTGTTGGGAAGATTCCCAATTACTTTTGCCTTAATTGGAGGCATTTTGCCATTGCTATTTTTCATTTGCAATAGTTGCCCCATCGAAGCAAGGAGGATTGATGGCTCTTCCACCTGCGCAACTGTGTAGTGAGTGCATGATTCAGTATTTTGGAGCACCACTCTTTGAGGAACTGGAGTGCAACTGGTATTTGTAGTTTAGACCGGTCCTGGACTATGTGCAGCCCATGTTTTATTGCCTTTGGTGCCTTTTTGAATGTGCACTACAACTGTGTCTTTCTATGCATCGCTTACTTTCACTGGATGATGATCTGTTGATGTTCTCGCTGAGGGCTAATTACCTGACATGGGGGTTGAGGGTGCATTTGCTACAAGAAGCCTCCTACGAGCCTCCCTTTGTGGATCTAGTGGTTCTTGGTACTTTGATATCTGGCACTTCATGGAATGCTGCCACCTTGACTGGAACTGACGTTTTGGAACACAAGTGCTCTTTCACTTTCTTTGGCACCAGTTTGGTCACTTTAACATCTGCCGAAGTAGGAACCTTCCTTGATTCAATTATCTTGGCTATAATTGGCACTTTTCAAAATTACAATGACTTTTAAATATGAGATTGAACTTTTAACAACATAATAGTTCTGTTTTAAATTGACCGTTTTAATTTGGCCTGCTTTAGTGTGCTATGCTTGTCAACTTGAATGTTTATATATTTTAGTTTATTTTAAAGAGAGCTTTGATTAGGTTTTCCTCTACATTTTGAACTGACAAGGAGAGGGTTGTGAGGTTATTTTAGCAGCTTTTTATGGGCAAGTTATTTAATCCATAGGCTTGCAGTTTGTGCCCATAACTCAGTAATGATTTATTTTCATTCATTTTATTTTCTGAACAGAGTTTCATTCTGCAGTGATGTTTTATTTCTTTTACCTCATACGCTTTCAGTCTTTTTAGTCTGACATTCTCGTTCTGTGCTTTGCTCAAGGCTAAACCCGCTATTGTTTTCAGTACAAAGTGCAACACCACAATTTCTACCACTTCATGGGAAACATATGTGTTCTTACATTAGGGCAGTTTTCTCAGAACACCAGATGTTTTATTATAAAACATCCTTCTGCCCCCTACACGTTAGAGGGAGAGTTCCAGCCAGAGAATTTCCACTGCATACTGTTGCTTCAATGCAGCTGTCTGCTGAGACTTGACGTTTTCTTCTCCTACATGAGAGAGGACCCTTAGTAGAACAACAGCCCTCTTTGCTACTACTATATCCAGGTATGGGGGATGGTGTCTTCCTGGGGATCCATAATGTGAAAATAGGGCTAACACTGCTGTGCTCTACTAGTGCTTTAGTGTCATTGGTAGGAATTCCAACACCTAACATTCTGACACTATGGTGGGACTTTCCGTAGGTTTCACTTTCTTTGTTACTGCATTGCTATTATTATGTTTTATTATCTTAATCGTTGTAGTACATGACATTTTATCTAGAGCGCAGTTGATTCAATAAAATATATTTAACCAATTTCTGCTTTTGTTAGATTTTGCGTTTGTGAGACGAATGTAACTGAGGGAAAAGGACGAGATCTGTTGCACCATGATTTCCCTGAGAAATCAGAATGTCATGCACACAGCTGCCACAAATCACCACCGCTTTCCAGTGCTGGTGAGGTATTGCTGGCTGACCGGAAGGGTTTAGGCCGACAGCTGTCACACAATGTGGAATTGGATTTAGCTCCCCAAAATCTGGTGGTGCTGCTGCTCGAATCCAGCAGTCTCATAAGTAAAATGAGAGCCAACAGGGCACTCTCTTCTTGAATTCCACAAAAAGGTAAACACCTGAATTTTCAATTAACCAACCTACCATAGGTAGGGCTGGGCACACACACCTACTCAGCTCCAGCATACCCTTGCGGGTGATAATGTGCTTTACAAACAACATAACAGCTTCTTCTCTTAGTCCATTATTTGTCCATTAAATCTTGAAATGCAGGGGTTTTCCTGAGCCTGCCTTTACACTTTCACAGTCTAATTGTTCAATCCTTTCTGCTGTTTATAGTAGGTTTTCTTACAATCCAGTTGATTCCTCTTCTGAGACCTACTTTTTGTTAAAGTTAGTCTTGTGTCCATTTTTCCTTATATCTTTAAAGATGTCCTTACAAGACACATGTAGGGACCAGTGATCCCCCTTTATCCAGAAAGGGTCTTGTATACTTAGCAGGCCAAAATAGGGACCCCTGTTGTACCCTCTGTAAACAAGAAGGAGGTATCAGAGAATAGTCCAGGTTCCCAGCACAGCTGCTGAGGACTTATTGTGCTCTATACATAGCTCACTGACCCTTCCTGTCTCCTCCCTTTTCTCAAGGATACACATTAATGCACTGATTCTTCCCATTTCCTGGGATTGTACCTGCTGTAAAGGCCCCGCTCCTGCTTAAATCTTCTGACACTCAATTCTTTCACAAGCCCAGACCACAATGGCTACTGAGGCATGAACAAGTCTCCAATGCTGCCTCAGCCAGACACATGTCACAGCTGAGTACACTTGAGGTAAACATCAGCTTTCAACAAACTTCATGCAGGGGATATATAGCATAACTACCCACTAATGAACCACAGTCTTTTCTGAGACATGATTCATCAGCATAAAACACAAGGTGCCAGATTTTCTAAAACGTGGCACACCATAGCACAGCAAGCAAAGCTACTGCACTGCTTTGTGTCACCTGGAGAGAGGAGAAGGGCATCATATTACGAAATAGAGCAGTTCTGCTCTCTCCATGTGGTGGCACACTTGCCCCATAATGCAAGCTGTCTGTATTGTGGTTAATTTAGTGTTTGTATTCAATGAGCTTGAAGCACAAAAACTATTCTGTGAGGCTATTTCCTCTTTGTATGTGTGCTGCAGAATGCAGCACACAAGTAAAGAGGAAATGCCAAGGCTAAATTTAGGATATTTCTCCTCCTTTTGCCAGCCTCAGGCAGGCACACCATTGTGTAAGCACATGTCTACAAGACTTTTGAGATATTGGGTTGCATCAAAATCCATGGGTGAATGCATGAAGACACCCAAGCACCACCCATGGAATGCCTCCCTGACGCAAAGTAGCACAAGACATTCCAATACGCTGGATTGCGGTACTGTTTTGTATACATAGAAAAACAAATAGCCATTTGCATTGCTTTGTAAATACCAAAAAGGAGTTTGTGTCAGGCTGTATTAACAAAAAGTAATGCAAACCTTTGCAAATCTGCTCCAACATCTCAAGTGTGTCTCAGTGTATTAGGGAGATCAATACAGGGCTAAGTCAGACAGACAGTCATGGGAAGATAATCATGTTCCCACTGTTCTGAGCAGTGAGCAGCAAGGAGTCAGGATTTAAAACTGGGCATCAAATTAAGGCAATGTGAGAAAGGAACAGAAGAAATTCATATCATAATATTCTTGTCAAGGGCAGATGTGGAGTTTAGTAGTGAGCACAAAGGTGGCAAAAGCATGGAGAACAGTTACTAAGATGGTAGAATCAGGAACAATGTTTTCAGATGCCTCTACAAGATAAATAAGGCAGAAATCCTGCTGCAACTTTATTAAGGCTGGAGGGCTTGTATGCAACAGGTTTCTTTTGATCTCTGTGAACTTCTACCAACAGCCCTGAGGCAATCCCATCACTTTTGTGATAGTTCAAATTACATGGTGTATTATATTCAGGAAGTCCTAATGCTGTGGCAAATGATACTGTTTTCTTCTCTGAGACACTGAGGGTTTGATTTAAATCTTGGCAGAGGAGAATACTCCTTTCCAAATGTGACGGATATCCCATCTGCTGTATAAAGATCCCATTATAATATATGGAGATTGTTGGACTTTTTTGCTTTTGCAGGGTCATCCCGAATCTTTTTGCCTCCTGCCTCCTATTTTTTCTGACCTGTCGCTGTTGTTTTTTTAACTCTGAGCACTTTACTACTGCTAACCAGTGCTAAAGTGCATATGCCCTCTCTGTAAATTGTATGTAATTGATTTATCCATGATTGGCATATTTGATTACTAGTAAGTCCCTAGTAAAGTGCACTAGAGGTGCCAGGGCCTGTAAATCAAATGCTACTAGTGGGCCTGCAGCACTGGTTGTGCCACCCACATACGTAGTTCTGTAATCATGTCTCAGACCTGCCATTGCAGTGTCTGTGTGCGCAGTTTTAACTGTAAGTTCGACTTGGCAAGTGTACCCACTTGCCAGGCCTAAACCTTCCCTTTTCCTACATGTCAGACACCCCTAAGGTAGGCTCTAGGTAGCCCCAAGGGCAGGGTGCAGTGTATGGTTAAGGTAGGACATATAGTAATGTGTTTTATATGTCCTGACAGTGGAATATTGCTAAATTCGTTTTTCACTGTTGCAAGGCCTGTCCCTCTCATAGGTTAACATGGGGGCTACCTTTAAATCTGATTAAAGTGTAGATTCCCTTTGGGAACGGATGGACATGTGGAGTTTGGGGTCTCTGAGTTCACAATTTAAAAATACATCTTTTAGTAAAGTTGATTTTAAGATTGTCTGTTTGAAAATGCCACTTTTAGAAAGTGAGCATTTTCTTGCTTATATCATTTCTGTGACTCTGCCTGTTTGTGGATTCCCTGTCTGGGTCAGTTTGACAGTTGGGCTGGTTGCACCTCACACTAGACAGTGACACAAAAGGAGCTGGAGTGTAGTCTGCATTTCCTGATGAGCCATCTGTGCTAGGAGGGAGGGGAGGAGTGGTCACTTACACCTGAAAGGGCTGTGCCTGTCCTCACACAATGCAGTCTCCGACCCCCTGGTGAGTGTCTGGGGCCTGGCCCGGGCAAGGCAGGATTTCACATTCAAAAGAGACTTTACTTTGAAGTAGGTCTACTTCAAAGGAGAAATTGGGTATAAGAAGGGCACCC